>NW_012149841.1:9034353-9123280 GCF_000956105.1 Propithecus coquereli | reverse complement strand
ATGTTTTCCAAAAGAGTAATATGAAAAAATGCTATTATTTTACATATTTGAAATATCTTTTAAATATCTGATTTAATAGAAGATAATTAAATTCTCATGTCTGCTTCTGCATTCAATCTGCTATAATATGTTTCCTTGGTTGAAATACATGAAGAAAACTTGGGCTCACCAGACATGTAGTCAGAAAGGAGTAGACCATTTTAATAGCCTTCTTGGATAAATGTGGACATTCTGCTTTGATACGACACCAAAACTGGAGCACTGGTAGATTCTTAAAGGTTAGTTGCAGGTGGAATTTGAAACCAGATCAATGAACTTTTTGTAATCTAGCATATTAGATTTATTTGTCTATCTTGCATCTTGAATGGATCTTTTACTCATACATTTTTTTGTAATGTTGGTCATTTAAAAAATATCAGTATATTGAGTCATATGGATCTTTAAAATGTTGACTCATTTCATTACACAATACTTAAAAGTCATGTTTGTTAAGATCACTACAGATCTCCTTCATGAAATCTTTAAATATTGAAAAGCTTTCAAACTCATCATGGTAGGTACAAGTTTTACAAATTTTAATTTTTATGTAAAAACTTGAATTTTATCATTGGCAAAGAATACTGTTATTTGTCATCCTTGATGTAACAGCCTCATTTTATTTTTATTCATTTTAGAGAAAATGTCTTCCCAATACCCAAGCCTGAACAGCCATTGTTTGTCTGTCAGTTGTCCTTTTAAATAAAAATTGTTTTTTATGATAAAAGCAGCTAGCTCAGCTTACAGCTCAAGCAATAGTACAAATGTTTTTCCTTGAAACCACCATCGTACTTTGGTATGGAGCAAATATTTTATGACTGCAATTTCCAAACTGTTGCAGACCAACTCTAAAGCATCAAGAACTTACAGGAGCTCCACAGGATATTTTAAAATTTCAAGGGAGACATAACATTATCTGTTGAACATTGGTCAAACTCCCAGTCGAAGGTAGTTCAGTTTCAACGTTAGATTGCACCACATTCCTGTCGAGAATGCCATATATTTACAAAGTTGGGTTTCCCACAGTTGCTATGAAAAAAAGCAAGTTACCTCACAAAAATCAAAGTGCAAGAGGAAATGAGGGTGGCTTTCCACCTGATTCCAAGGTTTGAGAAATTGAGTGACTAACAGGCACCTCCCATTAATAATTGACTTCTATCAATGACATAATATTCTTTTTCTCAAATGGCTGCTAAGTTGTTTGAACCTTACTACAGTCATGCACCACACAACGATGTTTTGATCAGCAACAATCTGCATGTACAACATGCAGTCCCATAACATCATAATGGAGCTGAAAAATTCCCATTGCCTAGTGTGGTTATAGCCTTCATGACATCATAGCACGAGATGTTACTCACATGCTTATGGTGATGCCTGTGTAAACAAACCTACTGTGCTACCAGTCGTACAAAAGTATAGAACACGCAATTGTGTACAGCACATAATACTCAACAATAATAAATGACTATGTTATTGGTTCTTCTATTTACTATACTTTACTTTTTATTGTCATTTTAGAGTATAATCCTTCTACTTATACATAAAAAAAAATCACCTGTAAAACAGCCTCAGGCAAGTTCTTCAGGAAGTATTCCAGAATAAGGCATTATTGTCATGGGAGACGACAGCTCCATGCCTGTTATTGCCCCTGAAGACCTTCCACTGGGACAGGATGTAGAGATGGAAGACAGTGATATTGATAATTCTGACCCTGTGTAGGCCCAGGCTAATGTGTGTGTTTGTGTCTTAAAAGCAAAAAAAAAAAAAAATTCTAAACATTTCTATTTCTAAAAATAGAAAACAGCTTATAAAATAAGGATATAAAGAAAGAAAATATTTTTATGCAACTGTCCAATGTGCTTGGGTTTTAAGCTGTTATTACAAAAGAGTCAAAAAGTTTAAAAAAAGTTTATAAAGAAGTTATAGTAAGCTAAGGTTAACATACAAATGAACAAAGAAAAAATATGAAATTAGTGTAGCTTAAGTGTACAGTGTTTATAAAGTCCACAGTAGTGCACAGTAACGTCCTAGGCCTTCACACTCACCACTCTCTCACTGACTCACCCAGAGCAATTTCCAGTCTAGCAAGCCCCATTCATGGTAAGTGCCCTATAGAGGTGTGTCATTTTATTATCTTGCATTCCATATTTTTATTGTACCTTTTCTATGTTTAGATACACAAATACCATGGTGTTACAATTGCCTACGGTATTCAACACAGTAACATGTTGTACAGGTTTTTAGCCCAGGAGCAATAGGCTAGGCCATATAGCCTAGACATGTAGTAGGCTGGTATAGGTTTGTGTAGGTACACTCTACGATGTTTATACAATGATGAAATTGCCTATCGATGCATTTCTCAGAGTGTGTTCCCATTGTTAAGTGATGTATGACTGTACTTAATAAATGGAACTGATAGCTTTGGTTGTTTTGTTTGTTTGTTTGTGTTTTTGGTATAGGGGCCACCATAAAAAAAATCACTAAGGCACTATGGAGAAAGCTTAGGAACCTATGCTTTATGTGTGCTTTCTATTTAATCACACAGAATAGCTGTGCTCTTAAGCGTTGAGATATTTAATGAAAGTAACATTTTTTACCACTTCATCAAAGACTCTCTTAAGTAAAATAGTCTCTTTTTTCCTAAGAGTGCATGGTGTTGACAAACTACAATAACTACTAAAAGAGTTTGGAGCCATTGCCTTAATTCATGCTTTTAACCAATTTCTTTTTGCTTTACCAGTAAATGTCAACACAGTGAAAAAGGCAAATAATTTCTCAGTGTTGTTATGAAATTAGTTTTGACCTTATGGAGCCATTAAAAGGGACTCCCAGATTTCTGTTGACCATACTTCGAAAACCATCAGAGTAATGATGCTTCATCTGATATTAATTGCTGAGCAAATTCTACTTATTAATTCCCTGCCTCTCTTTTATCTTATCACATGAGTCTCTGCCTTAGAAACCAGTGGCCCGGTCCTGGGTTTCTGAAGCTGTTCTCTGTTCTTAGTTCTGAGATGAAACTGTCTTCTCTTGAACTCTAGCCTCAGGCTTCTTGCAAGCTACGGTCAGTGGCCCTGGTTTTCTTTATGTTCGTCACTCTCAGACTCCTGCCAATTTGACCCACTGAATGAGGCAGCAATCTTGATGTTGAATAACAGAATATGATTTTGGTTAATACAAGCAAAAAATAAATTCATTGACTAGGTACGAGGTAGTTCACAAAACTGACTGGAAGGCTGGCATGTCAGGCTCAGGTGAGAATGAACCAAGGGAGGAAAAGCAGAGCCCAGATGAAACCCCAGACAACGGCATTTGAAACGTCACTGCTGCTTCTGAACACTCCTCACCTCACCACCGAATTCTTGACTCTACTGTGGTTGTGACAGATAACCTCTGACAGATTTTATGCCTCTGTGTAATTCTCTCAAGATGCAATTTCCTGGGTGGGAGAAAGTGACTGCCTGTGGTTTAGTCACAGACCCATGCTCCCGCTGTCAGGAGGCAGGGAGAGCAAGTATCTTGTCCCTTTCAACTTCTGACTCTCATCTGTTTAGATCCTTAACCAAAATAGAAAGGGTGTTTGATGCTCCACAGTTAAATTGACAAACGTCAATACTCTTCACTCCTTTAGTGAATAACATTCATACACACATTTTTCTCCAATCTACAATTTAAAAAAAATGTCTAACCCATGACAAAATTACTCCCCCAGAAGAGAGATATTAAACATTGGTTATTCCACCTGGGATACAAGCTAAACATATTCTGGTGATAGCTATTTCTCCTACAAGTAGTTCTTAGTGATTTTACTGTAACATTCTGTAACCTCCACCCTCATATTCTTTATCAAATATTTGTGGGGAGGAGTTGGAGGGGAAAACAACACTAGTTAAATTATATACCCATTTAACTCATAAAGAAAGAAAATATATGTAGATTCTTCAGTCCCTAATTGTGCAACTGATCACTACATTGTAGTTGATATTCATGACTTTTCTCATCACGTGCTCACCCCTTGTGTTCTCTGGGTTCACCCAGTACTTCAGTCCACCAGAGGCGACCTGCAATCAAGTGACTCAAACTTTTATTCCTGATGGATCTAAAAACTTGGAGTTCTGACAGTACAGGGCTGAAGTTGTTTACCATTAACTTTTAGCACCAACAGTTCTAGAAGGTGTTCCCTTGTTCGGGGGATTCTCTGTGTGTCATTTGTAATCTTTATGACCACCGTTAGGTAGCAACAGCACTGTTTTCCCTGATGAGCTAGACTCAATCACTGTAGCCAATACCATAATCCCTGTTTTAGCTTGTTTTCTTAGTGGCAAGAAGAGCCTGACTTGATCAAGTAGAAATCCAAGAGTCTAGTTAAATGGAACTGTTATTGCATCTGCTGACAAATACATTCTTCCTTTGGTACTAAAATCTGTAAACCAGTAGAGGCAAGAGTAACAAGGATGGAAAGCAAAACGTATGCAAGTGGCTAACTAGATGGAATTATGATAGATACCATTTCCAATTCCACCTTGAATTTACCTAGCCTATAATTCATAGGTTTGGGAGAATCAGCACCATACATTTATTTCTGACTCAGTACATGTACTGTACCAAGAAGGACAGAAAGTGTTTTCCCAGCTAACACCATAGCAGATGGCCAATAGCCCATTCCACTATAGGAAAGATACGCCAGCTCCTTCAGAATGAAGGGTTACATAATGCATTTTCTTAGTGTCTTTTTTAATTTTTACTGTAAAGTAGATTTGTCAAAAAAATAAATACTATATAATTTACCATCTTAGTCCTTTCAGGCAGCTATAACAAAATATCACAATGTAGGTAATTTATAAATAGCAATTAATTTATCACAGTTCTGGAAACTAGGAAGTCAAAGATCAAGCCATGGGCAGTTGCGAGGTCTGGTGAGAGCTACTCTCTGCTTCCAAGATGGAGGTCTCTGCTGTGTCTTCCCTTGGTGAAAGGGGAAAAAGGATGAAATCTGTGTGTCTTCACGTGGTAGAAGATATGGAAGGGCTACACAGTTCTCTAAAACTTCTTTTATAAGGTCCTAATCATGAAGGCTCTGCCCTTCCCTTATGACTTAATCACCTCCTAAAGGCCCCACCTTTTAGTATAATCACATTGGTGATTAAGTTTCAACATATGAATTTGGGGGGACACATTCAGACCATAGCATCCTGCCCTTGGCCCCCAAATTCATATCCTTTTCACATGCAAAATATATTCAATCCCTCCCAATAGTCCCCAAAGTCCTGCAGGGGTGGGGAACCTGTTTCCTTGGAGCCACATGTGGCCCTCTGGATCCCTGAGTATGGCCTTTTGACTGAATCCAAATTTTACAGAACAAATCCTTTTAATAAAGGGATTTGTTCTGTGAAGTCTGGATTTGGTTGAGGGGCCACACTTGGGGATCTGAAGGGCCACATGTGGCCTTGAGGCAGCAGGTTCCTCACGCAATTCATCTTAAAACAAATTTCTCTCCAGCTATGAACCAATGAAATCAAACAAGTATGTACTTTCAAAATACCATGTTGAGACAGACGTAGGGTAGATGGTCCCATTCAAAAAGGGAGAAATAGGAAATAAAAAAGGAGTTAATAAGTCCCAAATAAGCCTGCAACTCAACAAGGTAAACAACATTAACTCTTGAGGCTTGAGAATAATCTTTGATTCTATTATCCCACCTTCTGGACACATTGAGACAGGGATTGGGCCCCCAAGGTTCCAGACACCCCCACCCCCATGGCCTTGCTGGGCACAGCCCATGAAATGGCTCTTGAGTTGGAGGTGGGTGCTTACAGCTCTCCAAGACTGGCATTGTATGCTGGTGGTTTCACAGGTCTGAGGTTTAAGGGGTGGCACTGCCCCCATGATTCCACTAAATATTGCCCTAGTGGTGGCTATTAGAAGTGGCCCCTCCTGTGGGCACTGCCCTAATGAGAACTCTCTGTGGTGTCCTTGCTCCCATGGCTTTACTAAGCATCACCCTAGGAGGTACTCTCTGTAGTGGTCCCACCCTATGGCTCTGCTGGGTGTTACCCTAGCAAGGGCTCTCTGCAGCATCCGCCTGCCCCATGTAATTCTCTTTCTGAGAATCAAGACTTTCTGAGGCATCCTTTGAAATCTAGGTGGAAGAAGTCATGCCTCTACAGCTATTGTACTCTGAGCACCTGCAGAGTTGGGACTGTGCAGATGCTGCCACAGTTCACTGCTTATGCCTTCTGCAGGGGCAGCCCAAGCTGTATCGGCGCAGCCAAGGAGTTGGCGCAGCCAAGGAGTACTGCACTGGAATACAGGGAGCAGAGATTGGAGGAGGTGCTGGGCAGCAAGCCCCAAGGTTCAACAGACTTCCTGATGCCCTCCTTTGCAACCATTCTGCCTTCAAGGCCCTGGCACTATGGCCCTGTGATGGGCATGACGGCCTCAAAGATCTCCAAGATGCTTTCAGTGTCATTCTTCCATTATTTTAATGAATAGCAACTAGCTTCCTTATATCCATACTAATCTTATCAAATGTTCACTTGGCCATCTCCTTGGTATTCCCTCCCAAACATGCTCTTTTATTCTTTACATGGCCAGGTTAGAGGACATTTTGTCTGGGAATGTTTCCTTGTTGTTTTTCTCAAGAACATGCCTGTGGCCTTGCACGCAAGTCCAGGGCGCCCTAACCCTGCAAACAGGAGGGGCTAGAGAGTTCAGATGCAAACATCTGCTCGTCGGAGACGAAACAACAAGGAACAGGGACGTGTTGAGTCAGGACAGTGTGGGAACAAAGAAATTGCGGTGGGACAGTTGCCAAACAGGCTGTGTTATAAATAAAGAAACTACAGCAAGAAAGTTTGCTGCAGTCTTGTACCGTCTTTGTGTGTGTCTGTGTCTCTTTGTCTCTGTGTTCATTCCTCAGCCCCTAGAAACTGGCCACGTCAGCCAGGCTAAGCATTTTCTAAATCTTTAAGATCTACTTCCCTTTGAATTATAAATTCCACCTTTAATTCATTTCTTTCATCTTACATTTTGCTATAAGAAGCCAAGTTAAGCCATACAGTGCCCCAATCCTTTGCTTAGAGATTTCTTCTACCAAATATCCTAGATCCATCACTTGCAAGTTCTGCCTTCCACGAAGCCCTAGGACACAGACACAATTCAGCCAAGTTCTTTGCCACTTTATAACAATAGCCTTTCCCACGGTATCCAATACATTGTTTCTCATCTCCATCTGAGACCTCATCATAATTGCCTTGACCATTCATATTTCTCCCAGCATTCTGATCACAACCACTTAAGTAATCTCTAAGAAAACTAAAGCTTTCCCTACAGCTCTCTTCTTCTTATGAGTCCTCACCAAAATCTCCTGTAACACTCTGTTCATGGCAATGTGGGCTTTTTCTAGTATTCACTTCCAAATTTTGCCTGCTTCTACCCATTACCTACTTCCAAAGCCACTTTCACAATTTTAGGTATTTGTTATAGCAGAATGCCACTCTTGGTACCAAAGTCTGTTTTAGTCCTTTCAGGCTGCTAAAACAAACATCACAGATTGGGTACTTCACAAACAGTAGAAATGTATTTCTCACAGTTTGAAGATTAGAAAGTTCAAGATTAAGGCACAGGCAGATTTAGTGTCTGTTGAAAGTTATTCTTTGCTTCTAACATGGCACCTTCTCGCAATGAAATGACAGAGAAGCAAAAGACATGAACTCTGTGTCCTCACATGGCAGAAGATATGGAATAACCAGGCAGATCTCTGAAGCTTCTCTTATAAAGTCACCAATTCCATTCATGAGGGCTCTATCCTCATGACTTAATCACCTCTTAAAAGTGATTAATACTAGGTGATTAAGTTTCAACATATTATGTAAATGTTGGGGGACATATTTAAGCCATAGCTTTTACCATGTATAACAGATCATGATAGCATAAAATACATCAAGTAAGTCCTTGAAGTATTGATGAAACCATAAGACATAGGGAATGCAAATAAAAAAGAGAATTAAAAGATAATTCCAGTGATAAGTACTTCTTTCACTACTGGGGTCATTGTAAACAATCTACTACTAGGTATCTGCCTGGTCCTGCAAGAACAGGATAGAATCCCTGGGACTGAGAATTGATTGCTGCTAGGGAAAATTTGGCACTCAGTGGTAGGAGAAGATAGGTCAGGTCTCTGATCTTTCTGAGGGGAAGTTGTGAGTATGTGAACAGGCTCCATTCTTGCCTTTATAACCACTTAGTTGAACCCATTGGGAAACCACTTGTGTGGCTGGAGAATGGTGCTGACCTACACCCATTCCACTAGGAAAGTAAATTTCCCCTCTAGAATGGTCCTTCCTTTCCTTCCTTCCCTCCCTCCCTTCCTCCCTTCCTTCCCTCCTTCCTTCCTTCCTTCCATTTGGGTTAGTATTCACATGGGAGATAAATATTCTTATACTTTAAGCCAACTCTGGAAGATTTCAGATTTCTCCATATATCTTCTGGCCAGGTGAAGAGACACAGCCAGTAAGCTGCTGTAGCTTATTACTTCAAGCCATCCCTTCTTCAAGAAAATGAATATTGAGACATACTTCCAATGTTCTACTCAGTGAGAGGGATTCCACCTCATTTTTCTCAAATATCCTCCCTGGGTAAGGCAGGAATACTCCTGAAGCTCACTTCTGGATACACCAACCTTTCATGCAGAGCCATAGTTAACCAGATTTGATTTATTTCCCTCCTGAATTTGCAATATACAGTTAACTTGCCAGGTGACGACAGGTGTGAGTTGGAGGAAGACATGCTATAGATAGGTAGGACCCTGGGAGTGTAAAAGAACCCATGCCACTTACTTGCAAAATCAGAACCTGCATAATACCAATTCTGTAAACACACTTCCAACTGAAAATGGAGTGCTGCTAAGAAGTCCCAATTTCATGCCAAGGTAAATCAGATAATACCCAAGGCACAATAGGAAACCTAGTAAGTAGGTTTGGTGACTTATAACCAAGCATCTAGTCAAGCGTTTGGCAAACATCTTCTATAAGGGACCATGTAGTAAATGTTTTGTGGACCATTTAGTCTGTAGCTTCAACTCAATTTTTCTATGATAGGATGAAAGCAGCTATAGACAATAGGTAAATGAGTGAGTAAGGCTGTATTATAATAAAACTTCATTTATGTGCACCAAAATTTGAATTTTATGTAATATTAACTTTATGAAATATTATTCTGCTTTTTTGCAATCCTTTAAAAATGTTAAAATTATTCTTAGCTTACACAAAAACAGGTCAGATTGGCTTAGGGACTGTCGTTTGCCCAAACTTACTCTAGGCTCTAACAAGGACTTAATAAGGAGCCAAGAACTACTTTGAAAAAGAGAACAGTTGTTTGCCCAAGGGGTTATAAATTTACTTCAAAACTCTAGGAGATTTTCCTGTGATTCAACCTTCAAAGGTTTGCCACAAGCAGCATGTAGCTTCCTAGCCTGCTGTGGACACTTTGAGTAATATTAGATATGCAGATCCACAAGGGCAACCATGAATGAACTGTGTACTGCGTCTGGGACCTATTGGGGAGTCATTACCTGCTATGAGATCCTCCTGGCAGTCTTTTAGATGTCCCAGTAAATTGGTGGGTAAATCACATCTAACTTCATTATTCTTTGTTTCCAAAATCCAAGAGAACTGCCAAGTGCTGTGCTTCTTTTATAATGACAAGGGACCAAGAAAAATGTACCCCCCCTTCCAAAAAAAAAATGAAGAAGAAAGAAAACTTTTTTAGCGTTTTGGTAATGTCTTAAATCCTATTAACTCTGTTACTTTACTCAGTAAAAATATGACAACTGGAAAAGAATATGTAAGTAAGACAGTAAATTTCCCAAATCTTAAAAGTACAACTTGCTATTTTTTTTCCTATGTGTATAACCATGTAAATACCATACACAGAGATATACAATATTTGCATCTCCCCAGAAGACGCCATTAATCCAACTTTATCAATACATTTTTGTTTAAATGGAAACCCATTTGTCTTCCTTTACTTGACAGTAGGCTGATGAGATTATCTATGCTGCTAAGTGTAGTATTAATAGTTCATTCTCTTTTACTGCTGAATAATGTTCCATTTTGTGAATACAAATTATTCAATAAATTAATAAAACATGATCAAAAATAAATATTCTGGTGACTTAAAAATTTAAATGAAGATAAAATCCAAAAGATAGAAAAAATAAGAAAAATTAAATTAGCTACAGACTTTGCTTCCTAAACATGAAACAAGGATAAAAATAATCTATGGAGCTTTTTAAGAAAAAAAAGTGTGTACACTAAGAATTCTATACTGTGGAAAGTAACAGAAAAAAGGCCACAGATATGCAAATTCTTGATCACTAAACCTCCAAGAATCAGCTCAAAAATTTTAAATAAAAATAAAATTGTCCAACTGGGTTTTGAATAAAAAAAATTAAAGAATGAATTGTAGTTAAAACATGAGAGGAAAAAACTAATGCATAATATTGAAATTTATTGCACACTTTTAACTATAAATAACTATTGCAAATGTGATGGTGGTATATAATACTAATATTAATTATCTGGATCTCAAATCCCAGATTATATCAACAAAATTCTGGATAAGAGTAGAAGAATTCTGTGGATGTAGAATGAAAAAGGTTAAAGTAAAAGTTAATTCCTCAACTAACATACGAAAACCAACTGATATTATTGCAAACTAAGTAGAGTACAATAAGCTTAATTAAAATTGGGAGGCATAAATCTACAGACTTCAAGCTATACTACAAAGCTATAGTAACCAGAACAGCATGATACTGGCATAAGAACAGAGACCTAGACCAATGGAACCGGAGTGAGAACCCAGATATAAAACTATCCTCATGTTGTCATCTGATTTTTGACAAAGCAGACAAAAACATATACTGGTGAAAAGAATCCCTATTCAATAAATGGTGCTGGGAAAATTGGATATCCACATGTAGAAGACTGAAACAGGATCTGTACCTCTCAGCTCTCACAAAAATCAACTAATGGTGGATAATAGACTAAAACCTAAGGCACAAAACCATAAGAATTCTAGAAGAAAATGTTGAAAAACTCTTATAGACATCAGCCTAGGCAAAGAGTTTATGAAGAATACCCCAAAAGCAATCACAGCAACAGTATAAATAAATAAATGAGACCTGATCAA
The DNA here is from genome assembly GCF_000956105.1 of Propithecus coquereli. Taxonomy (NCBI): domain Eukaryota; kingdom Metazoa; phylum Chordata; class Mammalia; order Primates; family Indriidae; genus Propithecus; species Propithecus coquereli. Next base: position 9,112,051 of record NW_012149841.1, on the reverse strand, counting down.
GTTAAAAAGCTTCTGTGTACCCAAGGAAGATATCATTAGAGTGAATAGACAACCTACAAGAATAGGACAAAACGTTTGCATGCTACATATCTGATAAAGAGCTGATAACAAGAATCTATATAAAACTCAGGAAAATCAACAAGAAAAAATCAAACAACCCCATTAAAAAGTGGGCAAAGGACACAAACAGAAACTTTTCAAAAGAAGATAGACTAACAGCCAAGAAACATGAAAAAATGCTCACTATCCCTAATCATCAGGGAAATGCAAATCAAAACCACAATGAGATATCATTTAACTTCGGTGAGAATGGCTTTTATCAAACAGTCCCCTAACAGCAAATGTTGGCATGGATGAGGAGAGATAGGAACACTCATACACTGCTGGTGGGACTGCAAACTAGTGCAACCTCTGTGGAAGGCAGTATGGAGATACCTCAAAGAACTAAAAATAGAACTACCATTTGATCTAGCAATCCCAGTGCTGAATATTTACCCAAAGGAAAAGAAGACATTCTACAGTAAATACATCCGCACTCAAATGTTTATAGCAGCACAATTCACAATTGTAAAGATGTGGAAACAACCCAAGTGCCCATCAATACATGAGTGGATAAATAAAATGTGGTATATGTTTACCATGGAGGGCTACCGAACCATAAAAAATGGTGAACTACCACTTTTATTATCCTGGATGGAGCTGGTGCCCGTTCTTCTAAGTGAAGTATCAGAAGAATAGAAAAACAAGCACCACATGTATTTAACATTAAATTGGTACTAATTGATCAACAGTTATGTGCACATATGGAAGTAACATTCATCAGGTGTCAGGCAAGAGGGCAGGGCAGGAAGGGATGGGTAAATTCACAACTAATGGGTGCAGAGTGCATTGTCTGGGGGACAGGCACCCTTGTAGCTCTGGCTTGGGTGGTGCAAAAGCAAGATATGTAACCAAAGTGTTTGTACCCCCATAATATTCTAAAATAAAAAAATCCTGTTTAAAGCAAAAGTTAACTAGTAATAGGATTTAAAATTGAATTTATACTTTGCATAGACTATTGTATTTAGTGAAATTTCTATGTCAGTACATGTAGATATATTTTTCTCCATCCCTGCAGAATGTTTCCTAATAAGGATATGTTGTAATTAATTTAAACAAGTTCTATTGAATGTCACCTGAATTGTTTCCAATGTTTGCTATTACAAATGATTCTGCAGTAAAAAAAAGTGTATGTGAAAGTATTTATTTATAGTATATGTATTTTAAATTACGATACAAAATGATAATTTGACTGCCAAACAGGATTCACTCATTTAGACTATTATTAACATTCTAGATATATATTCAGGGGAAATTAAATCACTATCTCAAAGAGACATCTGCACTCCCAAGTTCACTGGAACATTATTCACAATAGCCAAGATATGGAAACAACCTAAGTATCTGTGATGGATGAATGGATAAATAAAATAGATAAAGAATATATGCGTGTGTGTGTGTGTATGTGTGTGTGTGTGTGTGCATGTATCATACAAACACACAATGGAATATTATTCAGTCTTAAAAAAGACGAAAATCCTGCTATTTGCAATATGGAAAAACCTGAAGGGCATTATTCTAAGAAGAATAAGCCAGACACAAAAAGACAAACATGGCATGATCTCACCTAAATGTAAAATCTGAAAATGTGAAACTCATAGAAACAATGAGTAGAAAGGTGGTTACTGGGAGTTGGTGGGTGGGGGGAAATGGGGAGATATGGATCAAAGAGCACAATCTTTCAATGAATAAGTTCTGGATACCTCATGTACAGTAAAGTCACTACAATTAGTAATAATGTATTGTGTCCTTGAAATTTGCTAAGAGAGTAGATCTTCAGTATTCTTACCCCCCCACCACACACACAGAGGTATGTGAGGTGCTGTTTATGTTAATTAGTTTAATTGTGGTAATCATTTCATATTATACATGCATATCAAAATACCATTTTTCTAGTTTTTCACTTGCCTTTTCATTTTCACGATCATGTTTTTTGTTGTATTAAAGTTTACTTTTAACAACATCATGTCAGGATATTTCCTTAGAAATTCTGGACTTATGCCCTGCATGGGAAAGCCTTTCTCAACTCAAAGTTATAAAAATAATATACTATATTTTCTTTTTAAAATTCCATGGGATGTTTGTTTGTTTATTTTGACATACAGCTCTTTGGTCTTTCTGATGTTATTTAGTGTATGGTGTGAAGTAAGGATATATCTTTATGGTTTTCCAAATGATAACAAATATCCAAAGTAATTTGCAAAATGATTCCCCACAGATTTGAAATGCTTGACTATATATAAGCATAACTTTATCTTATATGCTTGATTATATACAAATATTTACATATGTACATATATATTCTGTGTGTGTGTGTACATATTATGATTCCTTCTTTCAGTCCCATACTGTTTTAAGCAACCTAACTTTTGGTACACTTACAATACTGATGAGAATTCCTCTTCTTTTTTTTTTTAATTTCAAAATTTCCTTTACATTTACAATTTATTAATTTCCCAAATAACCTTTAAAATCTGCATATCAAACTTTACTAGAAATCCATTTTATTTTAATTAGAATTACATTAGGGCTTATAGAATAATTTTAAGAAGAAAGACTCATTACATATATTGCATATTCTCATCCAGAAACATAATATGTTTCTCCTATTATTTATTATTCTTTGATCTACTAAAGTAAAAATTTATAATTTATAAATAAGTTATAATCTTTCCTTATTTTATATTAGTTTTATTCCTAGTATTTTATAGTATTTGCTATGATTATGTCTATAATTATTTTTAATTTATATTTTTAATTGGATGTTACTGTGTTAAAGGAAGACTGTTAATTTGTGTATACTGATTTGTATCCTGCAAATTAATAAACAAGATTATTAGTTCCAATAGTTTTTTGTGATTCTTTTGAAGTTTAGATGTAGAAAATTACATGTCTGAAATTTACAGCAAGTTCGTAAGTCCTTTCCATTAGTTATTACTTTAAAAAAAGATTTTTTAATCTGTACTTTAATTAGGTCATCCAGTGCAATCACTATTGAATAAATGGTGGCAGATATAGCAGGCAAGTTTTATTGTGATTATGAATTCCTATAGTATTATTAAAGATGCTCTGAACAATTTTCAAATATATATTTCTACTAACTGTAGTCACCATGATACACATCTCTTGAAATTATTTTTCCTGTCTAACTAGAATTTTATGTTCTTTCACCAACATCTTCCCAATCCTCCCAGCCTCTGGAAACCATCATTTTACTCTCTATTTGTATGAGTTCAACATTTTACATTCCACATATAACTGAGGATTAAAAGATAGCTCCAGGGTTATTTCCTGATCTAGTAGAAAGATGAAGTTGCCACCAACTTATATGGATAATATTGTGAGTAGATTTAAAGCGGGCAAGACCAGAAGTTGAGCATTAGGTATGTTAAGGTTTTCCTATGCCTTTTAGACATTCAATTAAAGATGTCAAATGGGCAATTGGATTAAGAAGTTGGTGGTTCAGGAGAGAAATTTGAGCTAGAGGTATTAGTTTGAAAGTTGCTGGCATATGTATGGTATTAAAAGCCATGAGAGCTTCCACCATTGTTTCAGCTGGTGGCCACAAGGACACGTACTGTTTCCGTGGCTGGATCTCACAGACCCTTTTCTGTCTCAGTGGACTATTAATGGCTTCTTGATGCTTAGTGGCTTCCTGCTCATTGATCTACAACCCCTTATGATGTATTAAAGTAACACCCTCTTGACAGCTAGAGTCAGAGAAGATATAATGAGGAAGCATGGTGATTGAAGCAAAAAACCTGAATTCAGATTTAACAAAATCTTTTTTCTTGGGGGGAAGAAAAACTGACAGACTAGAAGCAGCCTTCCAGCCCACCATTCTCAAGGAAAAAAGTGAAAATTGCAGGCAGCTGCCTACATATGGATTGCTCCTCTCGGAAAGAACATTGTGAAATTACAGAGAAGAAATGCGGGACACTCAGTGCGAAAAAAGAAAGGGTTTACAGGGCAATACATTTGACAAGATCAAAGTACATGTGGGGAAGAACAGGAGGATAGAGTGGTGGGGCACAGCTCTCGCCCTGTAGTTGCTTTGGCCAAGTAGTGAGGTGTCTTCCTCTATTGTCACAGATCTCTGCCTGGACAGACCAGGGACTGCCTGGAGTCTGTGTGGAGTCACTGCACCAGATAACAGGTGTGGTGCCAATCGCACAGCCGCTAAAACCATCCTGAGCTCTGAGATGCATGGCGCCAGGTTAGCACAGCACTCAGCTTTGTGGAGGCAGCCTGCACATCAGCCCTACCAGGCTGGGAGGGAGCGGACTAACTGGAAGCTCCCCTGAGCCCTACCCATGAGTGGAAGCCAGACACCCCTTCCCTACAGTGCAATAGGATCTGAGCATGGTAACTGACTGGGACACTGCAGGATCTGACCTGGGGGACTCTGGGTGACTGCTTCAGTAGGCCCTGGGGGACAGGGAGAATTCTGTGGTCCCTGGGCCACTGAACTCACCTCTGCCCATGTGACTTGGCATCTGCATGGTCCCCGAGCCTGCAGAACAGCCTGCCACTTGCTCGGCCCAGACTCCATCCTCCAGGTCCCAACTACTTCCTGCCTGCTCAGCCTTGCCCCTGCCATCCAGGTTGGATCAGCCCCACTGCCCACAGGTCCCTGCCTCTGGTTTTGAGGCCCTGCTCAGAAGCCCTACTTCTGGCTACTCCCTAATCCTGACTCTGGGGCTCTCATTCCAGAGCCCTAGTCTCTGCCTCTGTGCCTCCAGAACTCCCGCCAGGCCTGGGACACCACTGCAGAGATTCCAGTGCTTCACTTGGCCCCAGTGACCCCACCTCAGAGCCTCCACCACTGCCACAGGGCAAGAGGAGCTAGTGTAAAGTCCAATGCCCTGCCAGGGACCAATGTCCTCTAACCATCAGCACACTGGGACCTGGTTTGAGGAAACACCCATGGCCCAGTAACCCAGGACCTCTGCCTAGATAGCGTCATCCAGCTACTATTGTCAATTCTGTGGGGAGACCCCAGGTAGAGCAATCCCCACAACACAAGCCTCAGTGAAGAGGGTCTTTCCCACCTCCCAATTTGAACATCCAACAGCTATCTGGTGAACAACCCAACCCTGAGCACAAACAGCATCCAGCACAGGCTTGAACAGAGACAATCACGAGTGAAATAAACAAATCAGAACAGCTATAATGCAAGCTTCGAGTGCCCACACCCTTTATCTGTAAAATATGGAATTGTGAGGATTTGTGACCAGGTTCTTCAATGTCTTTGTTATGGTAAATGCTTATTAAATAGTAGTTATTTTTTGTTTATTATTATTATTTAAGAATAACGAAAAAGTGGTTTTTCTAAGGGTCTCCTGCCAATGTCATCTATATGTGAAGGAGATCAGATTATAAAATTTCAATCAGGCAAGAGAAGGTCATTTTTAAATACTCCTGCTGAGTCAGGAGAATGAGAAGCATGAGGAGACATGAAATAACTAAGATCTTTCTTGTTAGATTTGAAGAAGTTTCTCAATCTTAACATTTTACCCCTTGGTGGCATGAAATCTTGTTGACAACTGCCTTCTTCTGGAAATAGACTTTCCCTTAGGCTTCCCCAGATCAGAGAGTTTCATCAATTTCCTCATTTTCTTTGATTATCCTTCAAATTCTGGTATTATCGGACTTCTCTGAATTCCATTCCAAACCCTCTTCATCACTCCTTACCTTAGATTTCCCTCTAAATACAGATGTTCAAAATGTTTATCTCTACCCAAGATTTCTCTCATGATGTTTAGACCTCCATGTTGGACTGCCTACTACTTATTAGGCATGTTCCTTCTCACCCAGGACCTTTGTGTTCATTGTTCCTGCTTCCTGGTAAATTATTTCCTAGACCTGGCTGAATCTTACCTGCCATTCGACTTGGGAGTCATTTACTCTTGCAACCTTTTCTGACATTTCCCTACACTCTATTGTGTTCAGGTGCATACAAACACACCCTCATTCAGGGTTAGGGACTAGTAAAGGTTGTGATTTAGGGAGAAAAGTAAACTTTATGCATTTGAAAAAAGACTGCATTGTCTACAATCATTATATGACCCATGGAAAAAAGAAACCAATTTATTGTGGACCAGTAGGGATAATATAGAAACAGCCAAAAACCAACAAGTAATCAAGCAAACAGAAAACAGTATCAAGATCACAAGGGTTACTAACCTAGTTCATACTCGTCAATGACTTTATAAGTACTCTACGGAGATGAAATTGGCAATCAAACATTGCAGGCATGTAGTTGTATCCCTTTCTGTCTATATGTCTGTGCATGTCTATGCATATATAGATGATTTAGTGAGCTATATTTAATTTCTGCTATAATTTGGTTACTGATTTTAAAAATAAATCTTGTGCTTTCTTTTTAGACTCCTTAATTAAAAGAATACATCTAGGTATTTTTTTTTCAATCTTCAAAAAGAAATAAAAAGATAAAGCTTATGGGTCCCTATGGGACATACTACAGAAGGAGTTACCCCTAACCAGTTCTATTTATATAATTTCATAAATAGATAGGTAAGTAGGTAGATAGAAAGATATAGATACATAGGTATGGGTATAGGTAGATATAGATGCTTATGTGTTTGTATATGTGTGTATCACCCATTCACAATGCTAGTCTAGTGTTATTTGGTGTTTAAGTTGAAGGATAAAATCTTCTGAGGTACCTATAAAATGAAAGAACACTGAATTTTATTACCCTTAAAACCAAGCTAAGTACTAATACACAAATAACTCAGTTCAGTCATCACACTAGTTCACAGTGTAACTAAAAACTGTAAACTTCTAATCACTGCCATCTGCTGCCAACCAATGCAATCCCATTCACTGAGGCTTAAGACTAGTCATAGATATTACCTATTATTTTCTCTAACACCGCCTCCCTTCTCCAAAAACATCATGGTTCTACTTCTAGAAACTGTCTCTCCCTCTGTTGTATCCATTGGCATTGGAAGCAGTTGTGTTGTCATAGAACCCTGCACTCTAGCAACAGATGACTGACCCAAGGATTGGTACTTGGTCCAAGGTGTTTTGTCAAATGCATCAAATAGCCTCTTTCGACACTAAACACTTAACAGGTCAACACGTCGAAGCAGTTGGTGACCACGGAGAACACCAGAGTGCCCTGAAATAAGCAAGAAGGAGAGACGGAGACAGAGCCCTAGCAGCAGGTCCACCCCGACCCTGAGCACCAGCTCCATCTGTGCCCTTCATGTACCTGTGCTCAATCCTTCCTTAAAGACTACAAGCCAGTAGGGATGCTTCTTAGCTTAGACTTGTTGAAGTTATATTTCTGTCACCTAAAAATAAGAGCCCAGATTAATAAACTGAACACAATAGAAGCCTAACTATTTACTGTCTTGTGTAAGTCTTAATTTCTACCTAGGCTTTCATTTCCCAACCTAAATAAATAAGGGACTGGAGAAGGTGAAGTCTAAGAATCCTTTCCGATTTAATATTCTGTGAGATAGGGCACTCATTGGACTAATCTTGTCTCTTAAAAATGCCACCTTGGACTCTTGACGTGTACACCATGGGCACCAAAATGCACATATCACATAAAATTGAAGAGAATAAGTAGGTACTTCCCACCTAAAAATCCTTTGATTTTTAGGGACAACAGACAGGTTCATGAGCTTTTAAGTCAGCAAAACAGAAGCAATTCTGAAAAACACAGGGAACGGGCAGTCTTTATACTGCTTCTCAGTCAGCCTTCTAGTGACCTAAAAATTCCAAACCTAGACAAAATGCATCCTACTAATCACCAGCGATTTAAGTAAATTGGGATATATGGAATTGGGATCATCTATTTGTTGATTTCTCCTAAATACTTAAAATCTTTTAGTATCTAACAGTAATGATCTTCAAGAATATAGAGACTCCAATGAGAAGAAAAAGTAAGACAAAAAAAGAAGAAGAAAAGGAGGGAAAGGAGGAAGAAAGGAATGAAGGAAAGGAGAGAGGGAGGAATAAAGGAAAGAAAAGGAAAAAGAAAGAAGACATAAATCACAGAATAAAACTGGAAAATGAAAATTCCATGGCATAAAGGCTGGGAAAACAGAAAAGAAGACATCATGGAAATAAAAAAAAAAAAATGAGATGTGACATGGAAGCAGCTAAAAACGTTCACAGTTGAGTCAGAACCCAGATGTGTCATGCATGTGGAATACATTCGGCTTACATTCACAGACTCTAAGGTCCTCATGATTCCCCATTAGGTAGCTTTGCTGATCGAGTTTCTAAAAACAGAGACAGGGTCTCGCTATGTTGCCCCAGGCTGGCCTTGAACTCATCTCATGTTAACCTTCCAAGGGGGATAACTATAGGCACAAGCTACTCTCTGCCTGGCTCTTATCCAATTTTTAAAGGAAAAGGATTCTGAAGCTCAGAGAGTTTTGACCCAGACCACAGTCAACAATGGGAAGAACAGGATTTCAAGTCACTTCTGCCTATGCTCTTTTAATTATGCTCTTTGCAACTTCATACAGTGGTCTCAAGGTCTGCAAATAGTTCCATAAATTATGGAAGCAAAGAGTATAGTCAACCAGAACCCATCACTACTCTAGAGAAAAGATCTAGAGCAGTGGTTCTCAAAATATGGGCCTGGGGCCAGCACCATCATAATCACATGGGAACTTGCTAGAAATGCGGATTTACGCCCACCACTCACTGACCTACTAAATTAGAACTTAGGAAATGGACTCAACAATCTGTGTTTTAGCAACGCTTCAATGTGATTCTGATGTACACTGACTAACAGTGGTTCTCAAACTTTAATGTGCATGGAAATCATCTGAAGATCTTGTTAAATGGAGGTTCTGATTTGGTAGATTTTGAATGGGGTGTGAGATATTTCTAATAAACTCCTCGTGATACTTGTGTGCTGGTCCACAGACTAAGTCGTGATTAACAAGGATCTAGTTTACTGTGTTTTCTAATACCTTAGCCAATTGCTATATGTGGTCATTTATATTAGTTAAAATTAAATAAAATTAGAAATTCAGTTTCTCAGTCATACGAGTCAGATTTCAAGTCCCCTATATCCACATATGGTTATTGGCTACCAAATTGGACAACACAAAATGCATTTCCATTATTGCAGAAAGATCTATTGTACTAATCTAGAACCCTACTAGAAATGAAAAATCTGATGATTTGGCTGCATGTTAAAATTTGAGAAGCACTCTGCTTTATCTCCAGCCTGCTACCTCCATGAAGACAGGAACCTTAATGCTCCATAACATTAAGCACTTCTGACCCAGTCCATAAGGTCCACAGCACTGAGTGCATAGCACTTTTTACGTTACAGGGCACAGGAAAGGATGAGAAGCTGGCAGGTTGTGCATCTGTTTCAAGACCTCAAAAACAAATTGGTGCTTCAACGTCTTTAGCCTGATCCACCATGTAGAGTTCACACGTGAACCTTAAGTGCTGAAGAGAAAGAGTCTCTGCTTGTTTTTGTTTCAGCATCATATTGATGTGTCTGCAGCCCTCAATGAAAACTACTGAATTTGTCTTCAGCCCCATTTCAGTTCTATCCTAGGATGCTAAAAGCTTCCAGTATCTCTGCAAGATTTCAACTTTCCAAAATATTAACATATGCCTTTAGGAATAAAATTATATTTATACTTCATTTTGGTTTTTTTGCCACTTAGAGTATCCCACATCTCTCCAGGTCTCTGGATCTATCTTCCTGGGAAAGCCGTAGGACACTGCACCCCTCCACCTTCACTCAAACCCTCAAGGAAGATGCTATGCAGAGCCCTCTAGGACACATTTGGGATCTGCATTATCTGTGCCATCCTCATGTGTTTTCCCTGCCTTCTCAGCTACCTGAAGTTGACTGTGCAGCTGAAACCCAAATGCATTGACAGATTGAGAGGGGTGGGTCCTGCCAACCACTTTCTCCACAGTACCGTTCAAAGCTCCTTCCCATTCTTTAAGGGAATCAACTCTTACTAGCGAAAACCTTTTTTCCAGAAATCATATTCGTAAAACTTGGCTTCCTCTTTTATAAATAGGACTACAATAAGAAATTTCACCATATGTTAAAAAAAACTTAATTGAATAGGTTATAAAAATAGAGAAATTTGGCTGAAGTCCAAATTTTCTGTTGTGATTTCCAAATTGTTCTCCTCACTCCTACAGGGTCCCCTGAAACTATTACACTAACAGGGTTATGGTCACATTTGGTTCTGAGCCTACCAGTAAACTGAAAGGATCCCTTCCAAGTTCTGTGATCCAATCCAAAAATATGCCTTTTTATGGATACTTAAGAGTATGCATTGATGGCCATTCATTTTACTTAAAAATAAGTAAATGACAAATAATCTATTGAGTAAAAATATGGTATTTTCAAATTAAAAGCAATACCTTCTAGAGTTTTATAAAGATTCTAAATTCAGTATCCTACTGAGAAATCTGGCCCCAGGCTTGGCAAAGTTGGGAACTTCTTGTAGTGCAAGTGGACTTGCTGATGATTGAAGTTCCAGCATTTTGTGGGGAAGGATGCTTTGTCAGATGTAAGGCATCAGACCTGTTTTGACTTGGTTGTGCTTTTCTGTTACTGCTATTCTTGCTTTTTTATTAAAATTTTCTATTAATTATCCCTTGTTATTGTCAATGTTTGTTGTGGGTTGTTTGATTAATTCTGTAAGGTATAGAGATATATATTTAAATAATTTGAACTTCAATTTGTCCAATAACTAGATTTTAAAACATATTTTCACTAAATATTCCATTGCTAAATATTTCCCAAGCAATCATTTTTGGGCCACACCCTGTTCTGAGTACAGAAATAGTGCTGCGCAGAATAAGCCCAAATCACTGCCCTTAGAGACCGTACATGAATCATTCATGCCCTATTGTTAAAGCAAATACATAACAATCTCTCTAAGATTTGCTTTTATTGTGCCTTCATTGCTACAGCTAAATTTATTTTCAACTGGAAAAAGGGATGGTGTAGGTGATGCCCAGGGTAGTTTCCTCATCAACATGAAATACAATGAAACAGCTTGACGTTTCAGCACTAAATCTCTATGCTTTCATGAGTCTCTTCTTCATGGATGCTGCTCAGGGCACTCTGTGTAGGATCAGCTATTTAAAAAAAAAAAATTCCTTTGTATAGCCTTAAACTAAAAATCCCAAAATTCTGCTTTGCTATCTGCCTAAATCTACTAATTTGTACCCAAAGTTCCCTTAATAAACTTTATTCAGCATAGTCGTGTGCAGTTCCTATAACAGCAACTGAGCCTCTCAGATTCCCTTTAGAGCCTGTGGCACCTCCCTCTTTCCAAGACCAATTTGGGCTTTTGTTTCCTGCTGGGTTCTTTAGCTAAAGCCTCACTGCATGTTTTCTGGGCAGCAAAATCAATTCCAATACAGGCAATCCAGCTCAGTGGAAATTGCTCATGGTTCAGCTTATAGCAGTTGCACAGTACGGGAGTAGGCTTTGTAATCATTCCATTCATTGGTCTGAGCTGAACACCTAATGGGAAATGGTAATGAGGCTGTTTGAGTCACCACCACTCCCCACACAACCACTACATCTTACAGATTGGGAGAAGAGAGGTGTTTTCAAAACCATTCCCTTGTTTTGAGTATGTGTCCGTGCATTTTAATTCCCAGAATCCATTTTTATCGTTTTAAGTGGCACACTGGGAAAAGAGTACAAACTTTGTGGCTGACCACACCTGGTTTCTAGCAAGTTTCCACTTCTCCTTGGCTGCTTGATAGGAAACACGCTTACCTGTCTGCTTCACCATGTGTAAGGTGGGAAAATTTGTATCTATGTGGTAGATTTTGAGAGATAAACTAAGTAAAATTTCTAGAACTTACTGGGCACATAGTAGGCACTCGAAACACATTAATTGTTCAAGAAATAGTAATTCTCTGCTCTTTCATTTCTGAATTTGAATAAGATTCAACATTATATCCATTTGTAGTGGAGCCATTGTTTTCATATGTCTTTTATATGTACATTTATATTAAAAATTAGCAAGAAATGAAAGAAGCCTCACGTAATAACTAATCTCAGGATGTAATTTGTTGAATGTGCAGAATATGTTGTTTAAATGAACATAGCTCATTTGATATCCTGATGTAAACAGATGAAAGATGAGCTTTGCTGGTTGAAGCTGGAGAGGAAAAATAGATACATTTCCTTCCAAAAACGGATCCAGAAGGACTTCACTGAGCTTCTTCATCTCTATGAAGCCTACTTCGAAAACCACTAACCACATTTTTAAATTTTATAGACGAGGTAATTTAGAACTAGAGTAGGTAAAAGACTTTCCCAAGATCACATAGATACTAGCTAGGATTAGAATCTAGGTGCCCAACTCTGGGACCAAAGTTTTTATATTCAGTTCATCTATTTCATTCATTTAACAAATGTATTGAGGAAAGACCCCACTATGCCAGGCACTATGCTAAGTTTCTGCAAGGGTTAAAAGTGATAAAGTCTTAGCCCTACTCTTTTTTTTTAAATTTCCAAGTATTAGTGGGTACAAATGTTTAGGTTATATATATTGCCTTTGCCCCACCCGAGTCAGAGCTAGAAGCATGCCCATCCCCCAGACCTACTCTTGAGCAGGTAAAGGACATAGGAAGCATTTGACCAAACCACCAAATAAGTACAAGATGGAATAAGGGAAATTCTGATAGAGAAAACACAAAATACCATGGGGAACTGCACACAATAATTTGTGTTTTGTTGGAACATGAGGTTATAGAAGCTTAGAGTAATTGCTTTTAAAAAGACTCTTTAAAGAACAGAATAATCACCAGGCAGAAATAGAGAGAGAACATGCCAAGAGTAAGATAAAGGATGAACAAAGACAAAGAATCGGGAAAGCATATTCTAGGAATAGTGACTATTTCACATTTGCTGGACCCATAATTACACAAGGGCGAGTAGTGAGAAACAAGAATTTTATTTTAATTTTGTTCAAAGTTATGTAGGGTCTTGAATGCCTGGCCAAGAGACTTGGAATTGATGCTGCAGCAATGAAGTGTCATTGAAAGATTACGAGGACTTGAATGAAATATCAGGGGCTGTGTTTCAGGAAGATTGTTCTGATGCTAATATGGAGCAATATATGCATTTAACAACCTGAAAATAATTTTGGTGACTTTCTGACCTGTTTTAATGCATATCTCCTAAAAAAGTTAAATTCTCAGTAGTTCGTACTGTTTTGTTCTCTGCCCCAATTAATCGCTATTCATTTTTTTTTAAGTTTGAGAAGAGAAAGACCCTACTATATATTGAGTGCTTACTGCCTGATAAATGTTATTATTTATTCTTCCTGTCTATGATCTCTCAATGTGGGAATTACAATCCTAGTTTTGAGATAAGGAAACTGATGATTAAACGCCTTGTCCAAAGTCACACAGTCAATAAGGGATATAACTCAGGTCTTTGTGACTTTTAAGCATGTGTTCTGTGTGACAATTTCTAAACAGACTTAGCATTTAGAGTCCAGCTGCGTCAGGTGATGTCTGCAGGCAGAGAATCACCTGGCTTTGGGGAACAGAGTTTCTCTTTTATAATGAACATGTTTCTCCAACAGAAGTAAACAAGAATATCTAAGAGTGTTAGTCACTGAAGATTCACACCCTTCAAAAGCTGTTATGAGGTTGCAGTAAGACCTGGGAACTTGTGCAAGGCCCGGAGGGTAACAACCAAAACAAATATCACCAAGGCAGGGGAGACTTGGAGAGAACAGAAACTAACCTTCTTGCAAAATGTATGCAGGGAAATTAGCACCCTAACTGGTGAAGACTTTGACAAGTTTGATGTTACTTGAGTCTGGACCACAGGTCTCCTGCTAACATGGCCTGAGTTAGTTTGTTCAGGGAAGAGTTAATGCATATGGGAGATGGGGAAGCCTACTTGGACTTTATCCCATCAAAAGAGAAACATAAAGTCATGATTCATACCACCTCTTCTTTATCTCATTCATCTCTCCTGCAAACAAAATCTATACAGATTAACTTGCACTGGAATGTAAGATTCTTCATTCCATATAGAATATTCTCATCATACTAGCACAAGATCTTCATGAAAGCAGGGACTATCTATTTCAATTTCACCAGTTTAAATATTGACTCTCATACTTACTAGTTAGGTGATGTGGGAATTATTACTTAACTTCTTTAGTCCTCAGTTTTCTTACCTGTATAATGAGATGCTAAAAGTGTTCACCTCAAAGAATAGAATTAAATACGTTAATATATCTAAAAGTACTTAAAACAGTGATTGGCCCATAGTATGCACTATGTAATTATTTGCTATTACTTTACTAGTATTAATTGTTGCCACTGATAATGTTACTATCATTATCATTATTATTAATTACCATTTTGCTGTTTTCCCTATGTCCAGGCCACTGCTGCACAAAATGATACATATTGAGTGAATGGATGGATTAGTAAAAATTCTACCAAAGAAATTTCTAACATATTAATTTCTACTAGAAATGTAATTAATATCAAATCAGAAAGATCCCAGGATGGACCACTCGCTGAGGCAAAGCTAACCATTCAGTAAATTAGGATTCTTGGTGGTGAAGATGCAGGGTGAGCAGGATGCACATTTCTCAGACCCTTCTTACAATAGTTAAATTAAAAGAGCTGCTTCTTATAAACAAATGCTGCACTTTGCACAATACTTGAAGATTTCCTATGATGATCAAAAAAAAAAAAAAAGAGACACACACATACACAATAGTATGAATTTGGCACTGTTAATTATTAACAAAATTCTTAAAAAGATTCATTCCTTTTGATCTAGTTGTTCCACTTATGAGATAAAATAAATACACCAACAAAAGAAAAAGCTTTATGCACAAAGCTATTCACCATAATACTTTTATAATAGTTAGAAAAACTCAATTAGACTAAACATTTAAAAATAGTAAAATGGATAAATTGGCAAACATACCAAAAGAAATATCATGTAGATGTTTAAAATGTCATATGCTAATGTTGGTCATATTGTATAAAGTTCCTTTAGAAGAAGAGTATTTGTAGGAATACGAAGGAATGATTGCCAAATTCTTGAATAAAAAGAAGAAAATCACATATCTAGAAGATGTTTTGCTTAACTTAGGATCTATGAATATATAGAGAAGTTCTATGAACCCTCTGAACTTATGAAAAATTATGTGTTTATATGGATAATGCCCATGGTTAATACCAAATTCTATGTTCCTCTCGAAAGACCTCTCAAAAAGTTAAGCACCAATGCTTGGGAGCACCTGTAAGCCCAGCTGTAGACCTCTGTTTCAAGAGAAGGCAAAATACATATGATTACAAATCTACAGGCATGCCGCCATTCAATGACTCAGACACAGATGTGCCAACCATGACTCATGGACCAAACCTGGCCCACAACCTGTCTTTGTATGGCTCATGAACTATTTTTTTTTTTCTTTCACATTTATAAAGAGTTGTAGAGGGACAAAAAGGAAGAAGAAGGAGATATAAGATAATGAATATCTGTGACCTGTAAAATCTAAATATTTATTATGGCCCTTTACAGAAAGTTTATCAACCTCTGTGATTAGAATAACGCCAAGATGCAGAAGAATTTCCACAGACAATTTCATATCAATCCTTTAGTTTTCCACATGAGGTGAAATTCAACACATTTTTTTCTGAGAATGGCTTAAATTAGTTAGTCGAGCGATTTGCAAACAGAACTTTAGAAATGACATTAAAAGCCACTGAATTGAATTGTCTGGAGTTGAATTTTCCTAACATAAAATCCATTGAATCTCAGGTTGGAAAATACTAAGAAGATAATAAAGAATATCCATTTATCACATAAGTATAAATGTTTCCACATACAACTAAATTGAGTCTTTAGTGAAGGCCTAGTGGAATCTTCATTAGGTAACACTATATGAATGCTAAATGCAAGTGACTAAAAACTGAAAAAAATTATATACACATTTAAATATTTCATAATTTAAATTAATTTATGATATAGCAAGGAATTAAAGCCTCATAAAATATTGAGAATATTTTGGTGCTATAATTCAATAGATCTCTATTTGTGCTTCCTCACAATAAAGAAGTCTGTCCTGGTTTTCAGGTCATGGTTTAGTTTGGCTCAAATCTCTTATTTTGCTAGGTCTTCACTGATTCATTCTTTTTTTTTTTATTTCAGCATACTATGGGGGTACAGATGTTTAGGTTACGTATGTTTCCCTTACCCCCTGCCAAGTCCAAGTTTCAAATATGTCCATCCTTCAGGTGGTGCGCATTGCACTCTTTGTGTATGCAAATACCCGTTCCCTTCTCCCTCCTCCCTCCCCTCCCCCCTGCCCAACATCCAATAGATGTTATTCTTATATGTGCATTTATGTGATTTATGTGTTGATCAGTTAATACCAATTTGATGGTGAGTACATGTGGTGCTTGTCTTTCCATTCTTGGATGCGTTCCAGCTCTATTCAGGAGTATACAAGAGGTGCTATATCACCATTGTTTCTTAAAGCTGAATAGTACTCCATGGTATACATATACCACATTTTATTAATCCAGTCATGTATTGATGGACACTTGGGTTGTTTCCACATCTTTGCAGTTGTGAATTGTGCTGCTATAAACATTCGGGTGCAGGTGTCTTTCTTATACAGTATCATTTGGTTTTTTGGGTAGATGCCAAGTAATGGGATTCACTGATTCATTCTTAAATGAGGCTTTTCTGTATTTGGGTAATGGAAGGTCTTTGCAAAGCCTATGAGTTCTGCTCCACTTGTCAAATGTGACCAGAAGATTCCTCAGTACTTGAAGAGGGAAAAGAACATGATTTGGCCGTAGGTGTTGGTGAGTATTTCAGGCGAGGGCAATCTGGCAGAGCACTGTGGAAACTTTTGAGACTGCCACAGACTC
This sequence comes from Propithecus coquereli, assembly GCF_000956105.1. Classification (NCBI taxonomy): domain Eukaryota; kingdom Metazoa; phylum Chordata; class Mammalia; order Primates; family Indriidae; genus Propithecus; species Propithecus coquereli. The sequence continues at coordinate 9,095,029 of NW_012149841.1, read as the reverse complement.
AAGACTTTTCTGGGGTCGTTCATTTGTGAGTAGTCAGTACAGGGCAGTGGGAAGAAGAATGTGTGCTCTGGACCAAGCTCTGCCTCCATCAGTGTGAACTTGAGCTAATCACATTGCGCCCCTGGGCCTCAGTTTCCTCAAACATAATGTGCAGAGTGTGCTGGAGTTCAGATGAATGATTTAACAATCTATAAGGACTCCAAGGAACCATGTTGCTTACATACAATACTGTTCTGAAACTACCCTAGGATCTCACAGCAAACTAGAATCCTGTTTCTCTGGCCTCAGCTCGGATCTGACCTCTACCCCTTAACCACTAAGCATCAGAGAGTCTATCTATACATCAGTAGTATGGTGTTTCTCAACAGGTTTCCTCTCCCCCTCCACATGCACAGCCCAATCCTGGAGAATGTCATATTTGGCTCTACTCCATGATATCTCTCCTCTTCACTCCACTCCAATTCACATCCATTCTCTGTTTAGATATTTCCTGGATTCTCCTATCAATGTTCTTAAATATAGAATAGGTCATTCATTCATTCAATCTAGTCTTTTTGAAATGGCAACCAAATAGTACAGTTTAACCAACATTTACATATGTCTCAATGGCTATGTTTCAGGCTTTTGAAGACTGAGATCTGTCCTCATGCTGGCCTCAAGCCCAGATAAACCCACTTACTCAGAGCCTGCTTCTGTGCTAACTTCGGCCACAGCAGATCAGACTCCCTATACTCGGTGAAATTCCCGCACCTCACACTAAACTACCCTTATATCAAAACAACTTTACTGGGCCGGGCGCGGTGGCTCACGCCTGTAATCCTAGCTCTCTGGGAGGCCGAGGCGGGTGGATTGTTTGAGCTCAGGAGTTCAAGACCAGCCTGAGCAAGAGCGAGACCCCGTCTCTACTAAAAATAGAAAGAAATTAATCGGACAACTAAAAATATACAGAAAAAATTAGCCGGACATGGTGGCGCATGCCTGTAGTCCCAGCTACTCGGGAGGCTGAGGCAGGAGGATCGCTTGAGCCCAGGAGTTTGAGGTTGCTGTGAGCTAGGATGACGCCACGGCACTCTAGCCCGGGCAACACAGTGAGACTCTGTCTCAAAAAAAAAAAAAAAGAAAACAACTTTACTGGAACACTGTTTCAAATCTCAGGGTTAGTTACTCTACCTCACAACTCTTAATCTAGGTTACTCTATGAATTGTAGGTTCTTAAAGTCAGCTATCCTCTCTTTACATTGTTCTGCACTTCCCCAAACCTTTTTCTTTTTTGTTTTTCCTGCTGTTTCGTTGGAATGTCTGTGTTGCTGGTGAACAGGCTTGCCTACACATCCAAGTACTCTGCTGCAACCACAGCCTAGCTGGGCCCTGAGAATTCCATTTCCACTGCAGCTCTCTCAAACGAGTGACCTGTGAGGTCAGTATCCTTCCTCCACTGCATATTGTTCAGGATTTTTTTTTTTTTCATGTTTGTGTAAAGTCCCAACCCAATTGGAAATCATACATTTACCTGTAAAAAGATCACTCTCAATTGGAGAGTCATACTCGTTATCACAATTTTATCAGAAGCTCAGGTTAACAACTGAATATCCCTTTGTTAACACAAAGACAGGATCGTAATCAATGTATAAATAATGAAGTTAGCAAAACTCTAAAAACAAAGAAATTCATAAGCTAACAATTTAATGAAAAAATTTCTTAGTGGTCAAAATTTGGGAGCCAGAGGCTCAAATTTTAGCATATTTCCCTTCTTCAAGACCACTGGGGTTTATAAAGTTCTGTCTATCCACTTATAGTCAGAGTGGGTGAGCATTTGAAGTGCTGCCAGCAGTTTGGGCAGGAGCCAAGCAGGCAGTCAAAATGAGATTCTAATCAAGGAAAAATAGCAATCAGGTCAAACCCACCTGACTGGTTTAAGACTTCTGGAAACCACGGTTGACAGTCAACACTCTGACCCTCAAACACAACCACCACACCTTTGCTTATCTGGAAATTTGAGAGTTAGCAAAACTCTTTACCATTTATTTAAAGCAACTTGCTTGTTTTACATATGATGAATTTGATGCATAGAGAGGAGAAGTGGTTTGTCCAATGTCACAAAATCAGTTTGAATACAGGACAACTAAAACTCAAGTCACGTGTTTTCTCATCTTGTATTCTTTCTGTTATGCAACGTTTTGATGAGTTGAAACAAGAACTTTTAAAATATCACCATGGAAGAACATGGAAGAAATGAAAAAGAATTACTTAATAACTAATTAAGGATAAATAATATAAAAATACATTATATAAAATGTATTACATATAAATATATATGTAAAATGATAAATGTATATTATATCTTTCAACCTAGGAATAAATAGTAACAAATAATAAATTATTAAAAATAACAAAGATTCATTGCAGAAATAATTAGGAAGAGATGTAGTAAAATAGATAAGTCTAATTATATCTGGTTTCCTGTTAGTATTTGTAGGTGCTCATTTTATGCAGTCAGTAAGCACTAAGCCTTCGCAACAGGAAATCTTCCACATTTAAGCTATGAGTCCAATTGTTTAATCACTGTGAATAATTAAATCTGCTGATTTTTTCTTATGAAAATTTTTGAAATGTCTAGTTGTTTATTGTACTGTAGACGTAGTCAGAGTTCTTGTCACGTAATTTAGTTAAGCATGCCAACATGCCCTCTCAGGATCTAGAAGTTAGAAAAACAGAATCAAGAAAAAAAGAAGGAAACCAGCAACCATTCCTGGTCTCAAAGACCTCAGTCTGCTGAGGGAGGGAGGCCCAAAGCAGATGACTCCAGTAGAATACAGACGTTGCTGGGACAGTGTTGTGTACAGGACTCAGGACATGAATAGCTCTGGTTGTACATGGAGAACAGATGACATTAAGGCAAAAAAAGAATTTAATTATAACCTGGTGTTCGAAATTCCAAGAGGAAAATGCTATGAAGTACATCTCCCCCAGAGCACCGGAAAAGGAAGAAAAGGCTCACAGGTGTAGTAGATCCTGTGGATCATCCCAGGGGAATTAAGCAAAGAGATGACTTCAATTAATAAACAAGAGAATAATACTGTTCTTCCTACTCAGGGAATATTTCACCCTCCCTTTTCTGGTTTCCTCTCCCTGCCTGTTGGGAAGCACGGAGGTGGATGATGGGACCATGTCTGTGTGTCTGTGGGGAGGATGTGAGCTCTGTCGTTGGCTGACTTAGGATGCACAGTGACTTGGTGTCCATGATCTCCCTACAGGAGATTTAGAGCCGAGAAAAGTTCCATGTTAATAGAACTTCAAGTCTTTTGACTTGAAGCACATTATTATACTTGCCCAAGCTTGAGTTTCGTCATCTTTAAAGGCAGGATAATTGTGTCTATTGCACGCAGGATAAGCTAAGATCATGTATGTAAGGCACTCTGCACCCAGGGGGCCCGTGGCACTCATTAGTTCTCACATTCCTTCTTTCACTTCTGGATCAGTAAAACACCCTTCCCAGCTGCACACCTGTCCCCTGTCTCTCTGTGCTCCAGCACAGCATAGTCACCACCAGTGATCCTCAACCAACGCTTTGAACCTGCCATTCCACGGATTAAAAAAAAAAAGAGACGCTGTCAAATCCTTGCCTTTGCTTGTAGGATCAGGCATATATTCTTACCGGAGCACACAGGCCCTGCCTAGCCTGCCTCTTCAGCCCCTCTCCTATTCTTCCCATAAAAAGCCTGGACTTCATCCAAGTTTACTTAGGGACATATGCAGATACACAAGCTGCAGCGCTGTCACCTTGAATGCTCTTGCTTTTCCTCTAACTCTTCAAATTCTACCAGTTCCTTTAAAGTCCAGCTTATTCACTAGCTGCATTCTAAATCATTAGCATGTATACCTTGCTTGGAGTGGTAGCAGTCCCTTTGGAAATATGGCATGTATTGTCCATGTCGTTAATTTAGCAGATTCTCTTTTATAGCCAGATATTTTTCAGGTCCTTAATGTGTTAAGCGGCTGTGGTAGGTGTCTTAAATAGCCCTGGAGTTTTGCATGTGTGAAAGTCTCTTTTCTCCAATTACATGACAAGTTTCTCAAGGGCAGGAACCAGTTATTAAATGTGTTTCTATCATCCAAAGGGTGTATGAAGTAGGGTCCTCTAGAGGGAAGAAAAAAACAGTATGCTCTTTGAAACAGGATGTACTTGGGTTTTGAGTACATTGGTTATATTTAATTAAAATGGTAATTAAAGTGGTTTATATGAAAGAACGAATAAATACATAGATTTTCTCACCTCTTCCTTCTTAGGGATGAAATGTATAGGTCAATTATAAAAGGGTAAGGATCCGTTCCTTGCTAGTTCCTAGTTCATCACCTTCCCTTCCAGACGAGAACAAACAGACTCAGAAGGAAAACAAAAACGCAGATGGCGATTCATATCAGTAAAGTTTTGACAAGCTGGTGTGTTTGCCACCTTTGTTGGCTCCCAGTACTGTATAAGGTCATCTGAGCAATAGACTCTAAACACAATCGAAACAGAGGAGATGGGGAATTTCCAGCCTGACTGCTCATAAATCTATTCTTTCTTGGCCTCACTTTGAAGTTCTGCAACAATAGGGCTGATGAAGGGATCCTTTCACGCTCCCCAGGCCTCAGGCAACGTATACCACACACCTCCCACATTCTGAGCCTTTTCAGAATCTGCCTAAGAAAAGCAAACACACACATGCCCCTCGAGTTCTCCATAACTGTGTGGGCCTTTCATTTCACAGCCCTCTTAAAAATGTTATTTGTGAAGCTTAAAATATGTGAGCTTGCAGGGGGAGGAGACAAGTATTCCGGAGAAAATAACACACCAGGATAAGCCACATCACATTGTTTCTTCTGGGACACATTTTGTTCTGGGAAAATGTCCTAATAGCCTCTGATTTCATTGTTACTGCATATCACAGCACTGTGCCTGGGAAAATACAAGGACATTTCATATGATGGTATTGTAGAGAAATAATAGCTCTTCAGTACCATAAGCAACAGACTAGCATGCAACATCTATTAGAAATGGTGAGCATTGAATACCTAATCCACCCCATAGCTCTGAGTACAGGATCTGTTTCATGGTAGGGGAGAGAGGGATTTCACAAACCAAGGTGTGATACAAATTTTAGCACAATGGCAGCTACTTTTTTCATCTGGAGTAAAACAGAGAAGTACAGCTTGCTCAAGAGACAGTATTATGTAATATAGAAGGCACAGGCTTGAGTCTCAAAGACCAGATGTTGGTAGAGATGATGTATAGGTTCTACACCTTTGGGTGAGTCACATAGCATCTCTGTGTTTCAGTTTTCTAATTTTTAAAATAGATATACTTTCATGTGGCTTTTCTTTCTTCTTTTGGTGAAGATTAGAAATAATGTATGTACAGCTCCTGAAATTTACTAAACAATTACTGGTCATTATCATTGTTGTCATAACCATGATGAAAGTGATTAGAAAATGTGCAACATTATACTGAACAGCTACCACCACATCTCTTCTTCACCAGCATTAAACCATCTACCCTCACACACAGGGAGAGCGAGAATAATCTCTGACACTTTCCCGACTACTGAAGACACTTTGGTTTTCCCTGAAGTTTGCTGATAAGATAAAGGCAAAGGATGTGAACCATATGAGCTGCTAGGATTTACATGCCAACTGAGTTCCAGAGCTCCTAAAGAAACCCAGTTCCTTACTTCATAGGCAATTTTTTTTTTTAATCTACCCATGCAGTACTCTATAACCAAAATGCCAGACTCTTGGCCAGCCATCAGAAATTCAAATTTGTTCCTTCATTTGTATATTATTAATAGTTTTCTGTTGGTGCCATAAAAAATTACCACTAACTTCGTGGCTTAAAACAACACAAATTTTTATCATACAGCCGTTTCAGTCAGAAGTCTGACACTGTCTCACTGGGCTAAAATCAAAGTGTTAGGAGGAATGCATTCCTTCTGGAGGCTCTAAGGGAGAATCCATTTCCTTGCCTTTAAGAGTCTCTAAAAGCCCCTCAGATCTTTTGATTCATGGTCCTTTTCCTCTGTCTTCAAAACCAATGACACTACATCTCTCTGACCCTAATCCTATCATCACAGTTGTTTCCTCCTCTTCTGCTTTCACGGACCCTTGTGATCACATTGGACTCACCTGGATAATCCAGGATAATCTCCTTATTTTAAAGTCAGATGATTAGCAACCTTAAATGCATCAGCTACCTTACTTCCCTTTTGCATGCAAGATTGCATATTCCCAGGTTCCAAGGATCAGGATGTGGACATCTTTGGGGCAGCAATGATTCTGCTTACCATAGTTTGGCTTTAGATCTTTTCCCAATATTTTCCCAAGAATATAAACAACTTCAAAGAACCAAGTTTGCCATCAGTGAGAAGGCAACCTAAACATGTATTGAGTGTCTGTGTATCAGTCACTTTACATTTATTAACTCATGTAAACCTCAGGACAATGCCCTTTGGTGGCTAGCAGAGGGACCTGCTTGCTTCCTCCTTCATGTTTCCATAATAGAAAATATTACATTCCTGTCAACCCGAAATAATTGAAAGGATCAGAATCCAATTTTTCAAAGAGTTTGTTCAAGCACAGAGTTTGGGGATGGCCACTGGAAACACAGACCCCAAATGAATGGATCGGTGCTCCAAAGTGGAAGAGCTGAGGCTTCACTGATACAGGCGGATGCAAAGAAGGTTAGCAGGCTTAAACGTGTTCCACAGAATGCTGGTTTATAATTTGCAGCAATTTGGCTATAATTTTTTTCTTTTTCAGGAAAGGTATATTTAACACTCCATCTTGAGCGATTGGGTAGTCATAAGGTCTTTTGCCATCTGCTCTGGGTCACGTACAAAAAGTTGATCTACAACAAAGTGTCAGTAACTAGGAGGGAAGGCGTCTTATCTTTGGTGCCATTTAGTCTTTCATAACATTTTACAGGGCAAGAAAAATAAGAAAGAGGGTTAATCTATAATCAGAGAAGCAAAAGTTGCAGAGGCTTGCTATGTGACTCAAGTCTCTCAATCACATCTCATTTAAAGCTCAAAATAATTTTAAATTCCAACAGCTTCAATTTGAATGATTTTCACACTCTTATTATAATATTTCCTATTATTGATTCTTATTGCATCACATATAAATTCTGAGTTGCTAGAAACAAAAGAAAATTCTATAAGAGAACAAATCAGAGAGTGTATGACTGAGGAGGTAAAAAATATTTTTGGCAATATGATGTATCACCTCTTACATTTACTGATCGATATATATTTACCACTCCCTGTGCTAAATATTTATTACTTATGAATTACATTATTTAATTCTTATAAAAACCCTATGTAATAGTATTACTTGTATATTAAATAGAAAAAAAAACAGATTTCAGAAGTTAGGGAAACCATTTAAGAACACACACTAGTGATAGGTAGGGCTGTCACTTAGACCCAGTTTGGCTGGCTTGAAAACACATGTATCAAACCATGACCCAAATTGTCTCCAATATGGTGGGTCATAGGACATCTAGTGAGGAATAAAGCTTGAAAGAATTCTAAACTGAATTTAAAACAACGTCATTAAGGCACATCAGAATCTGTGTATAGCCTCCAATGCTGATTTTTTTGGAAGGAGAGAGCACTCATTTGAAAAGGTAAGCATCTGATGTTTACTGAGAAAATCCAGAGGCCCTTACCCAGCCTAGTGGGAGAGGTATAAATTTGGGAAGAATTGGGGACTGAACAACCAGGAGAAGGTGGAGGGAGATGTGTTTCAGCCAGAGAACAGCATTTACAAAGGTACAGAGATGTCAACCTCCATAGACCATGCAAGGAACAGTAATGTTAGTACTAACGGAACATAAAGTGTGAGAAAGAAATGAAATAGAACAGGTAAACAGAGACCGGAACATTTAGGTCTTTGTATGACATACTAGGATTTTGACAATTCTGAGCAGAGAATTAACCTGACCAGCTCTGTAGTTAAAAAGAATGTCTGGTGATTGCAATTGAGGGGGGTGTGTTGGGGCTAGGCATTGGGCAGGGACCTGTCAGGCTAAAGCAAGTGCCTAGAGAAGAAATGTGAAGGTTTTTAGCTAAGGTTAGTGATGGGAAGAAGGGACCAAATTAGGAAGCGTTCAGGGAATTTTAGAATCTCAGCCCCTGAGTCAGGTTGACCTCCTCCTGAGACCACGGGGCTGTGCCTTTCCTTCCCTGGATAAAAGGAACTTCTGTGAGCAGGTTGGTGCCTGGGGTGAGGCACAAGGAGGTGACTTCAGAAGTTCCCTTTTTCTCTGAGATTTGAACTGAATTTCTTTGAAGTGCCAAGCCTCCTCCAAAGAGGTTTTATTTAGAGCCTGTCTTCTCCTTTGCAGTGGTCCTCAGCCTTTCTGGAGGAGATTATATTTTCCCACTGAAGTCCGTGAGAGTTATGTCAGGTCCATGGTAGAAATTTTGGGTAACATTTTCATTCTCACACCAGATTACCACAATTCGCACTGTTTCTCGCTTGTTTATTCAGGAAGAAAACTCCTTGGACTTCCCTGTTTTAAGCGGGGGAAGAGAAGGCCTACAAGGACCTACCTTAAGTACATTTTCACATTACCTTGCTAATGGTTTGGTGGAGCGTCACAAATGGGCAAAGATTTACCGGGAACAAAAACACTAGCTTTTCCCTTATTCAGTTAAGTAATAGTGCAGACTTACCATTTCAAAACTTCTCTGAACATTCCTTTATTTAATCACTGCCTAATTGTACCATATGTATTTGTAGAATGACTTATACAATGAACAAATGTGTTTTGGGTCCTTCTATGAATCAAACTTTAGCAGTTTCATGGCTATACTATGCAAGTGACTCAATCTCTTCAGTTCTTTCTCTACAGAGCATGTTTGCTCATGCAGCTAGCATAATGTCAGGCTGAAACGATTAACCAGCAATGCACTGAAAACTACAACATTGGGCAGGTGAAGTTTAGAAGAGAAAGTCTGATTTAAATATTATTGTACAGGGAGGGTCACAGTGTCAATTTTCAGGGTCATGGCCCAAACAATTCATTTCTATGCCAAAGAAGAATACCCCCCACCAAACACACACACACATACACACACACACACACACACATACACCCCGTTAGGCACAGAAGACATAAGCAGCAAGTTGTAGTGCAGAGCATTCAAAGAAGAGATGGGGAGCTGAGGGACTTTGCAAATGGTGAGACTTTATTCCCAACGTAATAAAAAGAGACAAAACTACATAATTCTCATTGAAAAGAATAAAAATAAGATGAATAGCAGCTTGCATATATTGAGAGCTTTCTATATGCCAAGCACCATGCTAAATGTTCCTCCTAAAATGATCTCATTTTTAATCCTCACAATATTAAAAGTAATTATTATTTGTTTTTCAATTTTACAGATGAGAAAACTGAAGCTTAGAGAGGTCATATACTTGTCCCATGTTGCATAGCTAATATGCTAGTAATCAAGTTAGGTGCTCAGCTGTTCAACTCTAGAGATCTACGCTCAATCGTTTCCTATACTGTGAAACGTTAGCCATGTTCTTGACTATGTAAAGTAAGCTGACAAGGCTAAACATTTTCTTCGAATGACCCAAGAAAGTGAAAATAAGTGTGCACAGACCAATGCAGAGTAGGAACAATAAGGAACACATGTATAAGAATCAGAAAAATTAAACAATACCAAAAATGAAGTAAAAAAGAATTTTCATAGTTTTTTATCCATTCCTTAATAAAGAGCTATTTAGAAATTGATAACAAAATATTACTTTGTAATAGGTTTGTGTATCTATGGGGTATCTGAATGCGCAGCAAGATCAATTTTTTAAACAAGACATGAAACCAGATGTAGAAGCTTTTCTCTTTAAATATTTTGGGGCTGAGTGCACAGATAGTAAGGCAAGAGAATGTTCCATTTAATATCTTAACATCAATGGAGACTTTTGGGGTAAGAAGAAAAGATAAAATTTCCTAAGAATTTGCAGGTTTGCCAGGCTAACAACAGATGAGAAGAGGCAACAGCCTTTGCTTTGCAGAGCACATTGATGAACCATTTACAGAATTGGAAAGCTAAATTTATCTATGTTAAAAAATAAAAACAGTGAAACTGAGCTGCAAGGGGTTTTTGAAGAGGAGTGAAGGGCCTGAGTATGGCTGGGTGATGCTGGTGAGAAAAGCAGTGGTGGGAAGGATTTCAAGAGGTAAGATGCCAGAAAGACAGGCATCTCACATATGACCAACTAGGATAAAATATACAATATATAGTGAAAGGCAACTTGGATTTTTATTCTACTTTAGTATTGTTTACAATGAACTCTAGCTACTGCATTCTTCCTGTAATTATATTTACATATTTACTTTTGATGCTATGGCTAATACTCAATTTTACGTTGTTTGCACTGTTACAAAATAAAACCCAATCGCTGCCCTCAATTCTTTGTTAAAGTCTGTTTTATACACACAAATACCTTTAAAAAAAGAAACCATAGAGCAGGGATTGCATTGCATTCCATTCCTGGGCGAGTGAGGAGAGAACAAGCATGGGATATGAGAGTTTACTGCAAGAAACATGGATCAATTTTACATAAATCTCAAAGGACAGATGACCGCAGGGAAGATCCATCGTCATGTTAATTATAATTAAAATATCTGGTTTGCAGATAAAACTTCATAAGCACCAAGCAATCCCCTTGTCATATTTTTAAAGTCCTAAGCAAAGATGGAACCTTTCAGAAATTATTTTATGCAACTATTTGGAAGGCAAGTTACTTAGAACGGGGAATAAGAGAAACATTCTTGAAGTCAGACAGCCCGGGATTGGGAACTGAGGTCTTCCAGTGGCTGACCTGGTAACCTGGCGCATGCTATTGAACTTCTCTAAACATCACTTTCCTCATTGGCAAAATTAGGTTAACAGCACTTCTCTTACAAGTTTTTTGTGGGATTGAAGTGACGTAAGAATGTAAATTGCTTACTTTAGAACCAAATATATCGAAGGCAGTAATTCTAGAGAAGGGCAGCAGGGCAAAATCTGACAGATAGATTTAGAAAAACCAAATTAGTAGTCCCCAGAGCAGAAAGCACCCCAAGCTAGCGGGTGCAGCCAAGTAGCTAACATTCAAAAGGGCACAAAGGACATCAGGTATGTGAGAGTGTTTTTTCCATTCTAAAATATTGTTATTTTTAATGTTGCTCTTTTCCCAATAATACTGAGCTAGACTATAAATTTCTTGAGACCTCAAGCCATATCTGTTGTTTGCCATGAAATATATAGCCAGAATTATTAACTGCACCAAAGTATTGTTTTTTAATTGAATAAAACTAAAAAACAAATATCTTCAGTGGACAATGGTGGATGATTTTAAAGTCTCTTTCTGGAACTCTAAAAGACCTGAATAAAAAACAGCAATGAAATCAAATTATAAGGCATTTAGAGAAATATCAGCCTTACAGAAGAGAAAAAATATATGAGAATGTGTTTTCTGGAGGAATCGCCCTTCTTTGTAGAGGACGATGAATGAAGTGACTTTGGGCAGATCGGGTAACCTGACCCGAAGGGAGCAGTCCCAGGATGTAAGGGTACACTAATGAGCCTGTGGTCGCATCGGCACAGCATCACACATCACGGGGATGTCATGGGTCGTGAAATACAGGCACTTGCGATTCCCTCCTGGGTTGCATTTCTCTTGAATTATTTACCACCAGATTTCCTGACAGTGGGAATAGACTAACAGTGTGGTTTTTGTGTGGGAGTGGGGGTCGTCAAACTGTAATTAATACATCTCTAGGAGATTAGTGGGGTCAGACAGAGCCAGGGTCCATAAATTACTACAATTAGTGCCTTTATGGCATCGTGCAAGTTTCATGGCATGAGGAACCACATTTCCAGAAAGAACAGGGAGTGGAAAACACTTTGGAATAGATTGCCTCTAATTCCTGTAAGGTGGCATTTCTTTCAGGCTACATCAGGTCCACTCGCTAGGGTGAATACTACTCATTGGGGAAATGGATGACAGAATCTTAATGCAGGCAAAAGTGAGATACCTTTTCATCAAGAAATGTGTTTTGTCCCCACAAACCATACATTCAGAAAACAGCTACATGAGAAGTAATTATGATTTGAATGTGTAGGCTCAATAACTCACAACTTTTCAAAGATTCTCCATCGTCTTTGGGATGGAGTCCAAACTCCACAGCATAAGGGGGCACGCAGGCTCTTCAGTAAGCTGGCTTCTGCCTTCTGTAGCTACATCTCACAGCCTCTTCACTTAGATATTGTACTCTGGGTCATACCAAACTATTTGTACTTCCCAAAACACATCGTGTTTTAGGTTTGGGGCTGTTTTTCTTCCTGTCTCCTCTGCCAGGAATTCTTTCTTTCCCTTTCTGCAAATGATTCAGCTAGAATATCGTCTACTCTACATGACTGCTCACTCCCTCCTATGTGCCACTAGTTTTCTGTTAACTCACCTCTGATAACCCCCCAGTCCCCTTCACTGCCACTGCGAGTGCACTTGTATGTCTCTCTGACTAGGCCGTGAGCTCCTTTAGGGCAAGGACAATGTTTCATTCTCCCGTTTTTCCCAAATCCTACCAGAGGACAAGAACATGGTAGGTGCTCTGACAATGAGGTCAGATGAAGACAGAGATGACACAAATCCCAGCAATCCTTGAAATACTGCATATCAAATAAAACATATATGAATTCCAATGTAGATGTGAAAACATAGGATTGATTTTGCCATAAGACGAAATGCATAGGCGCTATAGAAATGGTAGTCTTGTCCTATAGGATTTGAACTGGCCATGCTACCTGAGAAATGTGCAAGGTATTATATATAAAATCAGTTACACATTGATGAGTAACTTGTTCCTTCCACTTGGAATTTTCTCACTTTTCATGTCCAAATTTCATCCTTAAGTTAAGGTCCAGTTCACCTACCAGCTCTCCCATGAGATTTTTAAATGTTAGCTTCAAGAGGACCTCATCTCACCTCTCTCCAAGTTCATACAGTACTTTAATTGCTTTTTTCATGTGGCATTTATAATTATCTCTCTTACATTGTCATTTTTCATGCAATTTTTTATGTAATTTAAGTAAATTATTAATACTGGTGTCTCCCACTAAATTAGAACATATTTAAAAGGTTTGTTCTGGTTATCTATTGCTGGATCTGGTTACTGTTATAACAAATAACCCCCAAATAGTTATTTACTACAACAACAACCATTTATCTCTCATAATTTATGGGATCGGGAATTCGAGAATCTCCTAGTAGGGCAATACTGTCTTGGAGTTTCCGTAATCATAGGCAGATAATGGCTGGAGCCAGGACAGTGGAAGGCAGCTGAGGGCTGACTGGGCATCTCTTTTCTTCACACGATGTCTGTGCCTCTCCACATGTTTTCTCCACATGAGTTAGTTTGGGCTTCCTCACAAGATGGCAGCCTTAGACTTCTTAAATGGTAGCTCAAGCCTCCTAAAACAAGTGTCCCGAGTAAGGCAGACGCTATATTGCCTTTTATGACCTGGCCTCAGAAGTCATAGTTGCTGTACTCTATCAGTTAAGTCAGTTAAAAGAGCCTGACTATGTTTAAGAGGAGAAGCAAAAGTTCTGGAAAAGCATGTGGGATAGGAAATATTTCTGCAGTTGTTTTTGGAATGTACATTCTGTCTCACACATAATTTTTATCTTACCCCCTAGCACTGGTTCTATGTGCTTGGCCTTGAACTCAGTAAATATTTTTTGAATGGACAAATTAATGGTTATTGAATTACAATAATAACACCATCTGGTACTAAATATTTGAGCCAAAATACTTCCCTTATCTAATCCTCAGCTACTAGTCAGCTTTTTGTCCAAAAGAGGGAAAAAAGCAGAAGATACATTTTTTATTGACCCTAACTATTAGAAAGAATTGAGTATATAATATTACTGCTCCCAAAAAAGAGCAAAGTCAGCTCAAGCAAATGTCAACCTTAATTATTCCCATAGTTTATTTGAGTAGCTATTCAAAATATCAAATTATTTTTTCCCTGATTTTCCTAAAAGGAGAATATTTTAAATTATGGATCTAGTATTTATTCAGTTGATAGAAGGGTCTAGGAATTTTAGCAACTTTTTTATTATTTACAGTGAGAATTTCTATAGCCCAAGTATTAATATTTGTATATGTATGTTTGTGCATTTACATACATATATCTCTCAAATATTAGCATGATGACATACATACAATATATAAATATTGTATATGTATATGTATATATATACGATACTATATATATTCATGGCTAGCATTTTTTAATTTTCCCTTCTGGCAAGGGTGAAGTTCACTGAGTTCAAGAATGTTCAGCACAGCTATTCTATATTTTGAACACATATTTGTATGGTGTGATATGTTGGTATGTGTGCATGTGTGTGTAATTTTGGATTCAAAGAAGCATTAAAACAGAAGGCCTACCTATATGAGCAGAAAACCAAAAGTAGCAAGCTCTTGTGTCATATGTTTACAACTTCTCTGACCAATGTCAGCAGTTAGAGTAACTTACTACCCTTTACTGGAAATTATACTAAAATGTTGTCTCCTCTCGTAAACTATCAGTCTCTTCAGTGCAGGAATTATATCTGATGCTGCGCCAGGGTAGCTCAGGGTCAGGCTGACCGAATGAGCGTGATTCAAGGCAGCAGCAGGAAAGCCCCACTTGGTGCCTGGAAGGACCAGCTTCAAAACCCAGTCGCAGGTTACTGACAGGTTCTAACACGCAGTTGACAATTAGCTTTGGGATAGAAGGTAAAAGAAAACACTGTATTACATTGTCTGAGTGTTTACCCCTTATGTTGTTTTCTACAATGGATATCTTGAAGTAGGTATGTAAAATTTAAGGTGCAAATATCCATAACTGCACAACCTGTTCCAGAAGATTCCAGTTCTAAGAGCAAGTAAAGACGAAGTACCCCGTAGGATAATGCAACATGACAGCAAACTCAAGTTCAGTCTTCAAATTGGTAAAACTATCTAGCATCTTCCACTTTACAAGATAATTAGAAAGACAAAAATAGATAATGTCTATTAAAGCACTTTAAATGTCGATGACTACAATCTAAATGTAAAAGTTTGTCACAAAAGATTACAGTTTATAGTTGTCCTATACCAATTTTAGGTGTTTCTGGCTCATTCAAGGACCTCCAAAATCAGACCCAAATCTACCTATTTTTATTTCCATTCTCTCACAGCTTAGGCTCTAATGCCAACTAAGCCAAATGAATTGTTTCCTCCCACTTACACCAAGCTCATTTCCAAAGCCATATTTACTCCTTTCCCCCATCTTCACCCCCCAGCTTTCATATTTGATATTTTCTCCCATCTTTCCTATACTAATGAAAATTTGATCAATTTTACCAATGTGTTAAGTCCGAGGTACAGTCTCACTTCCTCCAATGTATCCTCCCCTTGTATACAATGCGTTGTATAAATAAGTGATGCAGTATAAAAATAACTAAGTACAAGAAAATGTGGGGTTAATTCCACTGAGGTAAGTTACTAGTTTAGAGTTCTTGGTCAAAACCCTTAGTCTCCCTCATGTAAAAGAGGACTAAGTATATTCGCTCAGAGGGTCTGATGAAACAAGAACAGTCAGGGAGTCAGTCAATTAACCTCAGGAACTGTACCAAGAACTGCAGGAGGAGATAAATGAATATGACAATGCTACTACCCTCAAAGAGATCCGAGTCTTATAAGAGAGACAGATCATTAAACTGACAATAATTCCACTGAATCTTGGGTGCATCAGCCTCTAAGAGGACAGAATGGACTGTCAGATATTTTTAGCAAAAATATTTATCTTAATTATAAGGCAGATCTACACACCTGTCAGTAAGGAATGTTTGGATGAATGTGGAAAGTCTGAGTTCGCTGCCATAGGTTAAATACCTGCAGTGAAAGCAATGCAAAAGCATACGAAAAGCTCCTTCAACTCAGCACAGCACGTTGCTGTGCTCCACGGCCCTGGACATACCTCCGCAGGTGACGTGCTGCAGATTCTGAAGGAAGAAGTGGAGGGAGGTCAGATCCTGTGTCTGCTGGGTGATAGGCACAGTAATCACGTCCACTTCCCATCAGGGGAAAGTGGAAGCAGACTGAGCAATTTGCCTTATTTTAATGCAAGCAGATGGCGAGGTCATGAGCATGCGTTTAAGGCATTAGAGCACTGCCTCTTCAAATTAAGGACTCCTGAGAATTGAAAGAGTTCTGAGAAACCCCCGATAGCTCCCAAGATTGTATGTTCTCTTTGAGTGATCAGGCATCTAAATCCCCTAACCATTAAACCACAAGGAATATAGGAGGGCATGGCTCATTGCTTTAATGAAATGCAGGTATTCGAATTCATGATAAGGTGGTGAGACAGACCCAACCAGAGACAGCAAGAATTTCCTACTGAGCTGCCCTCCACTTAATGTAACCACAGGCTTCGATGAATCACAAAACTATCTGGTAGAAATAAAATAACAATGTCTAAAAAGGCTTTCAAGTGTGAATGGGTTTGAGTCATGTTTCAAAGTTTTTGGGCTTATGCTTGAAAGCGTAAATATCCTCATACGTTGGAATGATTAAGCATCTACCCTAAAAATGCAACTTAGTTTTAAAAGGAATTAATTGACCTAAAATCTCATGAAGCCTGTGCCAATATAGATATTTTAATCACATGAGCCACTATGGAACAAAGCAAGAAGAAATTAAAAAGAAAGAAGGAAGGGAGGAAAGGGAAGGAAAGAGAAGGGGTATGGGGGAAACAGAGAGAAAAAATAAACTGCACCCTTGTTTGGACTACAGAAAGCATTATTTACTTAGTTACAGCAAATGTTTTATACTGTGGTACTTTTTATAATAGTAACCTAAAAAAAAATAGGAGGCATCTGAGATTTTTACACTAAATCATAGGGTTTTACAAGTTTTATATAAGATTGGCAATTTGGGACTAACATAAAAAAGATGTTAGACCTGAAAAGGCACAAAAATCAGTTTAAATTATTCAGAAGCAAAAATAATCTTCTATATGAGTCGTATCACAATTAAATTCTGTTCTAATTCAAATGATTATTATCACAATCTTACCATCTGGAAAAAGAAAACATGTTCTTTATAAAAAAGTTTACCATGAAATTGAGAGTTCTATAGAAAATAGTGGTTACTTTCTTAATTTAAAGTTTCAGATCAATAGCATGATTTCCATAGAAAAAATCATCCTTAATCTTAAAATAATTAAACTCATTGGATGGGTTAAAATATCCCAGAGTTTAAGACTGATCAGTAAAAGAAGGTGGGTATTCTCGATTCCTCATGAAAGCATCCTTGAGCAGGATACAGAACCCCTGCAGGAGAGAGAGACCACACCCTGCCTTAAAAGGGTCTGGGCCTCAACCACGGAGCCCTGGATGGAAGGGAGGAAGGAGCAGCTTCTAGTTGGCAGGACTAAAGCAGACTATGCCCAGATCATGAAAACTTCAAACATCAATTCAAAATATTTTCAAGGATGATGTTCTAATAGGTAGAGCCTGACACATACAAGAACCTTAGCACCAAAAGGCAACTGTAAAAAGCAGGCAGGGGTTTGAGCTGATAAAGAGTGTTTCCTCCTATGTGCAGTGACATATGGGGATCTGGATCCAGTGTTCTGCAAGAGGAAGTCTGCATGAACTCAGAAGGGTTTTGAGTCCAGCCAAGCAGCCCCAGGACCTGAGCAGAACTCTTACCTCAATCAGAACAAGTAAAGGTGTCCCTTGGGAAAAATAAGGTGGTGCCCAAGAATTATAGATATATTAGGAAAAGAAGAGAGGCTCTAACTCTATGCAGTTATCATATTCTTTAGAGAAAGAGGTAAAAAAGTAGAGATAAAGGAAGCCAGAGAAAGGATACAAGAAAGTGGAGGAAGACAAGAGAGAAGAGGATACTAGACAGGGGAGAGAAGGGAAAGGACAGATCTTAGACATTCAAGACTTAAGTGCTCCTATAGCAGACACTGAAGGATTATGACTGGCAGTTTCTATGACATTCACATTCCCCACTTCACAGGTGAACCTGGCATAGTGAAGAGACCCGGAATTTGTCACGGGAGATGGAGTCTTTGCTCAAACACCAACAGGGTAGATACCATTGAACAAATCTCACTATCTCTCTATGCATCAGTTTTCTCTTCTGTAAAACTGGAATGAAAATATATCATCCACAGGCTTATTGTGAACATTAATATACACTATTTTTTGTATTGTATAAATATATTATTTGCTGAAGGAGGTGTCAAAAAATTTCTCTGTGTTAGTCCATTTGCTTTCTCTCTGCGGCCTTGTAAGGTAAGTGCTACTTGTTAAATTTTCATGACTTTCATGCAAGTGTTTTGTAAGCCTGGACTGTTACACCCATGGCCTTTATTATGCTACTTACACATCCATAATGGACATTGATGTTTTACTTCAGGGTACTTTCTAAAGCCTTGTTACCAAGGTGGTCATGAATGGGCAGCCAAGGAGCTGGGGTGAAGCCTCACAATTTGGGGGCTGGCTCTGGGATTAAATGCCAACACAGATGTAACCTTCAACTTGCCCTCTCCTGAAACCCCTCAGCCCATATGATACATGGAGACCTTCCTGCCAGAAGTGTATCTGATACAAGGGTCACCTTCACACATCCCAGGAGCCAGGGGTGCTGTGGAAGTCATTCTCAGATTCTTGGTTTCCTTAGTTAAGTGGTAGAAAGAAAGTAGCTGATAGTAAATCATGGTAATATACACACTTTCCACCTTCTAGCTGCCATGTAGTTAAAATTCTGGGTTTTATGTCCCAAATATCAATCATCTTGGTATGTTTATGAAGATCAACAAGTAAAAAGAAGGAATACTTTTTTTTTCACGTTTGCTTCACTTTACATGAAAACTTTAAAAATAACTGTTTCACTGATTTGACTTTTTGTTTTTCAAAGCAGTTGGACATTAGAGTTTTTTGTTCTCTTCTTGGACCTTGCAGAGAATACCACTTTAAATCTTAAGGCTTATTTGAAATCTTGCCTTCATGCTGTATAAATGGGAAACTGAGTGGGAGAGTGCCTTGCCCAAAGACAACAATTACCTACTGTCAGACTAGGATTGAGGATCCAAATCTCCAGTATTCATGAACCAGACCACACCTACTATGAGCTGTTTTAGAGCAGCAATAGATTCTCAATCTTGGCCGCTTGTTGGAACCACCTGGGGACTTTTTAAAATGCCGATATCCCAGCCACACCGTGTACCAAGTATATCAGAATCTCTGGGGTGGGACCCAGGCATGATTACTTCATATAACTCTTCAGCAGACATAGTTGAGAATCATTGTTCTAGAGCC
The DNA here is from genome assembly GCF_000956105.1 of Propithecus coquereli. Taxonomy (NCBI): domain Eukaryota; kingdom Metazoa; phylum Chordata; class Mammalia; order Primates; family Indriidae; genus Propithecus; species Propithecus coquereli. The sequence goes on along the minus strand of NW_012149841.1, from coordinate 9,075,628 downwards.
ATCCTTTCCCATGCCTATGGGATAATATTGAATTGTGTATTAATGTAAATAATAATGGCTCAATTTATGAAGCACTTACTCTGTGCTGGGGACTGTGTCAAGAACTTTCCCTGCTTTAGTTCATTTAGTTCCTCTCTGCAGCCTTATAAGGTAAGTGCTACTATTATTCCCATTTAGCAGCATGCTCATGCAGGTTCAATCCCCTGCTCAAGGTCATCTAGGTCTAAAGTGGCAGGGTCGAAAGTGAAACCCAGAGCTCTCATGGACTAAGCTATACAATGTCCCTAACTGATACTATCATGGTGCACTGGCAGGCTTCTGCAGCCAAGGCAGGAGTAGCCAAAATTTGCTGAGTGTGTATTTCTTAAGCGCTACCCATGACCGGATCAAAGTTCATTATAGATCAAGACAGCTGACCTTAAGATGTGAATCTTCCATCAGTGTGTGAGTATCTGGAACTTATAAATGATGTCAGATGTTAACCAATGGGAGAATGTTGGCTTTTGCATAGCATCCCAAAGGGCTGTTCTGGGGAAAACAGGGCCAATAGGAAGAACCTAGACTCTATACAGTTTTACCCTCCTGTTTGATCCACTTGATTCTGTTGACTTCCCAGACGCCAGGACTACAGAGCACATGTCCACCCATGCATCCTGATCTGGCTTCTCCCAGGGCTACCTGATGTCCAGCCTCCAGATTTTGTTTTCTGCTTCCTCCAAAGTCAAACTGAAGGAGGATAGAAACTATTTAGGGTGCAAAATAGCTCTCTATTATAGTTATTTTAGGATTGATTTTATAAACAGAAGCTCCAGGACAAGTTTTTAGAGGTCTTTCAGTTCCCTATCAGACTTTTTAAATTTTTTAACACCATTGCTAAACATTAAAAAAATTAAAAATATCATATTCTGAATTATTGGTATGACTGCTTCATTTCCAAACCCTTTCTCACAGTTCCAGTGTCCGAGTTTGTAATTATATTTATAAATGAGTTGTCACCAGTCAAGTAGTGCTGCTTTAATTGTCCCAGGCTAATGAGAAAAGAACAGAGGCAGATTTAGGAGGCAAATGATACATTCCTGCCGCGTGAACTCCAAATGACATCATTGTGACCTGCAGGGATGATGGTTCTAAGGGAGCACGAAGAGCGGTGAGAACATTGACTTCAGTCCAAGAGAGTTGAACAGACATGTGAAAGCTAAAGGGAGAGTCTGTGGCACAGCTCTAATGCAAGCAGAAATTTCATTTCAGCAAAATGAATTACTCTTGACAATTTATTTTTGCTTTTGTAATTTGTTTGGGTTTAGTTTGTAAATTTGTTTTGACTTCAGAGTGGTATGAATTCAAAGCATAAGGAGTTCATACCTAGTTTTATGTTTATGTATAGTTAGGTAATATGAGGATAAAAATAGTCTAACTCCATATTGCAGGGCCCGTGAAAATATTTACACCGTTATGAGGATGCGCACACAATGGAGTTTGTTCCTGACCAGCACTGATTCCTGCAGTTCTGGGCAAGTTCCCCAGAGGTACCAGGAACTGCCAGGATCAGCTCCCCGGGGACCAAAGATGGCACATACATGACATGCAAGATAATACCAACACACTACGTGTAAGAGTTTTGTTTGAGAAGTTTTTGATTTAATTTTTTTCTATGCTCAGGCTCATGTTAATGTTCTAATTAAATTGAAACTGAGGAAATGAAAAAAGGATGGGTTTTTAATAAACTGAATTTCTATTTGGGTTGTATTAAAATTGCTGTGAAAATGATCATAGCAAAGTTTGTCTCAGAAAATAAAGATAATATCAATTGTGTCTACTCTTGTGATACAGAAAAGGCAATGTGAGGTGTTACACTGGGAAACTCAGTGTTCTTCAGTGTTAGGAAACTTAGGCCGGGCTCAGTGGCTCACACCTGTAATCCTAGCACTCTGAGAGGCCGAGGCGGGAGGATCGCTTGAGCCCAGGAGTTTGAGGTTGCTGTGAACTAGGCTGATGCCACGGCACTATAGCCTGGGCAACAGAGCAAGATTCTGTCTCAAAAAAAAAAAAAAGGTTAGGAAACTTAAAACTATTTCAGTTGATCACAGTGACAAGAGGTAATTTAAATGTACCTTTGCTAAAAAGGCCACTGTTAGCAGTACTGTCATCATTAACTGTTCATTTGTATTAATATTAACTTGTTAGAAATGCCACTTACAAACTATCTGAAGTAATTTCATCAGTTTTGGATACTATAACTGATTTTGTACTTAGCATGCCAGTGATTTTTAAATCTTGGTTTTTCTAGTGATTTAACTATCAATTGAAATTTCTGTTAAATAAGCCTAAAATTAACTTCATTTGGTCTTAAAATAAGAATTATATTAAATTTCAAAATACAATCCAGCTAACATATATATTTTTAATTTTCCACCATCATGGATTATAAGTGATTTTTATCTAAAAATTGTGTTTTTATAACTGTAGGCATTATTGCAGAGAGAAGGTGAATTTGATAGTGTTCACATGCTGTGATTATATAAGGTTGATTCTAAGCCTAGTACCAATAATTTAAAGACATGCATTTTATTTTAATTTAAGCCATTTAAATTTCATTAAATTCACTTTAATTTAATTCAGTTTGGTTCAATGAACAAGACTTCCCTGTAAGAGGCTGTAGTTTAGATTCTAGAGAAATCGAAGATGAATTAGATAGGTCCTATCCTGTCCCCAAGGAGCTCACAGTCCAATGCAAGAATGACAGGCAGGTTTCAGCTTAAATACCTAATTATATAATCTTCATGGACAATTTCTCATGGAAAGATATTTTCTAAAATTCTGTATTAATTCATTAACAACTACCTTCCAAATAGTGTTCCTGGCACATAAGCATTTTAAAAGTGCTTTGTTCACTATTTATTCCTGCAACCACATATAATTGCAAACTTTGAAGATGATTCAATGATGTAAAAGAGTTATTTACTCATATTTCTATTCAGAAGCAATCAATATATCTGAGAAAATATGTTGTTTGTTTTCAAAATCTTTAAATCAATGCAACTTCCAACATGACTTGTTAAAAATAATTGTGCTATTTATCTGAATGAGAAAATTACAAAACTATTATAAACTGGAACACTTTTCAGTAAGAAAAAGAAGTTTCAGATATCAAAAACTAGTTTATTTCTACTCGTCAGTGTTATTCGAAGGTATTGATTTGTGATTATTTAAGATGCCTTCTTACAAATATTTTACAAATAATTGCCTACAGTTATAAAAAGCTTTCTCCTTCACTTGAGTTTAGATATGACTACTTCATACGGCATATAGAACACATCAAACCTTAGCATTTTTCTCAGGTATGCAAATTTCCTGGAAGTAGAGTCCTGAGTCAAATTTGCAAGAAGGTGATACAAATTAAATAAACTTTAATAAGGATGAAAAAATTAAAAATGGGTGAGGGGGGAAGTTTCCCAATTTTTTTTGTTACATAAGAGAATATTTTCTTCAAATGAAAACTCACATAGTTAAAAATGTAAATACATAAAAGCTGAATATCTCTTTGAATTCTAAATAGAAACCCTTCCCACATCTCATCTTTTCAGAGAACAGTCTCAGTATTAGCAGGCTTGCTCATAAACTAGTCTGTGTTGACTGGTCTGCCAGGAGCAGCTTTAAGATGCTGGTCATCACCGAAATCAGGCTCAGGATGAGGAAGAGGAAGAAACTTGAGAAACGATTAGCCTAATTTCAGGGTTCTTATCTCAGGCAATAGTTTTCCTACTTTGCTCTTCACTGCTCTGACCTCACTAGAGGAAATGAGAACACTCCGGGACAATGACAACGGTCTTCCCATATTGGAAGGGCCGCTATGTGGCAGTCCTAAGACTAGTTCAGAATCACGCCAGAAGATAGATCTAGGCTGAGAGTGATTACGGAAACAAATAGAGGGAAGAACATTCTAAAACGAGATCAAGCATGGAAGAGATTGCCTTTGAAAGTGTTCAAGGTAGATTTTCCCGCTCTGTCTGAAAAACTGGAGTGGAGCACACACTGTCTTATCTCCCCACTCCCCGCCCAGCACCGCGTTCTGCACGTGTGGCAGTTGCACACACACAGCTCTTCTGCGACAGGTGTCTACTGACCAGCACCCTTCCTCTACCTTGCCCCTCCCCACTCTCTGTCCTGGGGCCACAGAGGGGAATGTCAGAGTGGACGGTGAGGGGGATCTTTGAAAGAAATTTGTGTGTAAACTAATTTTTCAGTTCCAGCCTTACAAAAAGTAGTAAACCCCTAAACCAGAGTTTCTAATGTGCTGTATTTATTAAAGCAGCATACATCTGCTTAATTTCAGGCCTCTTTTCTATGACATAAGCAATCTTTTCAAGGGAACAAAAAGGAACCTTGTAGGAGTTATGATGTGTATGCCCATTATTTCAGTGTGTGCAGAGGCAAAGAAGGCCTTCTGGTGATAATTTGTCGTTGTCTTTGCCTTTCTCCAAAGATTCCCTTTCTTGTATTGAAAAGATACCCACAGAATGTGAGAAATATTTGCAAATTGTTTATCTGATAATGGACTGTATCTCAAATACATAAAAAACGCTTACAACTCAATGATAATAAGATAAATAACCCAATTAAAAAATGGAGAAAGTATATCAAATAGACATTTCTCCAAGGATACACAAATAAATAATAAGCATATGAAAAGATCATTACCGTCATTAGATGTTAGGGAATACAAACCAAAACCAGAGTGAGATAGCACTTTACACCCACTAGAATGGCTAAATTCAAAAAAACAGAAAATAACGGCTATTGCTGAGGATGTGGAGAAATCAGAACTCTCATACATTGCTGGTCAGAATTTAAAACAATGCAGCTACTACTTTGAAAAACAGCTTGGCACTTCCTCAAAATGCTAAACACAGCTTCTATATGACTCAGCAATTTCACTCCTGGTTATTTACCCAAGATAAATGGAAATATATGTACACACAAAAACTAGTATATGAATATTCGTAACAGCATTATTCCATATTAGCCAAAAAGTAGAAACAACCCTAATGTCCATCAATGGATAAATAGGTAAATAAAATAGAGCATAGTCATATAATGAGATATTACTCAACAATGAAAAGGAATGAAGTATTGACACAGGCTACAATATTGATATACTATGAAGACATATGCTAAGTTAAAGTAGCTAGTCACAAAACACCCTATATTGTATGATTCTGTTCATATAAAATATTCATAGTAGGTTTTCTATAAAATATATAAAGATAGAAACAGATCAATACTTGCAGGGACCAGAGGAGGGGAAGGTAATTGCCGATGGGCACAGGGTTTTATTTTGGAGTGATGGAAGTGTCCTAAAATGAGATCGTGGGGACGATTGCACAAACCTATGAATGTACTAAATGGTGAATGGTGTGGTATGTAAATTATAAATCAATGAAGTTGTTAATTACACACCTCAATAAACCTGACTCAAAAAATAAAGTTTTAAACTTCTGTACAGTCCAAGGAAAAGAGGGCCAAACAAATACAAGGTTTCTTTTAAAAAGTAACATAAATGACCAATAAATATATAAAGAGATGTTCAATTTATCAATTATCAAACGAATGCAAATAAAACAAAAATGAGATCTGTTTTCCCTAATAAGATTCACAAAAATTAAAGATTGACAATACTCAATGTTGGTGAAATTGTAATTAAATAATTTTCCTATGCTTAGGACTTATTAATGCTCAACTGAGACAAATTTTCTAGAAAGAACTTTTGCAATATGTATCAAAATGAGTGATATGCATACCTTTTCATCTAACATTGAGGCCACAGAGCACAGATTTTATAATCAGACACTTAAAAAGTGTTACGTCAGAGCACAGAATAGGAGTGACTTGTCAAAGAATTCCAGAGAGACTCTATCGAGTCAAACATCAACCTGTGGCTCCAGGCTGTGATGGTCTGGGGGGTCTGGGGGAAGAGACCTGGACAGCCAAGGAGGCTGGGACCTGGGCACTTAGTGGTCCCTACTGACCAGTGCAAACTGGTCCATGGTGGAAAAGTTTCTATATTTCAACAACAGCCCTGGCCTTAGTATGCACAGTGACCAAAAGCCAGCCGTATAAAATTACCGGAGCTAAAAATGCACGCAGTGGCCTTGATCCTGGTGTATTCACAACACCGGAAGACTAAATGTTCATCTTCAGGGGGCTTGTTAAGGAAGTCAAGGTGATCCAGAAAGCAGTCTATGGCCATTACACATAAATATAAATAACATTTGTTAACACACAACAGTGTCTGAAATATAATATTGAAATGAAAATATTACTTAACAACATGGATACTAAGAGTATAAAAGTAAAAGTTTTCATTGACATGTGCTCCAGTGAAGGAATAAAGAACTTTCTAGAAGGATGTTTACTGAAACGATGGTGATTGACTCTGAGTGTTATGATTTGTGGTTGTTTTTATTACATCCATATAGTTCAGAGTTGTTTGAAAGTTTTATGTTTACAGTAGGCATATATCATTTATATAGAAATAATAAAATAATTAAAATTTATTATTTTTAACCTTGTGGTTTTATCTACCTATACTCTTAAGGGGAATTGGGAAAACATATAAAAGTGACTGGAAAAATCAGACAATGAGATAGAGCAGAACACAAGGAAGACACCTTGAAAATAACAATTTGTGGGGTACAGTTCATAAAGCACCCAGTGTCTTAGAATGTGCAATTCTCCCAACCCACTTCTGAAGAAGGTTATACTATCATATTTTATAGATGAGGAAACACAGCGCAGAGAGATAAGTCACTTGTCCAAGTTTACTTGCCTAGTTTTTAATGAAGTTGAACCTGGAACCAGGTGTTTTGTCTTCTAACCCAGGGCTGTTTATTCTATAACTTGGTCATCTCGGTAAAACTGAATAAAATAAGAAAACTAGTATATTAATTTTCTATTGTTTCTGTAACAGCTTACCACAAACTTGTAGCTTATAGCAATACAAATTTGTTTTCTTACATCGTGGAGGTCGTAAGTCCGGAATGAGTCTCACTGTTTCTGAGAGCCTTCTCCTGCAATCTTTTCCCTCTGTTTCTAATTCATGTCACTGTCCCTCCTCACCTGCTCATCTCTTTAATTTAATGGACCTCTTCCTCTCCTTGAAGGCTGGGAGATCACCTGAGCAGCTCCCAGGTTGCATCTTTCATGAAGTCTTTGCTAACCAAAAGCAAGTCCTCACGTCATGTAACTTGCATCCCAGAGTTGTGGGACAGGGACTGGGGAAGAGAGAGTTTGATGGAAAGGGTAAGCAATAAAAAAATATGATACATTCAGAAAATGAAAAAATGTATAAAAGTGAGACATGAGAGGGAGAATTGTGGGGGAAGGATATTTAGTGAGGAGAATCAGAGGAGAACTCCTAGGATGGAGCATTGAAACTGAGGTCAAAATGATAAGGAAGAGCCAGCATCAATGTAGAAGGAAGGGTAACTGCATGGAGCTCCAGGGATGGGAAGTTCCCCAGAATGAAGGCCAGGGCAGCAGGTGTAATGAGACAGGGAGAGCTGAAAGGAGAGACTGATGTGGCCCACCACATGGACCCATGGAGGTCTTTCTTGGCCATGGTATGGAAATTTGATTATTTTTTTAAATGATACAGGAATCCATTGGAGAAAAAGAAATAATGTCAGATTTACTTTTTAATTTTTTACTGTTTACATTTAATGTGTACATTAATATTTTGATATTAATTATATTTATATTTTGATATACCAAAACTTCTAGAAGTTTTATGGAATCAGGTCTTACATTTAGGTCTTTAATCTCTTTTGAGTTGATTTTTGTGTAGGGTGTAAGATAAGGGTCCATAAAATACTTTGGAATAAATTTAACCAAGGAGTTGAAAGATCTGAACACTGATATATAAAACACTAATGAAAGTGAAGAAAATATAAATAAATAGAAAGATATCCCATGATCATGGATTAGAAGAAATAATATTGTTCAAATTTCCATATAAACTCAACACAACATATGATTCAATGCAATCTCTATAAAATTCCAATGGCATTGTTCACAAAAATGGGAAAAACAATTCTAAAATTTGTATGAATTCACAAAAGACCCCATACAGCCTAAGCAATCTTAAGAAAAGCAAAATTGGAGACATTCCATTTCCTGATTTCGATTCCTATTGCAAAGCTATAGTAATCAAAATGATATGAACCTAACATAAAAACAGACACATGTACTAATTGAACAGAAAAGAGAGCACAGAAAAACATCCCAAGCATATATGATCAACTGATTTTCCACAAGGGCACCAAGAAGACACAATGGGCAACGATGCTCTCTTCAGATTTACTTTTTCAAAATATTTCTAGCCTGACAATGAGTGAATTTACTTTAGGGAGGGAGGGGGCGAGTAGAAGCAAGGAGGGCAGTAGGTGCCATCACCATAGTATGGGTGAGAGATGGTGTTGACATGAATGGAGAGGGAAGCCATAGGTAGTAGGTCGTGAGAATGGTTGAGATTTGGGCACATTTCAGAAGCAGTGCACGCTGGATTGCTGAAAGATTGGATAAAAGGGTGACGGGATGAGAAAAATCGAGGCTTTCTCCTAGATATTTAGCTTGAGCAATTGAGTAGATAAGATGGCACTGACTAGGGAAGGAACAGGTTAGGGCATTCGAGAGAATTCAAGAATTCTTTTTTGGAAACGTTAAATTTGAGATACGTATTGATTATCCAAGTGGAGCTGTTGAGAAAGCCCTGTGATATTTGTGTCTAGAGCTCACAGGGAGGGGTCAGAATTGCTTGCATACATATTTTTTTTTTATTTCAGCATATTATGGGGGTACAGATGTTCAGGTTACGTATGTTGCTCTTCCCCCCCCACCCCCCGCTAAGTCCGAGTTTCAAATATGTCCATCCTTCGGGTGGTGCGCATTGCACTCTTTGTGTAGCTTGCATACATTTTAGCACTATCAGCAGGGAGGTGGTAGCTGCGGTCAGAGGACTGACTAAGATCATCTAAAGAAATTGGATAGAAAAGAGAAGATGAATGAAAAATGGAATCCTGGGGCCCTCTGAAACCAGGAGGAGAAGAATCCGGCAAAGCAGGTAGACCAGGGTTTGGAAAACTTTTTCTATAGAAGGCCAGGACAAAGACATTTTCAGCCCTAAAGGACATACGGTCCCTGCTGCAGCTACGCAACACAGCTGTTGTATCATGAAAGCACCTACGGACAATAGAGAAACATATGGGCATGGCTGGGTTCCAAGGAAATTTATTTACAAAAGCAGGAGCAAGCAGGATTTGGCCAGCAACTGAGACGTGCTGCCTCTTGGAGAATACTGCGAGAGAGTCATGAGGGTAGTTGAAAGAACGCAAGCAGACTGCGGTATTGTGGAAACCTGGAGAAGGTGCTATCGGATGGAAAGAACAATTAACCAGGTTACACTGAGTAAAATGCAACCTGAGCATAAAAGCTTCCCAGCTGCGCGGCTCCCTGTGGTCTGCTGAATACACTATTGTTTTCCGTATATCCGGGGGCTGCAGCTCCTTCTATCTGGAGTGTCCTTTCCCCCAAAATTCCCTCCCTCAGACAAGTTCCCCCTCATCCTTTAGGTCCTCAATATCTGATCCCTGGATCCTCCTCTGACAGAACAAAGCTCCCCGGGGATGTCCTCATCCTAATCCATGGAGCCTGTGAATATGTTGCCTTGCAGATGTGGCTATTGTGACAGGGAGACGATGCTGCCTTGTCTGGCTGGGTCCAGTGTGATCATAACGATCCTGTTTTGGGTTAAGTGTGTTCTCCCAAAATTCCTATGTTGAAATCCTAACCCCCAGTACTTCATAGTGTGACCTTATTTGACAGCAGTGTGATTGCAGATGTAATTAGTTAAGATGAGGTCATATCGGCGTAGGGTGGATCCCTAATCCAATACAATGCTGCCCTTGTAAAAAGGGGACATGTGGACACAGACACGCACGCAGGGAGAACGCCATGTGGAGATGAAGGCAGAGGTCAGGGAGATGCCTCTACAAGACAAGAGTGCTAGAGATGGCTGGCAAACCACGGGGAGCTGGGAAAAGGTTCTCCCTCACAGCCCTCAGAAGGAACCCACACTGACACCTTCATCTCAGGCTGTGGCCTCCCAAACGGAGAGAGAATACATTTCTGTTGTTTAAGCCACTCGATTTGTGGCTTTGCACTTTGTTACAGCAGCCCTAGAAAATGAACACTGGTCCTTAAAATTGAAAGAGGGAGGCAGGAGAGAAGGTGAGAGTTGCCCAGTGGGAGAAGAGAGATATCCGAACTTAGAAGATGAAGGAAGGGGCCGCAAGACAGGGAATGTGGGCGGTCTCAGAAGCTGGAAAAGGCAAAGGAAAGATTCTCCCTTAGAGCCTACAGGAGGCACGCAGCCTGACCCACATCCGATTTTAGCCCTGGAGACCTGTGTTGGACTTCTGACCTACAGAACTGCATAGTGGTAAATGTGTGTTTTTAAGCCACTAAGTTAGCGGCAATTTGTTACAGAGGCTGTAGAAAAATAACACATCTTCCCCGCGTCAAACTCTTCACATATATTCCTCACCTTGGTGCTAATTCCTATCACTCCGTCACTAGGGATATCTTGAGGGCAAGTGCCAGATTTTGCTAATATTCTAATTTCTTGCACACAGTAGGCATTCAATGAATATATTACTACATAGGGCAAAGCCTGTGAAATGCACACACTTGCACCATACTCTTCACTGCTTTCTCCACCTGATTATAAGTATACTCAAGTTTTAATTTTCTGGCCCTGGAGCTCATTTTCTTTACATTCCTTAATCAATTTTATTACATTTTATTGGCCTACTTTAAACTGTCCTAAGCGCTTTTGAAATTCAAGAACAAAAACAAAAGAAGACTTTGAAGACCCAGGAAGAATCAGGACCTATTAGGAAAATATCCTTAGCGGAAGGTTGTAATGTGAAGTCACTTGAGCTAATTTGCTGCAAATCACTCCTGAATATATTGCAGTGGGCAGATCTGAATGGGCAATTTCACAGAAGGAGATGAGCTAAGCTGATCCTTATCCATCTGCAAATCCATTTAGTCTTATAGGTGAAATAATAATAAATTTCATTATGGTTTATTGAAAACATCTCAATGATTATAGATCTGTTTATGACTGCATTTACATTTTTTTTTTAAATCTTGGAACTGCAAGTGAAGCTGTACATATCATTGTGCTAAATATTCCAAAGCATGAATGAGATTCTACTGAACACTGAGTTAATTATGGATTTTCCAGGATGTCCTTGATTGCAAACTCAGCAACAGCCTTGCCACTAAGTGTGTTACAATCTATCTCTGTAACAGAAGAACCCCTCGTTTTGGACAATCGAAAGTCTGGTGATAGTTACAATTATGTCAAATCCAACCAGATAAACTCTCACTTGTAACAGTAAGTGCTGACTATCCCCTTTGTGCAATTGTAACTCAACAGTTTTGGAAGTTACCACATGTGCTACACTGTTCCACTTTATCTCATTTAGTCCTTCCCGTAGATAGACGAATGTTAGACCTTCTCATCACTAATTTGTAGAGGAAGAAATGGAGGCTTAGTGTGCTGAAGAGACTTATCCAAGGTCATGCAGAAAGTTAACAGTGGAGCTGAATCCTTTGCACAAACTCGTGAGCTTGGGCTGAATGTTCTTGCCACTGTGCCATTCTGCTTCTAATTCAGGGTACAGCACAGACTCTAAGAAAACTGGGGAACTCACTCTCGTACTGTGAGAGGATTGTAACCCATCAAAAACTTAGGCTCTTGTTTTTAGTTTTGGAAGGGCTGTTTGACACAATCTCCCTCCTCCTGGTGGGTGAGCTACTTTACGGAGAAGGAAACTGGAACTTGCCACAGGTTAGTGAGTGGGGACCTGAACCAGAATCCGGGTTCTCTGTTACCTCACTTCCTCTCTCCACAGCACACACAGGTGAAACAGGCTGCAAAGAGTTACAGCAGATGCGTCACCCAGTGCCCAATAGTGAGGAAAACACAGTATAAACGTGTGCTCAAAGCTGGCTGGGGTAGATTCAGGAAGGATTCCTGGGAATAGCAGGGTCAGATACAACTGAACACAACAATGGAAGGAAAGCCACAGGAGCAGAGGTGGCATGAGATTAAGTTATTATGTAAAATTATCACTCAAACATTGTGCAGAGCTAAACATGGGGGAAGCTTGGCCTTAGCACAGGGTCATAAGGGGGGAATGGCAGGAACTGGAATTCATGAAATAGAAGGAGGCTAGTGCCGGTTGTAAATTTAAAACTAACCAAAGACCATCTGCGATGCCCACACATTCTGCCCTCAGAGCCTCTTCATTTTACCCCATGAGCTTCTGGTGCCAATGCAACCCAGCCTTTTCCTCCTCTGGGGCAGCGAGGGCTGGGGTGTGAAAACCTCTGATGAACTCACGTGAGGGTAGTGCATACTTAAAATGCTCTCTCACGTGGGCACATTCTAATTTTAAAAGATTATAATGAAGGGTGGGAAATGATTAACCCAAATGAATTCATTACTTGTGATGATACAGTAATCGCCAATCATAATGAAGGCGGTGGTTTCTGGAAGCCTCTCAGATTACAGAGAGAAGGGTGTCTGTTTACTTCGTCTGCGAATAACTGAACAGAAGGACGTGAAGACCCACTGGGAGGTGTGGCCTCCTGTGTGGCACGATGATTCCTGTGCTGTGAAGTTCAGAACCCGAAGCCAGAGCACCAGTTTCCAGTCCAGCTCTGCTGCTAACTTGCTAAGGGGGCTGTAGACAGAGCACGTCCCCTCCTGAGCTTCCTTCCTTCCCCATCTGATGAGAAGTTTATGAGTGGCATTTAAGGCCCCTTGAAGTCATGACTAGGTGATTCTAACACTCTTCCTCACTCTTCCCTTATATGTAATATTAAAATAATAGTATGATGTGATAGCCTTCTTATAAGAATTAAATAAAATAATCTCTTCTATATAGAGGGCTTAGATTGCTTCCTAACATGTAGTAAGCACCAATGGAGGTTAAATCTGCATCATATCGGTTTTTCAACTCTCTTCATTTCACCTATGGGACATGACTTACAGGGTCATCATTTTTAAAGTGCACATTTATTGATATTTACATTAACGTTGGGATATGTTAGGAAGAGCGATTCCCTTAAAACAAGGTGATTATATACAACGACTACCTCCAATCATGTTAAAAACATTTAGGTGACTCTCCATTGCCTTTGAGATAAAGTCCACTCTTCCTGCTTGTCTTATGATCTACTGCTTCCCTTTGTGCATGCTACTGTCCAGACACAATAGTTGACTCACTGCTCTCAAAACACACCACGCACTTTTATACATGCACTTTTATACACGCACTTTTATACATGCATACCTTTGTATAAGTGGCTCCTTCTGTACTGGATGGATTTTCCAACCCTACCCCTTCCGCCTACTACAATGTCACTTATCCTTCAAGGCCCAATCCAAAGGTCACTTTCTTCATGAGACTTTATTAATTTCCTTGGCAGAAAGAAGTTCTCCTCCTCTGACCTCACATGTCACTTTATTTGTTCTTCCAGTAGAGCATGCATCTTGGTGGACTTGTATCAACCAGTTGAGCATATGCTCTTTCTCTAAAAGATTCTGGAAGACAAGGAGTTATCTTAGTCATGCCCTGCAACCACCCTCAAGGCCATTAGGAGATAGGACAACAGGTGCCCCTGGAGGCAGTGGACAGGAGATGTCCTCGAAGATGGAGCAGAGCAAGTTATTAACAAGAACATCATTGATCACAGACCAAGCTGAAGAAGGAAGATAAAAATTGGAGCCAGGTGGAAAGCTGACAGAGAGGAGCTCCTGTTTCAGACTGCAGGAAGACTCAACAGTTAAGCTCGAAGGCATAACCACTCCTGTGGCTGAGGGACAATCCTAGGAAGAAGGACCTTGATTAAATTGCGTGGCTGATGAGGCTAGGTGGCTCAGGATCTAAACACATAGAAAATGGGCACTTGGTGGGCATTTCTGTGATGTGGTTTCTGGGATATTTAGCTCAGACAAAGTAGGAGCAAGACAGATGGTGAAGGGGTATGTCAGGGTGGACTCCATGAATCTCCTCAGAGACCAGCACATGTTAGGTTAAGTATGAAATGTTCGATTTCCTTAAATACTGAGTTTGACAATTGATATCTCTGACATTTCACTTTGAAACTTCTTGTTGTATTTTTATTGTGAAGATACATCCTCATTCTTTCAAATGCACAGTTTGGCTTGTGATTATCTTTCAATGTGTTTTTTTACTGCAATTTTTATGAAACTATGGATAAGTCAAAACTTCATGTTATTTTCGAAAATGAGTTCCATCATGGAACCTATGCTGCATAGACAGATCAAAACATCAATGAAGTGGCTGGGAAGGATGTGGATAATGAAGACCCAGTACATCAGTGGTTTTAGAAGTGCCATTCTGGTGATTTTAATCTTGACAATGAGCCACGTGGGCAACCTGAGACCAAGGTGGATAATGATGAGCTGAAAGCTATAGTGGAAGCAAATCCATCTCAACCTACATGAGAATTAGCAGCAAGGTTTGACATTACTATTCCAACAATATTGGACCATTTGAAACAAATCAGCAAGGTAAAGAAGCTGGATATGGGTACCCCATGAATTAAATGAGCATCAGAAGAGAAATCGTCTGGAAGCTTGCCTTTCTTTGCTGTCACGACATAAAGGCAAACCATTTCTACACCATATTGCTACGTGTGATGAAAAATGGATTTTTTTTTTTTTGACAATTGCAAGCATTCAGCACAATGGCTGGATAAAGATGAGGTGCTGAAACATGGTCCAAAACCAAATACTCATCAAAAAGAGTTAATGGTGTCTGTTTGGTGGTCCAGCACTGATATTATGCTCTACAGCTTCATACAACCCGGTCATTTGATTACAGTGTGTGTCTACTGCAACCAGCTGATGAAATGATGAGGATGCTTATGAGTAAGCAGCTGAGATTGGTCAATAGAGACAGGCCAATCCTCTTGTAAGACAATGCTGGACCACAAGTCCCACAAACAATGCTGTTCAAACTACCAAGGCTGGACATGGAAACTCTCTGCCATCCACTGTATTCATCAGACCTTGCACCAACTGACTACTATCTCTTCCAGGCTTTGGACCACTTCTTGAAAGAAAAAATACCCCAGTCTCAACAAGCTGTGAAAAACACCTTTGGCGGTTTCATCATCACTCCCTCTCCAGGCTTCTTTGCTGTTGGCATGAACAAGCTACCATTAAAATAGCAAAACTGTGTCAATAGTTTAGGCACATACTTTGATTAATTGTGCTTCTTTGAGATATAATAAACTAAATTTTTGATTCAAAATAGGACATTTCATATTTAATGAGCTAAATAGAGGGCTTCAGTTCCTGCTCTAGCACATTCAGTCCATGGGTGTCTGGAGCTCCTACCTTCCTTTCGTCCATGCTCTACCAGCGCTCCCACTGGCACAGGCTCTGCCCTCCACCTCTGCATCATTTCCGATGCTTCTCCCTTCCAATAGTCTCAAACACGCCAAGCCCACTGCTACCCTATCCCTTTACAGTCATTGTTCCCTTTCCTGGAATGCTCCTAGCCATGGCTTGCTGCTTCACTTCCTACATGGATCCTCTCAAATATTCCTTTATTAATGAGGCCTTCCTTAAGTAATTAAAACGAAAAAGCAAATTTTCCCTGTGTCTACCCTAACATATCCTCTCCAACCTCCTTACTCGGCTTTATTTTTCTTCATAGTTATTTTCATCACCTGATTTCCTAAGCATTTACTTGTTTCTTAATTACTTTCTGTCTCATGCCCAGTAATATGTTAAGATTCCTAAGAACAAGGACTTTCTTTGTTTTATTTTCTTATATATTCAAATACCTAGAGATATGCTTGAGTCCCAGTAGACACTAAATCAATATAAGATGAATAAAGAAACCAGAATACTATAATATTCCTAGCTACGAAAAGCCAATTGTACGGAAACTTTATACTCTGTGGCTCCACCTATATCCATTTCTCTAACTTTAGTCAAAATCCACACAAATTTACAGTCTATTGGAATACTGTGCATGTCCAAGTGCTGACATTTCAACCCTGCAGTTACTCCAAAAGCCCCAATTCTAGCAGAATCATAGATTTGCCTCTCCTTCTGTATTAATAAATCCCGGCATGCATGCTACAGGGCCCACCCAAGTTATCACACAATTTGTGTTTGCTGCTCTGTATCTTTTTTTCCAAAGGGGTTCAGGAATACAGCAGAAAGCTCCAGCTGAAAACATCTCACAGCATTCCTGCAACCATTCCAGCTCATTTTTTGAATGGAAGCTTGTAAAGATTGACTACCTTTATGTGGTAGCAATTTATCATACTTAATGTCTCTCTTTTGAACATCAATCTTACAAATTCACCGGGAGACTTAATAGTGTAAATATATTATTCATAAACTAGAGTGAATCCCCACTCACCACCATAACCATTTTGACAATAAATCATAGCATATAAATGTTTTTTTCTTCTTTGCATTTTTCTTTTTTAGAGACTTAACAAAATACATCTATTAGTAGAACAAAGAACAGCAGAAAGAATTCTCTAAGCAAGAGCAGAAACTCATGCAAAGAAACCTGGATTGAATGCACAAACATGAGGGAACATAATTAAGCTGAGATGATTTTTCTTTTCAGAATTGCCAAGCCCTTATAGAATCTATCTTACTGTATCTTTTCCATGTACCATAAGCTACAAATAATTCTATGCCCCTGAGCATTCTGGACATGTTGTAAGTGCCCACTAACTCTCATATAGTTATAAGATAGGTGTATTAATTATAAAAAGCAACCTAAGAAATGATATCTTAAAGTAGATTTCACATATGCAGTGTAGGGGAAAAAATGTACTAGTCTTGTAGTTAGCAGAACTGAGCTCATAGTTTCTCCATCTCTTATTACTAGGAGTAATCTTACAACACACACTTTGCCTTATGTGTAAAGTGAGAATCATGTTATATTTTAGTTCTATATCACAAAATATGTAGGAGTTAGATTAATGTACATGGACATTTTATCATAAAACAGAATGCAAATATAATGGATCATTACCATATATTGTAATACTGTAGAAAATTAATACATAAAATCTAACTTCATTAGTAACAGATTTTGGGAGTTTGGAAAGAAATACAGCAAAAAAGAATTAAAGATGATAAGATGGACTAGTTTACCACCAGAGACAAAGTGGGGAAACGTGGATGAGCCTGGGATAGAACTAACTAATTTTCATGTTTGGTTTATTTCTGCAACCCACTTTGGAATTCAGCGGCTGTCATGTGATCCAGATCAATAAGTTTCCCGACACCCAGAGGTCACATGCACGTCAGAGTATCAGATTGGAGTAATTCGGCACTTTGTTTTGTGGATACTGAGGTACAACTCAGAAATGCCCACGTATTTAAAGACATCAGTTGGTGGCATCTGGGCCCAGAAATTATTCATTGTTATGGCATTGAACTGAATTTTAAGAATCTTTTGGATTGGTGGGATACTCTTTCTTTTGCTATGTCTTGATAGCATGTCGAAGAATGAAATAAATACAAATCAGACAGCCCTTCTGCAGTGTTGTCTAATTTCTATCAATATTATTAAATAATTCTTCTCAAAAAATATTATGAATCTCTGGAAATGCAGAACTAAGTAAAGAAACTGTTAATACAGTGTCCAAGGTACTGAAACCAAGAGTTCGGAGAGAATCCTAAATCCATCGTTTACTCTTTTTAAGAAGTTGGACAAATAATTTAATCTTTTTGAGACTGAGCTTCTTCAGCTGTAAGGTGGATTGGTAAAATTGAAATATACTTCAGTGTGTTGTTCCCAGCTGATATGACAACATATAAAAAGGGTTTGAATGTTGAAAACCCCAGTACATTACTTATATCAATCATAATGGTCAGTGTTGATATAAGCAAGCAGCAGCAGGGCAGAGTAGGTAGACTGGCACTCAGCTTGCCTGATTAGTATTTGGGCACTCTTGGCATACTAACCAAATCTGTGACTTAGTCACTTAAATTTTCTGGGCGTGAGACGCACCCTCAGCAAAAGTAGAAAACAATCCACGTCTGGCTGACTCACAGGATGACTGGAAAGCTCAAATGATATGATGTTTGATATCATTTCTGAAAGTGCTTTGTAAACTATGAGTTTGACAGCGTGGTTAATATTCCAATATCTCCCCACAGACATTGCCCTAAGAAGTTGAATTTTCCAGATGTTTTAGAGCCAAAAGTGTCCAATCACAGCTTTGACTGTCTTTCTATTTATTACATATTTACTCTTCACTGCTCTGTATAATTAATTAAAAGCAAGACAAGCAGGAGGTAGACCAGAAGGAAATGGAGCTGTTAGACACGCAAAACATAATGATTTGGAGGAGAGGAGAAGAAAACAGAAGGAAATTAACAAACTAGGTGCCACATGTCTTGCACGAGGTCAAAAAGAAAATAAGTACTGGAGCCAGGATTCGAGCCTGGACCTGTCTCTGCAGAGCCTGTGCTTTGGAAAACATTAGGGGCCACCATTTCATCTTACCTTATTTTGCAGGTCAGGAAATTAAAGATCAGAGCGAGAAACTGACTTGGCCAAGGTGGCATAGCTATGAGTAGCGGAAACGACAGCACTAATATCCTGACCCCGTCTGCTGCCCCAGCCAGCACTCCCTCCCTAGCCTCTGTGCTCAGGGTCTAACTGTGGCTAAAGCCCCATTTCAGGCTGAGGGGTGCACAGCTGCCCACCAGGCCCTCCTTGCTTTCCGCCTCCCATTTTAAAATAGGCTTCATGTATGCACCTCTGGAGGATCTCTTCCAACTATATCTCTTTTTCATACCATTTTTATCCACTTTTTGTGTGGGAAAGATGGGGGGAGTGGGAGCAAGGGTGAGGTGACTGAATGACTCAATAATCTGAGGTCAAACCTGTATATTTGTTACTTTTTAAAATCACCCTAAGTGATTCTGACATACACTGCCGGGAATAATAATCACAAATGCGATTCTTAGGAACACGTATTCCTACTATTCTTTAGTCATTTCTCATAAATTAGTCTCGTCTCCTTGGTAAGATTCTGGACCAGTACTGGGCATGTTATCTTCTGTAGCAGATCAGGAACACAGTGGCACAGTGTTTCAAGCCACTTGCCAAGGGTCACACTGAGTTTTTGACAGGACGGGGCTGGGACCCATCTCCTGCGTTCTGACCAGACCTCATTTCACCTCTTCCCACAAAGCCCTCCGTGTTGCTGCCCACGCTTTCCCACACAAGTCCAAGCTCACAGTTCCTCGGAGAAGGGTGGCCAAGATGCTAAGAAATCACTGTTTGGCCTTTCAAACCTGTCATGTACATTCACCTCGCGGATCCAACGTCAGCTCCTGATTTTGTTCACCAGGATGCAAAGAGAGAATCGGTCTATCAGGGATGGACCGCATCTTGCCATTTAATTAATTTAAAATGAAAAGTACAACTGTCAAAGACAGCAGTTGTTCATGTCTTCTGGCCAATATTTTCTCTACCTGTAAAAGAATTATAATTATATAGTAAATCAAATCGTAGCCACAATTTTTGGTGTGTATATGTGAAGAATCAGAGGAGAGGAGCTCATTGCACAATGTAAGTATCAAATAGCATTAAGGTGCATGAGCCTGTTTCGTCTATGTCTACGTTAGAGGAAGATGAACCAGATGAGATTTGAGTCAGACAGGATGAGTGTTTGACCTGTTTGCTGGATAATGTTGGGATGGGCACAGCCAGTAAACGAAATCCCTTGAGGGGAGGAACTATTTCACATTGGCGTCTCCAGCCTGGTCCACAGTCATACTCAATAAAGGCTTGCTGATTGCTGAAGTAAAAGCAAACAAATGACTCAGGCATTAACCTTCCATGTTTAGAGTCCATTGAGATTGTGTCCCTCTTACCCACACATGCTGCTCCCCAATCTGCTTATCCCACCCCTCTGTCCACCTTTCCTCATCCTCCTCTTGACTTCACAGTGCCAGTCAAGAGCAGTGCTACCTCCTTAGAGCAACAATGAATTTTGGGCCCAATATATTCATTTTGGCTTATGATAGCCCTTCCACAATGCACTAACAGTATTCAAACTTCAGTTTTGCCTAAGGAGACTATTTTGGTAAAAGCCCAATGGGACCACACAGTCAGAGCAGGAGAATCACAGTCTTCCCTATGCTGTGGTTATTTTATAAAGGCTTGTTAAGTAACATAATACTGGGGTGAGTTAATTCTGTTTCATCTTAAATGAGAAAAGCAGAAATCCTTGGATAAAACAAATCTGGAAGTATTTTGTTAGTAAATGACAGACTGGTTTTTACTTCCAGACATCTACCTAAATCAGTAAAATAGGACATGGAAATTCACAAGGAAATTAGACAGATAGATATTAATAGATAGTCGAAATATTTGCATCCTCCCAAAATTCATTTGTTGAAATCCTAACCTCCAACGTGATGATATTAGGAGGTGAGTCCTTTTGGTGGTGATTAGATGATGAAGGCCCTGGGATTAAAGCCCTTACAAAAAGAGACCAAACAGAGCTTGTTCACTCTTTCCTCCATGTGAAGTTATTAATATAACAAAAAGACAGCTATTAACCAAGAAGGGGGCCCTCACCAGACACCAATCTCCTAGCCCCTTGATCTTGGACTCTCAGCCTCCAGCACTGCTGTGAGAAATAAATTTATGTTGTTTATCAACTACCTAGTTTATGGTGTTTTGTTAAAGCAGCCCTAAGGGACCAAGGCAGACATATGCATATGTACGTATATATAGTTTTGCAAGTTTTCAAGATGTATGAACATGTAAATCAATCATCCAAATGCAAGTCTCATCAAAGCATCTAAGCACTTTATATAGTTTCTAAATTGCACATCTCAGAAGCTCTACTATTGATTTATTGTATCTCTTAAACAGATCAGTTAATATTTTAAGATAAAATATAATTTCCAATTAACCTTCATCTCATATATGAGGCCCTCGATGGGAATCAATAGGCCGCATGAATGAATGAATATAAGGAATACGTTATTCTTCCTGGTCTGTTAGGCAGGCTGTGAAACCACGTATGTGGAAATACTCACTGTCTGAGAGTGAGGAAGGGCAGATTCCTGGGCCTGGGAGGAACAAGCCCTGCTAGTGAGACAGACATCAGTGCATATACAGAAAGTCTGGAAAGAAAACTGACGTATATTTAGCCTCTACTATGTGGGAAGTGGATCAACACACATAACTCTCTTGATCTCACAACAACCCAGTGAGTAAGTAATATGGCCTTCCTTTTATAAATGAGGAAAATGGGACTTACAGTGGCAAAAGAACTTGTCATTTACTTTATGGCAAGTACAAATGGCTCATCCTGGATGTGAATCAACTCATCTGTCTGATTTAAAACTTACGCTTTCCAATACTGCGCTGACTCCCATTTTCTCTCCTCTGCCTACTGCCCCGGAGACTAGGTAAAACCAGAATGACTTGCTTAGCAGGAAGACTCCGAAAAGAGGAAAGTCAGAGCTTTTTTGCACACTTCTTACCCGGCTAGTCCAGAAATGGAGAAACTGAAGTAGTGGGTAGGATTTTGGTTTATACTTACTGCCTTCTAGGCAGGAAGCCGTCAGCATTTACACTGATTAGAGAGCATAACTGTATTTAAAAACCTGGGTGTGACTTATCCAGGGAGATCAAAGGCAGCCTTTGCAATTTAATGATATCCCAAAAGAGATAGGAGTGGCCCCTAATTAAGGAGTGAAACTCTAAACACACAAGAGAAAATGAGGACAATGAGACCTTTGAAGCTTGCACATTTCTCCTGCCTGATCTCATTTGTCATAAAAGAAGAAATCACCATTTTTTGAGGGCCTACTGTGTTTGCAGCACGGTGGTAGGCACTTCACACATGCTTTCTTATGGATGTACAGGAAGAGCCGCAGGTCACAGGCAGCATGTCTGTCTTACCGATGACAATACTGAGGGTCAGAGAGAATAAAGCAATGCACCTGTTCTTCTCCCTCATTCACTGCCCTTTAATGTGCCAGCTGCCAAGAGTGACATATTCTTCCCATCATTTCCTCTGTCATTTTTAATTCTGGAACAAAATGAAAAAATACCCATTCTCAGAATCTAAAATCTGAACTATGTCTCACAAGTCTGTTTGGTTTTACCATGATTGGAATTAGTCTGAGACTGAGAAACTACCTAGGAACAGTTGGACATATTTCATAGGCAAGATTCTAGTACGGGAAATCAAAGAAGAATGGCTGTCCTGAATTTGGGAAGTTATGTACAATGTAAGAAAGGCTGTGCTTCCATTCTAAGAGACCCAGGCTAGATAAGTGGGTAGAGAGAGAGAAGAGGGATTAGCTATTCAAATTAGACAAAATGCAAAAAATAAAGAATCATGCAATATGTGGTGACTATCAGAAATATGGTATGGGGAAGGGGATTATGGTACTGGGTTGATTTTAGGAACAAAAGGAATTTTTCTACACTCCCCCCAAATGCCCTGCCATTTCTAGACATAGTCATAGGTGCCAGATACTGATTTAATTGGCAGAACATACAGATTGTTGTTAAAAACAAAACTGAGCTACAGTGATAGAGACCAATGTGCTGGTCTGAAATCTTTCTCTTAACCAGGTATGTGGATGTCTGTGAATCAAGCGGCCACACTCATCGTTGCTTTCATCATCCTGTAGCAATATTCCTTGAACTGCCTCTTCCATGAGGTTACTATGACTCTAAAAAGAGATCATAAACGATCACAAATCATCAAAATGAAAGCAAAATAAATGAGATTGTTCATTTTTACAAGTAGTTCGCCAAGCTCTGCAATAAGCTCCAATTTTAAAAAGACTTGAACGATTGATGACACCGTCAAACAAACTCAGTAAAACAGGGTCAGAAAGCTTAGAGGGGACCAAGGCTTAAGAACAATGTTTCTGGCCTAAGAATAAAGGATTTAAGTTTTGAAATAAGATAAACAAAAGCAAAGAAGGGACAGGCTGGCTTGGATAGAGGGTACTGTGTTGAAATGACTAAGAGAATGCAGGACAAGTCAGAGCCTGTACTGGCTCATATAGCAGTTAGTTTTTTGTTGCTGGAGTTGTTAAAGAAAAACTGCATGTTTACGTATCGGAAATGTTATAAAGGGGAATGCCACATTGTGGAGATGTTAAGGTATATCACTCTTAAATTGTCCTCTAATTTTAAGATTTGATGAAAGCCCACAAAATATGGCAGGATCAATTTCAAAATGCATTATCAATCAGATAAAAGTTATAAGAAAAAGCTCAAGTTCACATTAAATATATAGATGGATCAGTAACATCCCCCATAATGTTCAGAAATGGTCAATTGTATTGTATATGGTACCACACAGAACAAAAAGGCAAGATAATCAATCCTTAACTGGTTGTATGATCCTGGGGAACTTATCTACCCTGATTAGACCTTGGTCACCCCATCTCTAAGCAGAGCGGTTTGGAGCGTTTAGGATAAATCTCTAAGGACCCTCGAGCTCTGACAATCTAAAATCCTATTATTCCGCATAGGAGAGCTGATCAGAAAACAGAACTGTTGTTTTCAAAGGAAAGAGTTCTCCATGTATTGAAGAAAGATCACCCTAAATTTGGGACAACAGAAAGGTCATCAAATCCCTCTTTGAAAACAACAACAAAAAATTAGATATGGGGAAGAAACTAAGGAAAAAGGATAATCATTTACAACTTTATTGCCTCATGGAAAAAGCAGTTCATTTAGCTATCATTGCCTTTAACGTTGTCCTCAAAATTACCAGATCCTAAATTATGGAGTGCTTTGTAACTACAACCATCTACAAATATTGCAAGATTCCTTTCTTAACTATTGTCTTTCATTTAAGACGCTGAGTTCCCTACACATATCCACCTTAAAATTTGATTTCTCCCTTTGATGCTCATTCTCTTCTTTCCAGAATGTTCTTGCATAAAAGTCTGAGCCCATGATTTGTATTTTAGCAAATCTATCAATATCACTTCTGCTCTGTATTGAGACACTTTCTTTTTGACTCAAACTTCCCAAAATCTGATTTTCTCTTTTCACACGGCCTTAGAGGAAATGGCCGTTGATGGTCCAGAGGCCTCATTGTCTAGATCTGGGCTGACGACTCCTAGGCCTGCTCTGTTCTTAGGGTCCTGAAACCCTTCTCTCAGCCTGAGTTTACTTTCACACTGGGAACTCCGTGCATGGGCAAGGTTAGATAGGACACTGAGGGCACCTGAGCAAGAAGTAACAATCTTTTATTGAATTTCTTGGTGATAATGAAGGAGAATCAAGAGAAGAGGAGGAGGCAAGGGAAGAAAGCTGACATAGTTGAATGCCTACTGTGTTCCAGACTCAGCATTAAGTACTCTCAAGTCATTATCCTTTGAATCGCCACAGTATCCCTACAACTACTATGTGTAAATATGGTGTTAGGCACAATAAAGACTTTAGCCTCCGTTGACTCATCACAGTGCCTATTTCAATGACGTGAAAGTGTGTAAGCCAGTTCATTGATACCACATGACTGATAATTGGCTAAAACAAGACTCAACTCAGGTCTTTCAACCTCATGTCAGATATTATTTTCCTTCTGTCCTACCTGCCTCTAAATTAGAGCATTTAAGGTAAAGTAAGTGTTCGATGGTTGGTTGCCCAATGGAGGACTTGATCGATCCCCCACCCAAAACCAGCTCTCATGTGGAGACCAGTGATGGTACACACATACCAATATGGTAGAAAAGGACATACTGCTCACATCATGGAACTTTCTGGGGGTGGCAGACAGGCACCCAAGCTTCTGGGGAATCACTCTAGTGAAGGGAGGGGCTTTGGGTTTTATTGTGGTTGAGGGCTGAGGCCAGGGTGAAGGTCCTTGTGCACATTAGCCAGGGATGCTATGGTTAGAACTTTCTTTTAGTGCAAATGGAGGGTACACCTGGGCTTTCTTATCAGCTTTGCCAGAACTGGGAGAAAAGGGAAGGAAGAGGGATAGAGCATGAAAGCTGTCAGTAGTCACACAACAAAAACGGAGTCATAAATCTGTGTTGGAAAATGATCCAGTCTGGGTGGTTAGTGTATCCATCACCTCACGCATTTACCATCTGTTTGTGATGTGAACCTTCAAAAGTCTCCCTTATAGCTATTTAATAATATACAATATTCGACTGTTAACCATAGTACAACATAAATATCTATTGAACTATCAAATTATACACCATATATATGTACAACTATGTGTCAACTAAAAAATAAATAAATAAGGCTAGTGTACTGAGAATTGACTATAACAGAAATGAGATAAACAAGAAAAAATATATAGTGACTTTTTGTGTGTGTCAAAACCTAAAGAATTTATTTAAACATTTAAAGAATTAGCAACAAATGTCTACCTTTAATGTATGGTCATAATAAATCTTCCTTAGAAGTATTTAAAAAAATGGTGTTGGCCCCTTTGCTACAGTGAACGAGTTGAATGGGGAGGTGATGTGCTCTGAGTCAAGATTCAGAAAGATCACTCCAGCACCGACATTTGCTCTAGATCACTCTTTCCCTTTTTCCCAAGCCAAAGTGCCAGGGTAGGGGAGCTCTGCCTGGTGCTGACCTCCACAGAGCAGCACCTGTTTCATTCTCTGTGCCTAATGAAGTCTGCTCAGATGAAAGCACAACAGTCAGTTGTAAACAATAATCAACCCCAATCCACCAGGAGCCAAATTATATGTTTGCGTGGATTGAAAGGACTGACAGTTCCCTCCTGCAAGTGGCTATGTAAAACACTCTCCAGTCCAGTGCTCACGAAAACACCCCAAGGAGTAGCTTCAAACCAAACAATGCACTAATACTTACTGTGACCCTATATATCCCCAAAATTTCAGATGCATAGTTTTTAATCCACCTTCATAACCAATATGTGTGGCAATTGTTCACATCTGTGTTGTATAGTCTAGTGAAGCTCAGGCGGGGCTACCACACAGAACTCTGGCGGGGGCTGTTTTCACTGTGGTCGACGTGGATGGCATCTGCTCAGGCTGTGCAGTGAACATCCAGCAGAGCTGTGCCCAGGGCCTCCGCTCAGAAAGGTGAAGAAGCTGTCTAGGCAGCTAGGTGCTCTAGACAATACACCTAGGAAATGACTATCCTGTAATTTGAACCCAAATCTTTCTAACTCCATAGTCCATATATAAATTCTTCTTAAGATATCAGAAATTGATTTCAAAAATAGGTCAAAGGAAATTGGGGTGGGGCGGCACATTTTTGTAGTTGCTCTTCCTTAGGGTCTATCTTTGGAACTTTCAAGAAGTAAATTGCAGTTGGCATGCAGTAAATACAAGCCCATGAATTTTAAGGAGGACATCAACCACGCATTTCAGTGGGGTATTGGCCTTTTGTGTTTGGAATCCCTAAGCTCTGAGTTCAGGAGTCATTTTGGTGAAGGATCTGGTGATTATGGGGCTCTGGGAAAAATTAGAAAAGCTTTTGAATATTCACTTATTTATTGACATTGATCAGACTTGGAGAAGAAGAGAGGTACAGAGAGCATTCCAAGGTGTGTTTGGATCAGTATCCCATGAGTAATTCAAAGAATACTAGATTTTGGAAAGCCCCTTCCAAAGGGAGGTGGTACTGCACGTGGCTGTGGTGTGCACTACACTGGGTGCTGCGACGCACACCATTGGGAGTGAGACAACGACACGTCCCTCAAGGAGCTGACAACCTAGCAAAAGGTATGGAACTGAATGCCAGGACCAGACATTTGGAAAAGTAGCATACAGAAGATGGGAAGATGGTATAGGTACTGAGCCCTGAGTCACTACTCACATGTTCCTCATGAGTCTGGTGAGGGCCCTGCTTCCAGTGTGGAAGAGTCAAGCTAACCATAAGCACATAAGCACACTGAACAGAGAGATGCTGATGCTGACATCTTTGAATCCAGGTGATGAGATAGTGACCGGGAAGAGGTGACAATTAGATGATGGGATAAGGGAAGCCCTCACTGAAGAAGTCACGTTAGAAGTGAGACTCGAATGACAGGAAATTGTCAGTGAAGACTTGGAGTCTAAAAATTCAGGCAAAAGGAGCAGCAAATACTAAAAACCAGGCAGAGAAATGAGCTCGGGGTGGTGGAGAAACAGAAAGAAATCCAGAGTAGCTGGTGGCACTCGATGCCAAAGAAAGACCAGCTCCTGTAGGGCTGTTCCAGGCCCCATTAGGAGTTTGGATTTTATTTTAAAGGCAGTAGGAATCCCCAGGAAGGTTTTAAGCCAGGAGTGACATGATCTGCTTTGTGTTTTTAAAATATCAGTCTGGCTACCACATGGGGAATTGTTTATTGCAAGGTGAGCGAGAGAGAACAGAGATCATTTAAAAACCACTGGAGTCATTCAGGAGAAAAATGAAGGAGAATGAATAGAGCACTTGAGGAGGGAGAGAAGTGGATATACTTGGGCTACATTGATGATAGAGTAGAGACAACTTGCTGATTGACAGGATAAATGGTGAAAAAGAAAATTTAAGAAAAAAAAATGAACCTAGGTCTTTGTCTTGAGAAATTTGGATAAATAGTTTGCCACTGCCCTAGACAGAGTAGCCGAGAGAGGAGAATCTAGAATTCTCTGTTAACCCTGTTAAGTGTGAGGTGTAAATTAGACATCCAAGCAGAGCTGCCCAATAGGCAGTGGGATATGTGATTTTGGAGCTAAGTGGTGAGACTAACACTAAAACCATAAATGTGGAAGTGATTAAATGGGATTAGAGGAGATTACCTGGGGAAAGCAATTTGAGAGCAAAAATTACCAGGCCTAGGGACTTCCAAAATTAGACACATACTGAAATAAGCAGAGCCACACAAAGACTGAGCTCTTATGGATGCAAAGAGACTGCAAAAGGCATTTCATTCAAGCACCTTCCGACTACCTGTTATATGTCAGTATTTGTGCTCAGTATCAAGATTGATATGATGCACAAGAGACACACGATCCTTACTCGTGATCGTTGATTGTTACATGAGGGTGTGGTAGGGAGAATAGGAGGGGCAATGTCACACGGCCCTGTTGTGAGGGATGCAGCTGGTCAGGAAAGGATTCCTGGAAAAGGTTGCTTCTGAGGTGGCACATGAGAGGAGAACAGGAGGCAGACAGGCGAAAGAGTCAAGGCTGGCTTGTTTCAGGCAAAGCTGGCTAGTTAAATAGCTGGAGCACAGAGTGCAAGGGGTTAGTTAACAGAGATAAACCTGGGGAGGTAAAAGGCACCAGATCAAAGCCGTGTCAAGGGAACAACTTTATCCTAAGGGTAATTGGAAGCCTTTGGAGGTCAATGGGAGGCTCTGAACGGTTTTAATCAGAGAGTGCATGAATAGATACAGATCTAGAAAAGTCACTTTTGCAAGGGGAAAAACAAATTGGAACAAGACAAAATAGGAAGGCCTGTCGGACTGTTTCAGGGAGGTGCCCCAGACTGCGGAAGTAGTAGAGACGATACAGAAAAGTGGACCTATTCAAAAGTTTTATAGAGAGGCTCAAACAGATGTTTGTGATATCAAATAGAAAAGATTGAGGAAAAGTTAGAAATAAAGCACTATGCTTAGGTTAATGCTGCAAGTAACCGGATGGATGTTGTTTCCATTCGCTGAGATAAGAAAGCTGTCTCTGGGGTCAGAATGCTGGTTCAAATTCCAGTTACTCCTCTTTCTGATTCTGTGACCTGGAGAGGGTTATTTAATGCTTGACCATGTTATGAAACTTTCTGAAACCTCAATTTTCTTATCTGGAAAATGTGGATAATTAGTGGCTGTAGTGCTGTGTAGAGGATGAAATGAAATCATACTGACAAAGCACATTTTAATGCAGGTTAAGCACCGCGGTACGTGGACTAATGTCCCCCAAAGATGTCTATGTCCTAATCCCTGGAAGCTGTGAATGTGTTATCTCACATGGCAAAGGGAAATTAATATTCCAGATGGAATTAAGGTTGCTAATCACACACCCTTCAGATGATAAGATTATCCTGGTTTACTCAGGTGGTTCCAGTGTAATCACAGGGTCCTTGTAAGTGGAAGAAGGAGGCAGAAGAGAGAGAACAGAAAGCAGCATGAGAAGAACTTGTTCTGACATTTCTGGCTTTGAACATGAAAGAACAGGGCCAGAAGCCCAGGAATGTGGGTGGCCTCTAAAAGCTGATTTTCCCCTAGAGCCTCCAAAAGGGAAGTCAGCCCTACGCAAACCTTGATTTTGGTCCACTGACATCCATGTCGGACTTCTGATTTACAGAACCGTGAGATCATTTGCATTATTTTAAGCCATGAAGTGTGGGGAAATTTATTACAGCCACAATAGAAAACTAGCACACACTGCAATTAATGCTAGCTATTATTAAAATTACTATACAATAGAAGCTCCAAAAAGAAGAAAGAAGAGGAAAGGGAGAGGAAGGAGACAGAGGAGAAGAGAAGTTGATTCTGGTTGAGAGTGACAGCTTCCTACTAAGAAGGGATGAGAAAGAGCAGGGTGTGTTTAGGGAGCAGCAAATGGTAGCATGTGCCTTGATCACACCATGTGTGAAGTTGGTTATAAAGCTGAAAAAGTGAAGGGCGTTTAGCACCAAGCCGACATGCTTGGATGTAATTATGTATTCAGTGTGGATGATGTTCCAGGTGATCCATGCCCACTGCAGTTTCCATCTGTCCTTTCCACTATCCCACCTTCTTTCCTTCCCTTTAAGATATGACTCCTTCCAGCAGTATTTGCCTTTTCAAAGAGAATGTAGGAAGTCAAGAATGTAATTTCTGGAGAGAGATTTCTGAGGAAGTCACATACCAGGAATGAGGACTACTGAAGGCAACTCAGAGGTGTGTGGACTTCTCAAATTATCTTCAGACAGCAGAGCAATGAATTCTTTTACGAGGAAGGTGGACTCGATGAAAAACATATAGGCTCACTATAGCTCACCAGCAAGAATTTGCTCTGTCGCGGCAATATTAAAAACGAACCAGATTTCCTTGGCCAAGTCACTTTCTTCTCGATATCATCTGTAAAATGGGAATTGCAATTCTGGTCTAGCCTTCCTAGCAGATTGCTGAGATCAAAGGAGGTAAGTCGGTGAAAGAACTTTGTAAGCAGAAAAGCACAATACATCTGCTGTCAGCACTCATTAGTCCTCGGGCGCCCTGCATCTCTGAGTGAATGTGTCAGCCCTCCTGAGCCTTCAGAACTGTCTGATTGCAGGTTTGATCATACATACACACATCATATATCCTTCCCTTCATTTCTGTCTCTTCTTATCTTCCATTTTTTTCTATTCCCTTTCTAATCAACTCAACACTTTGATCACTGTTTTGCCTTCTTGTTAAACAGATCTCTGAAATTCATTTATTTGCAAACTGGTTTTACAACCCAAATTGCTCATGCATAATGTTCAAGCGTGTCAAAGAAAGCCTGGAGGATGGCATTCACCTGGGAAGTATCAACAGGCCGGGAGACTGTTCTTTGAAACCAGGAAGTTTTAATGGGATTAATATTCATTTTGGATTTTATTCTCTATTTCAAGAGGAGGAATGGGGGGGGCAAAGCATCAAAGTACTAAGAGGTAATTTCATTGTTTATACATCAATAA
Organism: Propithecus coquereli; assembly: GCF_000956105.1. Taxonomy (NCBI): domain Eukaryota; kingdom Metazoa; phylum Chordata; class Mammalia; order Primates; family Indriidae; genus Propithecus; species Propithecus coquereli. Next base: position 9,044,882 of record NW_012149841.1, on the reverse strand, counting down.
TAATTTCATAATTAATCCAGATGATGACTATTCCTAAAATTATATGTTCAAAGTAAGTTTCAAGGGTTTTTTATTGAGTTTATCTTTTCTTTCCACGGCCTCATTTTAAGGCTTCAATTGGCTATTTGCAGGCAATAAAAATACACATTGCTTCCCCCATGAAACGACTTCTGTCACATACAAATGAGGAGCTTTCCTTTCCAACTGTGCCTCCTCTCTTTTCCAGTCTGGAGCCCTGGGCAGATGGCATGTTGGCCCACTCCCAGCAGGACCAAGCCAGCGAATTATAAGAGAAAAGTGAGAAAGCCAAACTTGGTACAAAATCTGCTCACTGGTGCAAGACACACACTGGGCAGGTTCACCTGTTGCAGAGACAAATTCTGGAAGCCTGTGTGGGTGGTGAAATGGCCATCTCAAAAGGGTGTAGGCATGTAGGGAGCTCAGCTGTGACACAGATGTCTGCACCTGACGTTGGACTGTAGAGATGGGTGGAGCTCAGCCCTGAGCATCCAAAAAGAAGGGTCTGCCCCCAGCAGAGCCAGCCATGGGTGGTAGTTCTCCCATTTTGGTCTATTCTTACCCGCCAGGCACAGCCTCCGGCCACCAGCAGGGGCTCCGTGCCATTCCATGCTCTACCTAAAGCTGCCTGGCAGGAGGGACTGTATCTTTAGTGATCATATAGTTTAATCTTTTCATTTTACTAAATTCCAGAGAGTTCTGCTGGTGAGAGGCAGGGGCAAGGACCCCTGATCCACAGAACACAGCCCCTCCCTGAGCAGAGTCAGTGTGTCAGCTCTTCTGGGGCTTGGCTTTCTAAGCCTTATCTCACCATGTGAAAGGCAAGGCGTTGTATCTCAGAATTGGAAATCTGTGGAAATAGGAGGTAAAAAGCCTTCCAAGGTCTCCCTAAAACAACCTGCCATCATATTAAAGATGGTTCCCATGCACCATTAAGTAAATCAGTACAAATGGAGCAGGTAACCGGAAAGATTTTCAAAATCGCTTTTTATCTTTTTCTTTTTTGAGACAGAGTCTTGCTCTGTCACCTGGACTAGAGTACCTGGTGTCAGCCTAGCTCACAGCAACCTCAAACTCCTGAACTCAAGCAATCCTCCTACCTCGGCCTCCCAGGTAGCTAGGACTACAGATGCACCACCACACCCAGCTGGTTTTTCTATTTAGTAGAGACAAGGTCTCGCTTTTGCTTAGGCTGGTCTTGAACTCCTGAGCTGAAGCAATCTTCCCACCTCAGCCTCCCAGAGTGCTAGGATTACAAGCATGAGCCACCAACCCAAAATTGCTTTCTAAAGCCTAGAAATGGTGTCACTTCTCTGCATTCAGGGTCTTACAGGAGATCTCCAGAGGGCTCCTTTGCTAAATTGGTATGTGGTTTGCATCCCAGGTTTCTCTTTCATCTGTCACTCAGGATTCAGTCATGGTGCCATGGGTCCAGCTGGGTTGAGAACTCAGTCTCAGAGCTCAGGAACTAGACTTGTTAATGAGAGCTTCGATGTCTCAAGGAAAAACTTTTCACAAACTTGCTTCTGCTTTCTTCGTTCTCTCGGGACAACCTGGCTCTCCTCGGCCTCCAGCTATAGCCCCAGTCTGTTCCTGTCCCCCATAAAGTCATAGTGTCTGGATAGGTAAAGTGATTAAGTAAAAAAATACATTAACCACTTTTATTACCACATCTTGGGTCATTGCACATGTTATTTTCTCTCCCAGGAAGCCCTTCCCAAGTCATCCCCCATCCCTTTGCCTATCTGGCACTCGTCTGCAATAGCTACATTGACAATGAAGTCTCTCCTACCCTAACTGCCCTGACGACTTTGGAAGCCTTCCTTAGTGCTCCCATGACAGCCCAGGTGATACTGCTTTGTGATAGTTTCTTGGCCTTTCTGTATTGGTTGATCTGTGAGCTCCTTTCACACAGGGATCTTGTCTCACTCATCACAGTACAAGGCCTTCATAAATATCTGTTCAGTTGAATAATGAATGAATGAATGAATGAATCAGTGGCTCAAGCCCTAAATGTACCTACAGGCTGGCCATCATTACAGAGAATATTCTGTATCCTATTGGCTCAGAGACAGTTTGGAGGAATGGGCTCCTGGCCACACTCAGACACACACACACACACACACACACACACACACACACACACACACACACACACACACACAAACTCATGCTTCAGAGCACTTTTAAAAATCTGCACAGGTATAGGAAAGAGGACATTAGAAGTCCAGCCTAAAGCCATTCTAAGATAAAGAAATCATGAATCAATGAAGTGACATGGGTTGAGGAAAGTCAGGCAGCTGGCATTATGATTAATACATATTTGGGACAAATAAACACTTAATATGGATATTAATATTTCATACAATCAAAATATCAGTAACATAATATAAAACAGGCCAATTGATAAAGAAATCAATGATTCTTATGTTATAAATGTCTTTAAAGTCTAACATAAAATACACAACATGACTACCATGCCACACAAAGGGATAACATCCCCCCAACATTGTGCGAAAGAGGGACCCTATGTACATCTAAACTTTTCCTACTCATTGAGTCTTGAATTTATCTTACAGAAGGTACATATGCGATGAGAACCCTGGAGTTCTGATTCCCAGTCCAATTTTCTTTTTACATAAAATCAGTTTACCAAAGGACAAGACTTTAATTCCATACAGAAAGGAAATACTTTGATTCTCAACAACATGTACATGACTGATATCTGACTCCTCTTTAGAATAAATTTAGATAAGCATGCAAAGAAACAGGGTGCAATGCAAACAGCGTAGGGCCTTGAGCCAGGAGACATGAATTCTAAAACGCTCTCTTTCTCCAATTAGTTGTGTGAAGTTTGAATAAGTCTTTTCTTGATCTTGTAAACTTTGAATATTAGTTTCCTCTTTATAAAATAGACATAATTTTTCATACCTTGTAGTTGTGATGTTAGGTTACTAATCTAAAAACTCTTGGCCACGTACCCTCTGATTGTGATATTTTGCTATACTAATAATTATTTTTACTATTATGAAGAAGCAAAAAGAGGAAGAAGGGGAAGAGAAGAAAGAGAAAGTTTTAGGAAACAGCAATGAGGATGCCACTGATCCCTAAAGATGGCAGAGAGAAGAGTGCAAGAAGAAGGGTTCAGAAAGAGGGGCCAGTAGACAGCTAAAGAGTCACAGACATCACACAGGACTGAGCCCTTGTGGTCCCCACAGTACATGTGGACTGGTAGACAGGAACTCCTTGCATAATCTGGTTTCATCATCATCTCTATATCTGCTCTTTGAGGGGAAAATGATCTTTTGCCTTATCCTAGGGAAAGACAAGAATGACTTGAGGCTACTCTGTCGATGTGAACCCACAGTACAGCAAGAATTTAGTCATCCAGCCTGGAATTGTGCCATCAGCCCATCTCCAAATTCTCTGTACATCTGTGCTGTGGACATGATAAGTGTTCTGTCCTCTCCTAGTGGAGGTAGGAAATGTAGGAAAATGGAAGGAAAGTTCTAAGACATTTTGGGGTAAGAATCCTTTGCTTAGAATCACAGAGGAGGAAGGAATCTAAGCTTGCTACCCCTAAGCAGTACCAGAAAGGAGGTCTCATTTCCTCCAAGTCTCTTTAGTATTCAGCATGAGTCATTTCTTCTTGGACACCTCCTCTTCCATTTCAATTTTTAAACCACAAACCCACCCCATGCACCCTACAGCTATCATCAGATTACCTCTGTGCCAGTTCTTTCTTAGAGCTGTATGGAAATTATCTTTGCTTCAGTCCTCTAGGAGATAAGGAGAGATGACTTTGCCTGATCAGTACAGGCAGCGGTGAATACTTGCACATGTGTTTGTGGTTTATAAGCACTTTCATATCTTATTTGAGTTTCACAACAACCCAGGGAGGTAGGTATAGCAGGAATTATCAATTTTATAAGTAGAGACCATGCAACTCAAACACAGAGCTTGTCCAAGCTAGTATGAGAGGGAAACCTGACTCCGAATCCCTGGGGGTCCATTCCAATACCGTGACATGTTTTTGATCCCCTGTTAGAGGAGGCCCAAGTCAGATAAGTGATCTCATCGAAAGGGTACATTCTCTCCTAAAGTTCATTCTCTGCTCTACATAGATTCTCTGCTTTAAAGATCTAGTATCGTTCATCATATTTCAGCCTGAGAAACTATGGGAACTACTTAAACTAAAATCACCTTTTCTTCAAAAGCTGATAATCACTAGCTGCTATTAAAGCACTTAATTGCAATGAATGCCTCATTAATGTACAATTAAGATGTCTTCCACTCCATAACTAGCCAATCGCCACAAATAAATGAGATCATAGCTGATGAGCCTTTTCCAACTTGCAGGATCAAGATTAGGTAACTCTACCTGAGACTCGTTAAAAATGTCCTGAGAATTTGATCCACAGTCTTTTCCAAATACGTAATGGAGGACACTTTGCGTGTGTTCCTGTGTAGCCTGTCTCCCATAGGTATGGAGCAATAGACTCCTGTCAGGTGAAGCACTTCTACTACTATAGACTTCAGGGTAATGATAAGTCCTAAGGGGCTGCAGCCTAGGATGGTACTTAGATACCATCTAATGCTTCACTGTGCTCAGGCTCACAGAGGAGAGACTTTCCCAGAATCATAAAACAACTTAATGGTGAAACTGGGACTGGGTCTCATGCTCTTTCTCCTTCATTCTGATAATGTTTAGATGAACAAATCTGAAATGAGAACATTTTTAACTGAAACTATTTTAAATCAAGAATCTGTGGTTGAATACTTTCTCTCTCTCAAAACCCTTACTCGTGTCATGATTTGTTCTTCAACCCAGGTTAATCCCAAGAAAGAACAAGGGGGCAGATGTCTTAAGGGTTTGGGGAAATAAATGCTGGACATCATTCACATTTGTTTTAAAATATGAATGAAATGCAAATACAAATCAGCTTCTAGGTCACAGGATTGTTAGGCAATTACAAGAGTAAAGGAGATCTCCTAAGAAGTTTATAGACATCAAAAATGAACAGAAAACCTCACTGAAAAATGGAAATCAAGAAATTTCCTTATGTTGCTAGAGGTGGACCAGGTGAAGAGGAAGGACAGAACATCAATGCCAGATGAATCCCAGCATGACTGGAATTGAGCCATCTATAACTGGATGTCCACTTGATTAATTCATAAAGACCAGGATGGGGGCTAAAGTGCTCAGTGTCAGTTTGGTTTTTTGCACCTTCCAAAACACTTACAGCCCTCTGTCAGAGTTAGACAAGGCAGGTGTGACCAGCCTCTTTGTAAAAGTAAGCATCTTTGAGAAGTAATAGCATGGGCTGTGTCGGAAAGAACAATCAACCTGGAGCCAGGAGACATCAAATCATGGGGTTCGATCTAGGCTGATCACTTAACTTCACACCCTCATTTGCAAGGCCTGAGTCTCAAGGTCTTTGAGTACACATGTGTGACAGAACTCAGGAAAAATTAATAGCCATCTTCCGGTAGAAATGAACATGCTTATAGTGCAAATTACAAGATGCAAGCATTTTCTACCACACTGAGTGATAGACAGGTGTGTTCGAGTTGAAGTGGAGGGTGGCAGACAAGTGGAATCTGGAGTCAGATGACGCTCATTTCTATTCCACTGGAACCATGTATTGCCTGACTGGCTTTGAACAAGCCCCTTGACATTTCTGAACCTCAGATCTCCCACATGCAAAGAGTTTTGTAAAATATTAGTGCACCATGCAAGCACAAAGGATTATTTCCAGTTTCTTGCTGCTCGGCTTTTGTCATACCCTGGATGTGCCATCTGCAGAACTGGTAGGCATAATAGGAAACATCTGTTCCCACCATCAACCTCCAAAATGCCCACTTTCTACAGATCCTGTGAACATTCAGTGTAGGCTAAAAGAGTTAATTTCCCCTTAAGTCCAGTTAATTTTGCCACATTGGCTGTTGTATCCCACATTTTGTTGTATTGGTAGCATGTTGCTTAATATTATGCAAATATGCATGCTCTTTGCAAACTGGCAGTAATTACAAGGCTGAAAAATCACTGCAGTGGTTCTGTCTCCTGGGAGCACATCATACCAGGAGTTTGGTTCCTGACCTTTTCATTTGTCTGAACAAATAAAAAGAAAATTATTGACTTTGTTTTTTAAATATTTACTTGCCTCCATTTCAAAATAAATCACATCAATAAAAATATCATGTGCTTGTTCTTATAGTGTGTTTTGGAATTTCACCCTACTCAAGGCTATTTTCCTTCCCGAACTCCAGCTGTTTAACAGTTCTTCTGCCATCAGAGAATGAAATTTGTGTTTAAGACGTTATCTTCTGTGGGCTCAGTGCTGGAGAGTGAATCTCCTTAATATTACCATTGAAAATAATCTCCCACCCCTCATGAATTTCCCACAATTTTGTCGAGACTAGATTGGTTTTATTTACCTTCATTTGATATGCTCTAATAATTTTTAAATAAACTTTCATTCACATACACTCTAGTACCCAGATGGACCTTATCAATAAGCTCGAAATTCATGTAACAAGGGTTATTAATCAGTTGAGTCTGTTGTAATTAGATAATTAATAAAAGGAAAGCTACTTGACAAAAGGGATAGATTTTTAAATTTTAATGCCTTATCGTGAATTGGTGAGTAGAATTTTAATGGGCAATTCGGCTTCCCACTGTTAGAATTGGCAAAGAAGAGGGAAAAGCAGCTCCTCTGTGGTTTCTGTGTCAGCACGGTGAGCCGGACAGACCTAGCCTTGGAATCAGGGGATCCAGGTTCTAAGCCCTGACCTATAGCAAGTTGTTTAGCAATTCTGGCCCCCAGTTTACCCATCTATACTTCCAGAGGCACCAGCAATGGCTAATATCCCTGAGTCTCAAATTGTTTGATATCACAGACCAATAAAATTACACATTCACATACACACACACACACACACACACACACACACACATGCATACACACACACTCAAAGAAAGGGATGGTGAGGTTGAGATAGGGTTACTAATTTTTATTGCTCCAAATAAAGACAAGAAAATATCATTTGAATTCAAAAAACATGGATCAATAAAAATCTTAGAAAACACTTAATTCTTTAAATTTAATATAATTGAGTGTATAAAAATGTTACTAGTTTTTTTATCTTATTTGTGGAGGATTTGATGAAAATTTCCTCCTGCATCAGAACCAAAATATGGCATTGTATGTGGGAATTCAGGTTAAAGCACCTCTAAAAAGCATTAGAATATTGCAATTCTTTAAAACTTCATTATACTAGCAGATCTGAAAGGTCTCTTTTTGCTATAAAATTCTGTGGAACTCTATAATTTGAGATGCTCCAAACTCATAATTATCTTTTTTATGATAGACTCTTTTAAAAATGGATTTTCTTAACCGAATTTTCTGTTTGAAGAAGGTTGATAACATCAACTTTAAATGTGAAGGTAGGCTCATTTTTTTTTTCCACATTAGTCAAGTGATTAATTTGATGGCAAAGGAACCTGAAAGTCCTTAGCACATTTGCACTATCAGGACTCTGCTATTATGCTCTGAAGTTTTATTTCTCTTTTATAAATTTGCTTAACAGAACTATATGTTCTGAAGAGTTTATTTTAGTTGTTACTTTTAATGTACTTTGTGTGGAAATAAAATATATTCTCAGACTATGAAACTTCATGTATTTTCGACATGTCAAACAAAGAAAATTACAAATTTGAGGCTTGGACTAAAATTGCAACTTACCATGCTCTGTAAAAGTGTATAAAAGTGACTGTATTCACCTATTGCTTGAGGTGGCTGTGAAGCTTATGTTAAATAGTTATGCAAAATAATTTTGTGTTCTAAATGGAAATTAAATTATCTCCATGTATTAAAAATTTCTTAAAATCCTAAATAACTTGGAAATTGTTAGAAAAGAGTACATGGTACTGTGATACCATAGTATTTTATAAATAATAAGTAAATAAATGTTTTAAATATCACATCAAAGGTTTTTGAAGGAAGAATGGGGGTTGAGGTTCTTTTATCCTTAAGTTTGTAAAAGATAAGTTTCTTACACATGAGGGAAACAACCTCAAGATCTAAGTTTAAAGAAAAATGTAGAATATTTCAAGAACAATTAAATCAAATGAGGCAAAGTAAAATAGGATATTTTAGGCAAATGTGACAGAAAATTCATGCTACATGGATTTTGTAGTAATTGGGGTATTTCTTACAACCCAGATTAAAATTAGCATGTCCTCAAAAAATGATTTAATCTAATAGGGGAGCCTAAATCTTCTGTTTTTACTTTCCCTGAAAACTGTAAGAAAGTTTGTTGTTTATTTATTTTTTATGTTTTTTCCCTGACTTTTAAAAATCATTACCTAGGATCACGGTATATTAGCATAGCAGAAATGGGTAATAACTTAGAAATTTTCCAATAAGCGAGGCAAAGAAAGCCCATCAGTGATTGGTGATACCTTATTCAGAGTTGGTGGAGGACAGGGAAGCTTCCTCTGAGCCTCTCAGAAAAGAATCATGAGCTTGTTTTTCATTTCTATGGCAGGTGTTTATTCATTTTTATGACGCACCAGGACTGTACCTGCCATAAGGTTTACAGTGGCAAAGATAACACGGCTCCTGCCCTCAGGCAGCAAGCAGATCATTGCAAATGGAATGTGATACTTTCCATGGTAAGGGACATACGTATCCTCTGAAGGTCCATTCCAGAAGCATCTAACTTAATCCAGAGCATGAGGGATGCCTCTGTCGAGGAATTAACCTAAAATCTGACTCTTGGAAAGTGTTAACTAGGAAAGAAATTGGTGATAAGGTGTTCTCAGAAGCAAAGAGAGGAAAACATTCAAAGGACTAGGGTCATGCAAATGCTAAACACCATTCAGAATGCTCAAAGCAGTATCAAAGGGCTCTATATGCCACCAGGAACTAAAAGGTGCTACTTAGGAAGCAAGATATCTATCACAGCTACTGCTTCTTAATTCTGGAGGAATAACACAGAAGCCTAGGATTCAGGGCTAGCTTGTACCTCAAGGCTCAGGAAAGTTTCCAAGGGCAGATGTAATCTCTTCTGCAAGTACCCTACTTGCACCCCAGCTGAGGGAGTCCAAAAAGCAGCCCACTCTGGGTTTCCTAACCCAGGGGCACATTGCATGCTGGACTAAAACATTGAAGGACATCCTGCTTCTGGGAGGGACTATGACAGAGCCCAGGCTGCTTATATCAGGATGTGCATTCCCAAAACATTCTATAGTTATTCTTGAGAACTACAAGGGAGAATGACGGGAGAACTGGGTTGGTTCAAGATCAGCTAGAGAACTGTGCTGCAGGAATCAGATGGCCAGAAAAATCCTAAACCTCCCAAGAACTCTGAGAGATATAAGGAGGAAGATAAGTTCTGCATGGAATGGAGGATTGGCCATGCTGTTTAAATATTAACAGTGTGATTCCAGAATGCTGGATGACTTGGGCCCTATACCTGGCAGGCACTCATGTTTCCCATAGGAAGGAGTTTGAACTGAATCCTAATGGAAATGTAGAGCCAATAAAAGATTTAAAATAGGTGACAGACATGACTATTCTGAATAAATTAGAGGCAGAATAGAGTTTGGCAGAGAGCTTTGAAGAGAATAAGTTGGAGTGGTAAAACTGGTTTGAGGACCAGTTTTAAAGTTATTGTAGTAATCCAAATAAAAGATGATAGCGGCAAAATCTATGAGTGTTTGTGAGGGGGGATGGGGCAGCTCTAGAGAGGTAAAAAGGTGACCAGACAAATCTGACCTTACAAAACTTCATTCCTTGAAGAATCAGGGATGATGCCCAGATCTGTGTTTAGGACCGTGGGCTGGATGTTAGTGCTATTCACTAAGACTTTAAACAGTAATCAGAGCAGGTTTGGGAGGTAGTAGAATAAATTCCATTTTGGATGTGTTGGCTTATGATGTCTATGTGACATTCAAGACAGGTATCTAGCAAGTGGTTAGTTTGATCACAGTTATTTTCCTGGTTCTCCTAAAAATTGCAACTTGCATACCTAAATTACCAAAGTCTAAAATTAATCACCACACCTACCATCCTCTTTGACACTTAAGAAGCCTCCTGATCGATGTGTTATGTAAGGTATGCCTTCCAACATGTTAACTGTATATCTTTTAAATTATGTTTGCAGGATAGATCTTTTCCCATTTTTTTTTTTTTTTTACTTCCAGCCCACCTATATTATTACATTTTAAGTGAGTTTCTTGTAGATGGAATATAGTTGAGTCCTATTTTTTATACATTCTGCCAGGCTATATTTTAATTGGCATATTTAGACTATTCGTATTTAAAGTAATTATTGATACATTAAGTCTAAGTCTGCCCTTTTATTATTTGCTTTCTGCTTATCGTGTTTTTCATTCCTCTATCTCCCTTTTCTTGCATTCTTGTGAGATACATGATTTTAAAAAAGTATTTTTGATAGTATTTTTTAATATATCACTTGAATAGTAATTTTAGTAGTTACTCTAG
>NW_012149841.1:9032959-9034108 GCF_000956105.1 Propithecus coquereli | reverse complement strand
TGTTTTTACTTTCCCTGAAAACTGTAAGAAAGTTTGTTGTTTATTTATTTTTTATGTTTTTTCCCTGACTTTTAAAAATCATTACCTAGGATCACGGTATATTAGCATAGCAGAAATGGGTAATAACTTAGAAATTTTCCAATAAGCGAGGCAAAGAAAGCCCATCAGTGATTGGTGATACCTTATTCAGAGTTGGTGGAGGACAGGGAAGCTTCCTCTGAGCCTCTCAGAAAAGAATCATGAGCTTGTTTTTCATTTCTATGGCAGGTGTTTATTCATTTTTATGACGCACCAGGACTGTACCTGCCATAAGGTTTACAGTGGCAAAGATAACACGGCTCCTGCCCTCAGGCAGCAAGCAGATCATTGCAATGGAATGTGATACTTTCCATGGTAAGGGACATACGATATCCTCTGAAGGTCCATTCCAGAAGCATCTAACTTAATCCAGAGCATGAGGGATGCCTCTGTCTAGGAATTAACCTAAAATCTGACTCTTGGAAAGTGTTAACTAGGAAAGAAATTGGTGATAAGGTGTTCTCAGAAACAAAGAGAGGAAAACATTCAAAGGACTAGGGTCATGCAAATGCTAAACACCATTCAGAATGCTCAAAGCAGTATCGAAGGGCTCTATATGCCACTAGGAACTAAAAGGTGCTACTTAGGAAGCAAGATATCTATCACAGCTACTGCTTCTTAATTCTGGAGGAATAACACAGAAGCCTAGGACTCAGGGCTAGCTTGTACCTCAAGGCTCAGGAAAGCTTCCAAGGGCAAATGTAATCTCTTCTGCAAGTACCCTACTTGCACCCCAGCTGAGGGAGTCCAAAAAGCAGCCCACTCTGGGTTTCCTAACCCAGGGGCACTTTGCATGCTGGACTAAAGCATTGAAGGACATCCTGCTTCTGGGAGGGACTGTGACAGAGCCCAGGCTGCTTATATCAGGATGTGCATTCCCAAAACATTCTATAGTTATTTTTGAGAACTACAAGGGAGAATGAGGGGAGAACTGGGTTGGTTCAAGATCAGCTAGAGAACTGTGCTGCAGGAATCAGATGGCCAGAAAAATCCTAAACCTCCCAAGAACTCTGAGAGATATAAGGAGGAAGATAAGTTCTGCATGGAATGGAGGATTGGCCATGCTGTTTA
>NW_012149841.1:9031175-9031704 GCF_000956105.1 Propithecus coquereli | reverse complement strand
TTCACCATACTGTACAATAGAATTAAAAAATAATTTCTCCTGTCTAAGATCTTGTACCCTTTGACCATCATTTCCCCACTCCCCCCACCCCCAGCCTCTGTAACCGCCATTCTCCTCTCTGCTTCTGTGAGTTCAACTGTTTTAAATTCCACACGTAAGTGAGAACATATAGTATTTGTCTTTCTGTGCCTGGCTTATTTCACTTAGCATAACATTCTCCAATTCTATCTGTGTTGTCACAAATGACAGAATTTCCTTTTATTTTAAGGCTGAATCGTATTCTATCGTGTATATATACCAGATTTTCTTTATCCATTCTTCTGTGGATAGACGCTTAGGTTCCATAACTTGTCTATTGCAAATAATGCTGCAATGACTACAGGAGTGCAGATATCTCTTTGAGAAACTTAATTTAAATCTTTTGAGTAAATATTCAGAAGTGAGATTGTGGGATCATACTGTAATTCTATTTCTATTTTTTTGAGGAATATCCATACATTTTTTCGTAATGGCTATACTAATTTACATT
>NW_012149841.1:9028471-9031125 GCF_000956105.1 Propithecus coquereli | reverse complement strand
TACCATGTCAGCTCTTTGATTGTTTAAGACTTTTTAAAACTGTCTTATCAAGATTTTGAAATTATTTACAGTGGTATGGGTACTTTGGCTATTATTTTATTGAAAATAAACCTTAATTATTATTGTTTAATTAATGAATTTATTTATTCAGTCATTTGTCCACTTAGTCAACAAATCTTTGAGCTTCTACACCATGCAAAGAAGTGATAAAAAGACAAATTTTATATAATGCCAGCATCCAAGAATTTATAGTTCATTATAGGGGTTTTAAAAAAGGCACATACTCCTATAGCCATGATGCAAGTTCAAAGAAGATCAGATCCATAAGAATGGTAACATAATGTGCTTTGGTGGTTGGAGATTATTTTCATGTTAAAAGGAATCAGGATAAGTTTCATGGAGAGAATGGGAACTCCAAGTAGAAGAAAGAGATTGAACACAGGCAAGGAGATGGGGAAATGTTTGATATACACAAGGAACAGAGGATTCTGTTTGCTGCTTTTTTCCTGAATGCTGATCTTGCCACCCACAAGTTTGAAAATTCTTTCAGAGCAGAAAGTAGGTGTTAGTGTATCAGAGAGAATGAGCCAGACTTTAGAATTAATCAGACCTCAGTCTGAATCCTGACTCTCACACTTAATAATTGCATTCTCTTTACTGCCCTTAATCAGTTTCTTCACTACCCACCTTCCCCTTCCAGGTGGTTATAAGACTATGAGAAACGAATGCAAAATATTCAGCCTTCTACCTGTTATTTCCTATATAGTGACAGGCACAGGCAGAACAAATGCATGTGATTGTTTGCTTTGCAAATGTCCCTGGTCTATCGTGAAGCATGGGCTGCAATCCAACCCTCTCTCCACATGCCAAGCTTGCATCCTGGCTCAGGGCTGAGTCCATCTGAAAGAAGGCACGCCTGCTTCTCTTCAGAAAGGCCCTTCCTCTAACCTAGCTGTATACCAGTTCGGAAAGGGCACTTTTTTCTAATTCATGTAAAAAAGCAATAAAAATTAGTCAGATATTTTGGCACATGATGGATATACATGGTAAGGCCAACGTAGATTGTTGTTTCTACTTGACTTCATAATAAAAGCTTTCATGATAAAGATCAAGGTACCTAATGATTTCTTCCAAATAGCTGTGCATTTTGTTCACGAGCTATGTTTTTTACGATGGAACATATCATGAAATCTTAGTGCATATAATTTATTTTTGGTTGCAATCCTGGAATCAGAGACACAATACAAGAAGCATGGGGTGGCATTTAAATCAAACCTCAGCATTCTTGGGTCGTGAGAAGAAAAATGAAGAGGGCTGTAATAAAGTGTGCACAAATCTGAACGATGCTAAGACATGTAATATTTACAGCAATCATTAAAACTGTTCGGTTATATAACTAATTATAATTAGTAATGCTAGATAGTTTAGCTAATCTAATTAAGGAAGATGTTTGAAGCTGTCGAGTTGCACCTGAAATGGTCAAGTGATGTACACAGGATTGAAATGTCAATAGAAATTTTTACCTTAGTACAGCATTGTCTCTGGGAAGCCTTCAGGCATCTCTCCAATCTGTCTTGGTTTCCCTCACTTCTGAATCTTCAGGACCCTGTTGCATAATGGAAAAGAAGCCTAGTAATACAATTAAAATCACCTGGACTTTTATCCTGACTGGATACCTACAAGCAGTGGAAACCACAAGCAAGGTATTTAACCTCTCTCAGCATCAGTTTCCTGTTAGATAGGGCTGCTGTGAGGATTGACATAATGTATACAAGCCACTTAGCAGGATTGCTTGGCATATGATAATCTTTGAATAATTAGCAGCTATTAATATCACCTGATTTTTCTTACTAATTTCCCCATTGTGTTAGACTTGTTTACACATCTGCAGTAATCCTTGCTTTCTCTAACCACCTAGAATCCACTGCTATTTTCAAAATTATGCTGAAATCATGGCTAGTGTGGTCAGAATCATGAGATCTGAGGCCAGTTTTGAGTCCTTAATGCCATGGGTGTTACATGGAGTAGCCACAATGAATATTTGCAGAAGAAAGATGGGGTAGCCAACAGGGAGAAAGAGCGGGAAAGAGAAGGAAACTAGAATGTTAAAACCCATACACATTTGAAAGTTAGAAGAGAAATGTGAGTTGGAGGCTATATGAATTATAAAAGACCTAGGTTGAGAAAAAGCTGCAAAAGCTCGTACACATGTATAGGAGCCACTAGTAACTCATTTGACACATGTATGTATATTAACAGCCAATGTTTTGAATACATCCTTCCTTAAGCTACAATCTTACTTTGTACTTTCCATTGAGGATAAATACAATAATTATTAAAAATCTATTGGCAAGAATTTTAATCAATGTAATATGTGGTCTTCTGCGTATTCTTGGTAAAGTACAAAGAACTGAAGATAATTGATGATAATGGTTGTATGTATAATTTTCAACAGTGACAGATCGATATATGATAAGCTAGAAATGTGAGGAAATACATATCATTGTTCACACTTCTAATCTGCCACCTCACCACAGGACTTATAGGACAGACACGTCTTTCCTTCTGATTTGAAAGCTAACTTATGTTGAGTTTATCTAATACACAAAGAAAGCAACTTCAATTTTCACTTTAAACTAGTTTCTTGGACTTCC
>NW_012149841.1:9020187-9026886 GCF_000956105.1 Propithecus coquereli | reverse complement strand
TCTATCTGTGTTGTCACAAATGACAGAATTTCCTTTTATTGTAAGACTGAATCATATTCTATCATGTATATATACCAGATTTTCTTTATCCATTCTTCTGTGGATGGACGCTTAGGTTCCATAACTTGTCTATTGTGAATAATGCTGCAATGACTACAGGAGTGTAGATATCTCTTTGAGAAACTGAATTTAAATCTTTTGAGTAAATATCCAGAAGTGAGATTGTGGGATCATACTGTAATTCTATTTCTATTTTTTTGAGGAATATCCATACATTTTTTCGTAATGGCTATACTAATTTACATTCCTGCCAACAGTACAAGAGTTCCCTTTTCTACAAATCCTCACCAACGCTCATCTTTTGTCTTTTTGATAATAGACTTTCTAATAGGTGTGAGATGATATTTCATTGTGGCTTTGATTTGCACCTCCCTGATGATTAGTCCTGTTGAGCACCTTTTCATTTACCCGTTGGCCATTTGTATGTCTTCTTTTGAGAAATGTCTACACAGGTATTTTCCCCATTTTTTTTATCGTGTTATTTTCTCACTATTGAGCTGCTTGAGTTCCTTAAATATTTCAGATATTAGTTCCTCATCAGATATATAGTTTGCAAATATATTCACTTATTTGTTAGATTGTGTCTTCATTCTGTTCATGTTTCCTTTGCTGTGTAGAGGCTTTATAGTTTGATGTAATCTCGTTGTCTATTTTTGTTTTTGTTGCCTGCGATTTTGGTGTCAAATCCAAAAAATCATTGCGCAGACAATATTGTGTAGTTTTTTCCCCTGTGTTTTCTTTTGGTGGTTTTATAGTTTGTGGTCTTGTTTTTAAGTCTTTAATCTCCTTTGAGTTGATTTTTGTATGTAGTGTGAGATAATTAACAGAACACAGGACAAAAACCATATGACAATCTCACTAGATACAGAAAAAACATTTGACAAAATTCAACATCCTTTCATGTTAAAAACTGTCACCAAAATAGGTATAGAAGAAATGTACCTCTGCACAATAAAGGCCAGATATGAGAAGCCCTTAGTTAACATCATACTCACTGGTGAAAAACTGAAAGCCTTACCTCTAAGATCTGGGACAAGACAAGGATGCCTACTCTCACAACTTCTATGCAATATAGTATTGGAAAATCTTGACAGAGCAGTTAGGTAGGAGACAGAAATAAAAGATATTCAAATAGCAAAGGAAGAAGTGAAATCATTACTGTTTGCTGACTACATGATCTTATTTATAGAAAATCCTACTTACTCCACCATAAAACTGTTAGAATTAATAATTGAATATAGTAAAATTGCAGGATACAAAATCCACACATAAAATCACTAGTGTTTCTATATAATAACAATGAATGATTCAACAAGGAGATCAAGAGAACAAACCCATTTACAATGGCTACAAAAAAAAATACTTAAGAATAAATTTAATGAGGCAAAAGATCTATAAACTAAAAACTATAAAATGTTAATGAAAGAGATTGAACAAGGCACAAATAAATGGAACAATATCCTATGTTCATGGGCTGAAATAATTAATATTGTTAAAATATCCATACTACCCCAAATGATCTACAGATTCAATACAATCCCTATCAAAATTCTAGGATGGCAGGTGCTACATTGCTTGCAAATACACCAGGAATGTCTATCCAGCCAGGAAATCACAACCCCTCAAGCTCCCTGTCACTGGATGCCACATGAACATTCCATAGCACCTGTTTAGACTGGGACAGCTACAAAGGATGGGGAGACATAGGGGAGTAGCGGCATTCCCAGAGTTCTGACCCATGGGGAGGGCTGCCCCAAGGAGATTGGGAAGTGCTGTGAATGCTTTTTAGGACAGAAGAAGGCACAACATGCACTCTTCTGCATCAGAGAGACCCTGGCTCCTGATCTGAAGTTTTCTGCACCCCTCCTAGTAGAGACACTCCCCACAACTTTGGGCCTTCTCCTTCTCTTCCCTGCTCCCACTGCCACAGTGGCAACTATGGCTGAAAGGCTATTTCTGCTCAAGACTGGTAAGTGTTCCACAGGGGACAGTAAAGCCAGGGCACGTGGGAGTGGCTTCCCTGCCTCTGACAGAGTATCGGTCACAAATTAGGCTGGATGTTTTTCTTTGGGACTGGCTTCAACGGAACTTGGGGCTCACTCCCTTCTACCTAAAAAGCAGCAGCAAGAGCGTTTTTGTGCCCAAAGGACAACAACTACCACCACCTCTGAGGGAGGATGGGCTAGAAATCCTCTCTCCAGGTGCAAGGAGCCTGTGTCTTCTCTGAGGAGCCTACCCTTCCTGGAGGCAAGTCCTTGACACAACCACACCTCCCCCACTGGAGTATTTCAGCCTCAGCCCAGGCCCAGTCTGACAGACCTAGAACTTTGATAGGGATTCCATTGAATCTATACAGCTGCCTCCACCACCTCTGTTGCATCTGGGCTAGGTGGGAGATGAGAATCTGGGTGCTTTTGTGCCCCAGAAAGACAGAGACCACAAACATTGCCAAGAGAGGAGGTGTGAGTGGCTTGTGTGTCCTACAGCTGCCTAGCTCTATTTATCTCATCAGGAGGGACTAGACTTTCTATCTCAGCCTCACAGTGCATCTGCCCTTCTCCTGCCTGAGCATTCTTCTAGAGTAGGAGAGCATCCATCCCTCACTATTATGGCCAGTACCTGAACCCCAGGGAGGGTTGAGAGAAAGTTTGCCAGCTCAGTCTTGGTCTGGTCCCCCAGAGACTCAACCACATCATTCAGGGGCCTGAGAACTAGGGGTTTCCTAATGTAGTTCACCACCCACCATCACTGGCACCTGAACAGTCTCTCCCAAGGGTCTGAGGTCCAACCAACACAAATTGCCAGCAGCACCACAGTGAGTACCTACCTGCATGAGCTGAAAGGCAGCATACTTCTCCCTCTCTGTACTGAGCAGCAGAGTTCCTCACGGAAGAGAACAGGTAAACTGGAAATATGTCTGTTTTTGAGCTGAGGAAAGAGGTTCCAGATGACGAGGAACAAGAGTAAGAACTCTGACATTATGAAAAAGCAGGTTGCTTCAACATCCCCAAAGGATCACACTAGCTCTCCAGAAATGGACTTCAATCAAAAAGAAATTATTGAAATGTTGCATACAAAATCCAAAATATGGTTCACAAGCAAGCTCGATGGGATCAATGAGAAAGTTGAAAACCAACACAAAGAAACAACAACAAAAAATTCATGATGTGAATGAAAATTTCACTAAAAAGATACATAGTTAAAGAAAACACAAAAGAAATTCTGGAAATGAAAGAATTATTTAGGGAAGTACAAAATACTGTGGAGAGTTTTAACAGCAGACAAGACCAAGTACAAGAAATATTTTCAGAGCTTGAAGACAAGCTTTGTGAATTAACCCAGTCAGTCAAAAACAAAGAACAAAGAATCAAGTAGAATTAACAAGGTCTACAAAAATTATAGGACTATGTAAGATGATTGAATATAAGAATTATAGGTATCCCTTAGAGAGGAGAAGAAGAAAGAACAAAAAGCATGGAAAACCTACTTAGGGAATAATGGAGGAAAATGTCCCTGGTCTGGATTTAGATATCTGGATACAAGAAGGTCATCAAACTCCTAGGAGATTCATTGCAAACAGGACATCTCCAAGGCATATAGTCATCAGACTGGCCAAAGTCAAAGTGAAGGTAAGAAATTCTACAAGCTGCAAAACAAAAGTGTGGAGTAACTTACAAAGGAAAACCCATCAGACTAACAGCAGATTTCTCAGAGGAAATCTTACAAGCCAGAAGGGAACAAGGTCCTATCTTTAGTCTTCTTAAACAGAATAACTTTCATCCAAGAATTTTGCATACTAAGTTTCATACATGAAGGAGAAACAAAGTCTTTCCTAGACAAGCAACCATTAATGGACTTTGTCACCTCTAGACCTGCCCTTTAAGAAATCACTGAAAGTGCTCTATACATTGAACAGAACAACTAATACCCACCACTGTACAAATAACTGAAAGCAAAAACTCAGAAGTCTTATAAAAGAGTAACACAAGAGAGAATAAAAGGAACAAGGTAGCAATCGACATGATGACTAGTACAGTTTCTCACATATCAATATTAACACTGAATGTAAACAGTTTAAATATCCCACCTAAAAGACAGAAATTGGTGGAATGGAGAACAAAACACAACCCAAATATATGTTATCTCCAAGAAACCCATTTAACTCATAAAGATTCCCACAGACTCAAGGTAAAGTGGTATAAAATATATATATATATATTCCATGCAAATGGAAACCAAAAGTGAACAGGACTAGCTATTCTTATATCAGATAAAATAAACTTTAAATCCAAAAATAAAGATAGTCATTATATAATGATAAAGGGATTGATTCAACAAAAAGATATAATAATCTTAAATAGATATGCACCTAACACAGGAGCTCCCAGATTCAAAAAACAAATTTTACTATATCTAAGCAAAGAAATAAACAGCAACATCATAATAGTCAGGGACTTCAACACTCCACTAACAGAATTTGGAAGATCATAAAGACAAAAAAAAAAAAATCAATAAAGAAACACTGGACTTAAACAGGACTCTAGAACTAATAGACATAACAGACATTTACGGAACATTCTACACCAATACTACAGAATATACATTCTTCTCATCAGCACATGGAAATTTTCCAAGAGAGTTCATATATAAGGCCAGAAAATAATTCTAAGAAAATTTTTAAATAATCAAAATCATACCATGTAACTTCTCAGACCACAGTGGGATAAAACTATTCCAAGAGGAACTCTCAAAATTACTCAAATATGTGAAAATTAAACAACCTGCTGCTGAGCGATCCTTGAGTCCATGATGAAATCAATATGGAAATAAAATTTTTTTTTGATTGAACAACAAAAGTGACAGAAGCTGCCAAAAATCTCTGGGATACAGAAAATCAGTGCTAAGAGGAAATTTCATAGCACTAAATACCCACATCAAAAATACAGAAAGATAACAAATTAACAATCTAATGTCACTCCTCAAGGAACTAGAAAAAGATCAAACCCAAAGCTACCAAAAGAAAATAAATAATAGAGATCAGAGCAGAACTAAAGCAAATTCAAACTAAAAAAAAATTGCAAAGGATCAAAAAATGAAAAGTTGGTTCTTTGAAAAGATAAATTTAATAAACCATTAACTAGATTAAACAGGAATAGAAGACAAAGAACTCAAATAAGCTCAATCAGAAATAAAAACGGAGATATTACAACTGATGTAATAGAAATAAAAAATATCATCTGAGATTACTATGAAAACCTATATGCACATAAACTAGAAAATCTAGAGGAAATGGATAAATTTTTGGAAACATACAACCTCCAAAGCAGGAATCAGAAAGAAATAGAAATCCTGAATATACCAATAATGAGTAATGTAATTGAAACAGTAGCAAAAAGTCTCCCAACAAAAAAGTGTCCAGGACCAGATGGATTCACAGCTGAATTCTGCCAGATTTACAAAGAAGAACTGGCACCTATCCTAATGAACCTGTTCCAGAACATCAAGAAGGAGGTAATCCTCCCTAACTCACTCTATGAAGCCAGTATCACCCTGATAACAAGGCCAGGAAAGGCTACAACAAAAAAAAAGATAACTATAGACCAATATCCCTCAGGAACATAGATGTGAAAATTCTCAACAAAAATACTAGCAAACTGAATCCAACAGCACATCAAAATACAATTCATCATGATCAAGTAGTTTTCATCCCAGGGATACAGAAATGATTCAAAATATGCAAATCAATATGTGTAATTAACCACATTAACAGAATTAAAAACAAAGGCTATATGATTATCTCAAGAGCTGCAGAGAAACATTCAATAAAAATTCAGCACCCCTTCATGCTAAAAACCCTCTACTAGGCATATAAGAAGCATATCTCAAAATAATAAAAGTGATACATGACAAATCTACAGTCAGTATCATACTCAATGGGGAAATGTTGAAACCATTTCCCTTAATAACTGGAACAAGACAAGCATGCCTACTTTTACCATTCCTATTCAATGTAGTATTGGAAGTCCTAGCCAGAACAATCAGACAAGAGAAAGAAATAAAGGGCATTTAAACTGAAAAATAGGAGGTTAAATTATCCCTCTTTGCCAATGATATGATCTTGTATCTAGAAAATCTTAAACCTCCTTCAAAAGATTTTTGGAATCAATAAATACATTTAGTAAAGTCTTAGGTTACAAAATTAATGTACGCAAATCAGTAGCATTTATATACACTAATAACAGTCAAGCTGAGAGTCAAATCAAAACTCAGTATCATTTACAATAGCTCTAAAGAGAATAAAATGCCTAGGAATATACTCACCCAAGGAGATGAAAGATCTCTACAATGAGAACTAAAAAACACTAATGAAAGAAATCATAGATGACACAAATAGAAAAACATCTAATGCTCATGGATTGGAAGAATCAACATTGTCAAAATGTCCATACTGCCCAAAGTGATTTACAAATTCATAACAATTACCATCAAAATACCAACATCATTTTTCACAAAACTAAAAAAAAAAAAATACTCGATTTCACATGGAATCAAATAAGAGCCCAAATAGCCAAACCATTCCTAAGCAAAAAGAACAAATCTGGAGGGAGCATATTACCAGATTCAAATTATACTATATAA
>NW_012149841.1:9017921-9018797 GCF_000956105.1 Propithecus coquereli | reverse complement strand
AAAAAAAAAAAGAAAAATTAAAGAAAATTCCAAGGTCATTTTTCACAGAAATAGAAAAAAAAAATCCTAAAATTCATATGAAACCACAAAACTCGAATTGCTAAGGCAATCTTGAGCAAAAAGAAAAAAGCTGGAGGTATCATATTACCTAATTTCAAACAATACTACAAAGGAATAGTAATTACAATAGCATGGTACTGGCAAAAAAAATAGATAGAGAACGGAATAGAGAACCCATGCCTATACAGTCAATAGTTCTCAACAAAGGTGCCAAGAATATACAATAGGAAAAGAATATTCTCTTCAATAAATAGTATTGGGAAAACCAGATATCCACATGCAGAAGAATGAAATTGGAGCTTAAAGCTTTTCAAATGTGAAAGGGAATTTCTGTCACGTTAAAAGCTTGCTTTCCAGTCAAGGATCTCTTATGTTTCTTTAGTCATCTAAATGGAAACTATTTTAGTCCTTTTGAATAGAAAGTGCAGTCAGTGCCAAGAGCAACGTACTTGGGTACCAAATATTTGGCTCTGGTCTCAAACCTGCTGTTCACTGTGTGGCCTTGAGGTCCTGCAATAACCAACAATTAATGTAACTCGAGGGTTTGTGCGTGTCAGAAGAAGCCAGAGAGATACTCAACAAGAACAGGAAATAAAGTTATGAAACCGTCTGTAGGGTGGTTTCCTCCCTAGCAAAGATAAATAACCCCGGATTTGTCTACACTCTAAGATTCCTGAAAAGATCAAATCAAAGCACTTGAAAACGATCACAATACAAAAATAACGTATTTTTGCTTGTCCAGGATAATACCACTTTATTCTAGTAATAGCTACAGTTTGCTGTACAGAAGTTTTAAAACCACTCCAAAAAAAAAAA
>NW_012149841.1:9002841-9017636 GCF_000956105.1 Propithecus coquereli | reverse complement strand
AAAAAAAAAGGATTTGTAGAGCTCAAAACATTTTATTTTATCAGGAGGAAAAACTAGCTGGAAAATATGCTGAATTCAGACAACAATATAAACACTCAGCAAATCACCAGGGTTGAGCCTTCCTCCTCCCGCTTCAGAGCATGCAGGGCTCCTGCCTTCAAGGTTGCCTGGCCTAGGGGATGCCACAAAAGTGTAACAAATACTGCAGAATACTGGGGTTCGCTTTTTCTAGAGAAGGGAGTAGAAAACAAAGCATGAAGGTTGGCATAGGAAGCCTGTACCAGGGAAAGACACCAGAACAGCAGCAAAGTTTCGGGGGCTGTTCTGAGAGGGTCCGCAGTGACTGCGGGCAGTCATTTGAGTGGAAAGGGGAATGCCGGTCTGTGTATAATACAATCAGGTTCAAACACCATCCTCAACAAAGATTTTTCCCCAGTAGTGGAATGTGGGATA
The DNA here is from genome assembly GCF_000956105.1 of Propithecus coquereli. NCBI lineage: Eukaryota > Metazoa > Chordata > Mammalia > Primates > Indriidae > Propithecus > Propithecus coquereli. The sequence continues at coordinate 9,017,183 of NW_012149841.1, read as the reverse complement.
CATGTGTGTGCACACCATGCTTTTCCTACATTTTCCAAATATTCTATGATAAACCACATGGGCTTGTAAAAGAAAAAAAACAAATAACAGTGCTATGTTTCAAAATTTATCCCAGTGACATTGATGAGATTTTAATATAAAGTGCTCTATTTTTCAATTTAAAAAACTCTTCTTCTTCTTAGACCATAAATTAATTTCTTAAAGACGTTTTTTACTAAATAATCCCCAGCCTCCAGCTCCTACCATAATCCCCAACCTCCAGCTCCTCCAAGAATTGATTAGGCTGCTTGTTTTTTTTTTATTATTGTTTTTTCTCCAGGAATTATTTAAACATTATTCTAAATGTGTAGGCAACAAACACTTTGCTGCCATCTGCTTCTAATGAAGATGATAATGATGGAGATCACAGCATTGTGGGTTAAGACTCCATAAAAGTGCATATGTGTTTACAAAGCTGTGGATAATAATTTCCTTTCTGATATTTCTATCTCAGATGGATAAATCTCTGAGTATTTGAGTTTGTCTATTTTTCTTTTCTTCATTCTCAGCAGATTGAGTGAACTTTAAAAATTGTTTAATCTACTTTCTAAGATGTTTCTCTTTCTTCTTAACCTTCACTCTACTTCCCTTCCTTTCTCTTTGCTCTTGGGCCAAGCACACATGACTCCAGATTCTTATCTCCAGCATGAGAGATATGAATTCAGTCTGTTCCAGATCTGCCAAAAATAAATGCAGCCCACCACCCAGAAGGTCTCTTCCCAGCAGTCTGCAGCAAATCCAGGCCTAGACTGAATCTTATTAATCTTCCTTGCTGAAATTTTGGATGCTATCTTCCCTGGAACCATCCACTCCATATATTTCCTAGCCATGCGCCCTCATGGCACATACCCTACCTGATTTCCCACCAGTAGCTGGGCTACCTTGAAACTCAATAAATACGCTATGTTGATATTCACCTTAACAATCTGACCAAATCTAAGGTAACCTCCTCATGCACCTGTTCGCAGGTGTTAGGGCAGTTTCCCATTTGCTCTTATGATTGGCAATGGTGCCTAAGGCACTTTTCCTCTGGAAAAACATTCTGATTCACTCTCTGAGAATGTACTGTTTAATGTGGCTAAAATTCAGAGGAGAAATACAGTCTCCAATCCAGTAACAACTAAGTCATCTCGTTCATCTTTAGCTCTCCCTTTGAATGCAGTTAAATACGAGTGCAATCCTTTCCCATTCGTACCTCTGTCCTGAATGTTTTCAGTCTTTGGGTTAAGAAAATTCCTTTCTTGCTCCATTTCAATCAACATATAGACCTTCATTTTTTTCCCCACTTTTCCATTGCTCCTCTCTGACTTGACAACAAAAACCTGTGTTTTTAAAACGAATTCTGCTCCAACATAACTGACCAAACTCAATTCCTGAAAACAGTCTATTAGAGATACAGGCTGCTTTAATCTTTTTTCCATTTCATAGGCTGTCCATCTCCAGCCACCAAGATGATGTATTGCTGATACAGGAAGAAATCCTATTCCTTTTTATCTGCTCATTCATTAAAAATGCAACATTTCTCTGTAATTGATCTCAGAATGGGTCTCTGAAACCCACACCTATGTTCAGGGCTTATGAAGGCAACAGTCTAGAACCAAGTTGAGACCATATGGATAGGAGAGTCTCATAGACTCTGGAAGCTGAATGAATCCAGTCTCCATAGTTCTTTCTTTTCCCTGGGTGCAATTCAAAACAAAACAGAAATAGTAGAGACTGCTGATCTAGTACGCTTTGTCAAAGCCCCAGTATTAACAATCTAAGGGCCAAAACATCACCAATTAATGTTCTGTATGTGCACTTTCACTGCTCTTTTGTAACTTAAAGTCCCAGTAATATAATGTCAGCCTGTCTCTCAATGCCATTGCATCCATGCACAACCTACTGCAAACTTCTGGGCCAAAAGGGTGCCAAAGCTTGGTGTATCGGCTCATATGAACAAGTATGCAGATTTTTCATTAGGTGACTTTCTTCCTAAAGAGCACAAGGAGGGTGAGGATGTTTGATGCCCAAATACTACGACTTTCCCCTCTTCCTGTCTTCCTGTCTAGAAATCTGGTAAATAGAAGTATCACATGGTAAACTTGGACTTGAGATTACTCCAACAGAGCACCCTAGTCTATCCCCCACCCAAGTGAAGTAGCTGGACCCACAGACAGGTCCGCTTTGACGTACATACCTGGTCTTAGACTGAAAAGCTGGAACAGGGTGTCTCCTCCCCACACTGGGAATAAGACCAGCTCAGATGAGTTTGATTCATTGAAAAAGAAAGCTAAGGCTGGGCGCGGTGGCTCACGCCTGTAATCCTAGCTCTCTGGGAGGCCGAGGCGGGCGGATTGTTTGAGCTCAGGAGTTCGAAACCAGCCTGAGCAAGAGCGAGACCCCCGTCTCTACTAAAATTAGAAAGAAATTAATTGGACAACTAAAAATACGTAGAAAAAATTAGCCGGGCATGGTGGCGTATGCCTGTAGTCCCAGCTACTCGGGAGGCTGAGGCAGGAGGATCGCTTGAGCCCAGGAGTTTGAGGTTGCTGTGAGCTAGGATGACGCCATGGCACTCTAGCCCGGGCAACACAGTGAGACTCTGTCTCAAAAAAAAAAAAAAAGAAAGCTAAGAAGAACCAACTGCTCTTCTTATTGTTTTAAGAGGCTACCAGAGAAAGAGAATTTAGCCCAAAGGAGTGGTTCTCCATGTGAGGTCCGTGATTAAGCAGTATCAGCATCACCTGGCAACTTGTTAAAACTACAAGTTTATTGGGCCCCAACCCAGACCCACCAATCAGAACCTCTGGGGATAGAGCCCAGCTGTCTTTGTTTTAACAAGCCCTCCAGGTGATTCTCATGCACACCGAAACTGAAGAACCGCTGGTCATAATTACACTACTTCTGCATAAGTAGAGAGGAACAAACAAACAAACAAACAATGGAAGAAAGAAACCCACTCCAAGATATTCTCTTCATGAAGAGAGAAAGAGAAGTCCTCTTATCTATATTGTGTAGTGCATGTCATGTGTTTTCCTTTATATTAGATGATTTGGGAGCAACATTAAAAAATGAGAAATAATCATTTGGAAGCAATTTGAATTATTGAATCAGTCTTCTCACTGTCGTGTATTCTCCCCATTGCTACTGGAGTTTTTTCTAAAAATAAAATCAAGTATCCCACCTTACTCAAAGACTGTGGTTAGCTACCTGTTTTCTGTGGGGTTAAAGCCTAAACTATCTGGAATGGTAAACAAGGCCAGTCACAGCTTTTCCCCGGAACATCTTCTCAGCCTCATTTAAACTCATCTTAAATTTATGCCTCAAAAGGAGTAAGCAGCTTTGAATAAGAAGAAAAGAAAGAATCTCCAATCTCTACAGAGGTTTCTTGTGTCCGAAGCCCCCAGAGAGCAGGTTAACAGTGCAAATGTTCAGGTTCATCCTCAAAGATTCAGCTACAGCAGCTCTGGCATGGGCTTAGGCATCTTCATTGTGTCAAGGGCCTCGGTGAGTCAGCTGCAGGTGTCTGTAGATCACATGTTGAGAAATCCCGCTCTACATGTTTAACAACCTGTGATGCCTGCCATACACTAGACCAAGAGCAAATTCCTGTTAACTAATGAGCAATACCACAGTAATAGTTTCATTTTCAGATATTTCCTTTTTATAAAACCCTGTAACCTCCTTCTTCAAACCATTACAATTTCTTATAGCATGAAAATATTATTTTTTAATATCTAAAACATACAATGAGGACATATAGAGTACACGTCATTTTTCACTGAGGTGTCTAGTACTTAAATGCCTTGAAACTTGAGAAGTAAGCATTCCAGAAATAGCACAGCATTATACATAAAGGAATAAATTTAACAGAATTCCAGATGCATCAATAGATCTGCTTTCATTAATGTCTTCATTTGGGCTCCTTTTCCAAGGAGGGCTTCCACGTCTAACTTTGGATAGCTGTTTATAGCTGTTCTGTCAAAGTACAGCTGTGATCATTCCTTCTCTTAATTTTGCCATTAACTGTTTTTTTTCTCTGCAAATTCTCAGAAGAAATAGATTCTGTTTGCATGAACAATGCAGCATGTTTTCAGGTACAAAGAAGTCCAAATCTGCACAGCTGCAAAACGAAACTTCACCAAGATCTATTTGCAATGTTTTGCCTGCATCAAAGGGCATAGGACTCATTTGGGAAAATCTTTTTGTTATTATTTTTAATCTTTTAAAATTATTTCCCTTACGCATTCAGCATTTTAAATAATTCTGCTTTATCAAGCCAAACAGCCATTGTTTGGTCAGGGACTGGGAGGCAGAAGCCCGGATCCTACTTCTGGGTTTGCTATTAGTTGCTGTATGACTTGGGCCAAACATTTGACCCCTCTGAGACTCAGTTTTCCTGTCAGTAAAATGGGTCAAATATGGAGGAGAATTTGGTGATCTCTAAAACCCTTTTGCTGTAAGCAGTAAAGAAGGGGGATATGAAATGCTACATTCAGATCCAGATCGTGTGAAACACATTACTCTAATGTGGATGATCTTACTTCTAGGTAGTTCACTACTCTGACAAAAATCTCAAGCTGAGATATTCACGCATGCAAGATTTTAAGAGTTGAGAAAAGGGAATTTAAATGGAAGCCAAAGGATTTAATTGCCTGAGTAAAGTTAAGAATCACCATTTCACATGCTGTGTAGGAACGGGGAGCAAGAGACAGACGTTAAGTCTTTGCCATGGTCTGGATATTTTTGACGCCCTTCCCTCGCCCAGTTCATGCGTTATAGTAAAACCCAATCACCAACGTGATGGTATTAAGAGGTGGAGCCTTTTGGGATCAGTGCGCTTGTAAAAAAGACTCCATAGAGTTCCCTCACCCCTTCCACCATGTGAGGATACAGTAAGAAAGTGCATCTGTGAACCAGGAAGTGAGCTTCTGCCAGATGTTGAATCTGCTGACACCTTGGTCTTGAAAATTCCAGCCTCCAGAACTGTAAGCAATAAACGTCTGTTGTTTACAAGCCACCCAATCTATGGTATTTGCTATGGCACCCCAAACAGACTGACAGTTCTTATGCTTCTCTCTGGTTGCAAGAGAGGATGTTGAGGCTCATCTTGGATCTGGAAACTGTTAACCTGGGATGAAAATGTAACTATGAATTAGAACACCCTGAAGTCGGTGGTTGCTGACCAAGAGAATAAATATTTGACTTTCCATTTATGCTGTTAATGGCAGATTGGAAGACAGTATGCAGAAAATGTTTACCAGGCTCAACTAATGTAGGTAATTAAGATTCACTGCCTAATTAACTTCAAATGACTATTCAGAGAGTAACATAATTCTGTTATTTTCTAAATACCAAGGTTTATCCATATAGTAAAATCAGAATTATGTATAATCAAATGTCTCACTATTTGGTCATGTTACATCGGTAGTGATATGCCATCCTCTTAGGATGACAGAGTATTCATGCTGTGCCCTCTGTTTTGAGAGAGGGGACAGGTGGGTCCCACAGGTTAATGACTGCAGCAGGTCTCACAGCCAGTTGGTGGCAAAGACAGGTCTTGAAGAAGCTTTCATGGTAGATTAGTAGTACAGTTTCAAATTAGTCTTTGAAAGGATGGCTAATTCGTCCTATATTCACTTTCATAGAGAGGAATTATTTCTATTTTATTATTCCTGGTTTATTGAGCAATTTGAGATCAAGCACATTTTTGACATTAGATGATAGTGGGGCAAGGTCGGTAAGAAAGGAGAGAGAGTCCTTTGTTTCAAATTTATCCAAATACCATTTAATTATTTTTCACAATCTACCAACAAGGAAAGTTAAACCTTAGCTCTGTTATTCATGAAAAGATGACTTACAAAAAAACACTGTCAGAATAAATTAAATTAGAAAATGTGTTGTCTAGGGCTTATTGGGCTCTGAACAATTTGGAACGTGACGAGGTACAGTACACAATGCCCCTCTGGGTTAGGAGAAGGGGTGCGGTTAGCCCCAGAGTGAAGTTCTAGAGCCCGGGCTGCATCTGCAGGGGTCTTCCCAGGGGCCAGGAGTGCAAAGTGCCAAGGCATCAAGTACAAGCTGTGTCCCAGGGTGCCCAGCTTCAAGCTGGAGAAACTGAGTTCAGCCATCCACTGTGAGGGGGTGTCCTCCAGCCAGTAAGGGGATACAAAGTCCAAATGTCAGAAGCCCAGGCAGATCCTGGGGAATGAGAGAAATGTAAAAAAATCAAGGTTACTACTAGACCCAAGTCTAGAATATCTATGGTTTATTTATAACCCCCTGACCCTCTGAGTTTGCCACACCAATGAATGGATAGATGAATGGAAGCAGATTATCTATCAGAACATTTTTTTATTTTTCCTCTCCTTTTTTAAGAGAGCAGTTACAGATCACGTCACAGTACGGGCTGGAATGGGAGTCACTTTGGAGCCAGAAGAGTGGCCCACTCAGGAGGATGGCCTACTTAGAAGGTGGTCATTATATTCACCTGCTTGAGAAAGACTATCTGATGAGACCTTTTGTATTTTAAGGCTCTCAATAGAAAAGCTCATCCCCAGGAAGGGAAAGGGTGGAGAATCTGGGATCCTGATGGACAAATGCTTGAACACGTCTTACCTCACCTCTTTGGAGAGGCAGCCATGCTGGAAAGCAGAAAAGGCTAATCGGTAAAGCTCAACTTCTTTGTTTTCTGACTGATGGCAGGAGAGACCAGCATATAGCAGCACCAGCAGGAGACCCAGACTCTGACCCAGGGGAGGTGTCTACCCACCGCTCTTACACTCAATCCAGGGTTCCTAACGACCCACGCCCAGTAAGTGGCAGCCTTACCACTAGCCTATCTCAGCCTAAATCTCTGCCAAATGACCTTTAAATCAAAGTGCCTTTGTCAGTTTGAATGTCACCTCTTTCCTAAGTGCAACACTTAGGGACATGTAGGGAGTGGGCAGCCCCAAACTGAAGGCTCATTTCAACAGAAATTGATGGTGTCCTGGGTCTGCAGCTACTGTGGGAGGACTTGGACCAGTTATTGTGCTTGGAGACAACTCCTCGAGGTCACCTCCTTCTCAGACACCACTTTGCCGTGCAGAAATGAATCCCCCTCTCCCCCAACCCCCTCTGCTGAAAGACCCAGGACAGAAAGAAAGAAGACACCGTATGGGAGGTCTGAAAAATCATCCGAGCTTTTGTTCATTATCAGTGGGAGAGTGTGTTAGGCGGTGGAGGGGAGGGGGAAGATTGAGCATTTGTACTCTAGAGACAGAATGGGCATGACAAGTGCATCCCTTTACTACATAGGGGACACCCTGTTTCAGCATGAACTAATTAATTAATTAATGGATGATGGGATTAATTATGTTCATAGTTATTTTGTCCTGCTTTAAAGACATTGCTAGGGCACCTTGATCCTTAATGTTAACCATTTCTGTTTCTGCAAGAGGTTACTTGTAGCACCACTAGCTGCTCTCGGCCTTAGCTACAACCCCAGAAAGGTTTTATCAACTTCAAGCTGGTTTTATCTGAGCCATTCCTGAAGGATGCAGAAGGTCAGGCCCTGTAACAAGCTCACTATGAGCCGATCCCATATTACTGATGCTAGGACTGACTCAGTGCTCAAAGTCAAGTTTGGTGGCCACTTGGAAAGGGCATGCTGAGTAAAGAGCAATTCCTGCAATGCCCATCAAGAAACCCAGCTTCTAAAGTACACCCCCATTTACTACCTGTGAGAACTCAACAGGAAAGTGGGTGAAGAGTCTTGCCTTTTGTTGTTTAATTCCCTAGACATAGCCCACTGTAGGAACTCAATAAAGCAAAGAAGAGCAAAGAGAGAGCCCAGATAGAAGGAAAAACTGCCGGCTTCCGTCATGCACTGGCTATGGTGACCACACAAGGCAAAGCAGTGGAAATGCATTGTAAACTACACACTGCTGTGCAAGCTTAAGAGTTTTGTGGGATAAAAGCTAGCCCCCAAATGACATAATTTGAAGTTCAGTAAGATATTTGATAGTCTCTTCTGGAAGGATCAACACAGCATTTTACTGTATGGAGCAAGACCCAGGTTATACCACCCATGTGCTGGGTCACAGCCCTATTTCTTTAGCACTAGGACATGAGGACTTGTTTCCCTCGAGTCTCTCGGGTCCAGGCTCTGCTGCGAAGTAAACCTCTTGGTGGTACAGCAGGTTCATAAGTCATCTATTTACCTGTGTCAGGAGAAACAGAGCTGAAATCACAGGAATGAGATCCAGGCTGGGACTGTGATTGGCTGGGAGGCAAAAGGGAGATATTTATTGGCAGTAGGAGGTAGTACCAGGCCAAGGCTTCCACTATCCAACTGCACTCATGGCTTCTATTAATCTTTAAAGAGAAATATGCTGTGAATCAATTTGTTAAGCTTTAGACAGCATGGTTGAGTGGCCAAGAGGACAGATTTTACAACCAGACTGAGTTCAAATCTTTGCTTTGTTTCCTTTTAGCTCTAACTCTCAATAAGCCACTTAACTCTCCATGGAACTGGGGATGCTAACGGCGCCTACCTTGTCAGAGAGTTAATAAAGCATCGAGGATAGGAACAGGCACACACCAAGTGCTTGGTAATAGTTTGCTCTCACAGCTCTTTTTAATTGTGCCCAGTTAAAACTCTTGAATCCAAATCAGGTCAGTGATAACAGGTGTTGGTTAAGTGTTAGGCGTGCCCACAAATGATATCTCCTCTAATCTCATATAGTTCAGTCTCCACAATGACTCTCTGAGGACAGAGTCAGTTTCCTCAAGATAGATACAAAAATGGAAGTTATAATTGGTGTTCATGGAGCCTGGAGTCACCCCAGGACGGTTTCTACAAAAACAGCACAAACAAGAGGATCTGTGCAGACAACACGGTAGTTGTTGAAGGAGGGCTTAGCCCGACTCCACGAGCATTCTGGTCAGTAGATGGAGACAGAACTTGGTCCCGTAACCCCAGGGGCACGTTAAAAGGCCTCAAGCCTTGGTCACAAGGCACAGAAGCTGTAGGCAGGGAGATCTTAGTTATTAGCAGGATGTTGCTTTTAACCTTTAAAGAGAAAATCTGAAAGCTTAAGCATTTCTACTGTATAGGCCCTTCAGACTTTGCCCATCTGAGTTGGAAAAATATCCAACTCAAAACCCTCAATATATCTGGGGATGTCAAATTCTCATATTTTGCTGAAAACTAAGAGATGAGGGATGTGGACTTTGAGGAAGATTTGGCGATGCCTGTGAACTCAAGGCCCACCAGGAGCAATGCCCCAGCAAGGACTTCTTCTCAGATCATGGGTTAGATGGTCAGAGACTGCCTCTGGGAGTTTGGGAAAGAAGAAGCGAGATGCAGTAGGAATAAATAGCGAAGCCTTACGGATTCCTTGCAGACTTCTCTAATGAAGCCCTCTGCCATGCCAAAAGGGTAGACTCATTGGACATGTAGAGGGCTGCATCAGGGAATGCCACTCTCCTGGTCTCTGACTCTATAGGGACAAACACAAATTATTAATATTACATGCATTACTTTCATTTTTAATAGAAGAAAGATCACTGCCAATAAGATATACGAAAATGCTTTGTTTACAAAAAGCAAAGCATTATATAAACATGTAAGGAATGATGGTGATAGTGGTTATAAAGATAAATGTTATGCAGCAAAAGAAAAATCAGGAAACAAAAGCAAATTTTAACAACAGGGGAATAGCTAAGTAAACTGCAGCATATCTATATGATAGAAGGTTAGACAGACATTCAAAGCCATTTTATGAAGAACTTTTGATGCTGAAAGAAAATGTTTATGATATAGTTCTATATGAGAATTGCATACTGTATGCCTTCCAGTAAGCTAGAAGGATGGATGGACAGAGATTGAGACAATGAGAAGGAAAGAGAAGGAGGATGAAATTACAGCAATATACAAATGGGATTTACCGCCAAGTGTGTACCCACGGATGGGTTTTATGTTCTCTTTTATTTTTATTTCTTTAGTTCTACCCTGCCTTATTCTAAAATCAATTTAAAATTGTTTACAGAATACATTCAAGATAAAATTAAATTTGAGAAACTGTAAACAGGTGAGGAATGAGTATAAGAAAGATAAGATATAGCCAGCAGGGTGGCTGGTATGTGAAATGCATTCCAAGAAGCCCTACATATTAGATAGGGATCCACCATAAGTTCACCCCAATGTTTCTAGCCGCTAACACAGACAGGAAGACATGGTAGAGTATATGACTCATGAGGATGAAATGAAGCATTATCAGCAAAATAACAAAAATAAGCAACATTATTCCATTTGAGAAAATAGGAAGGAAACTTCTCCCATGGTTCTTGGCTCAGGAGGACACTGTGGAGAGTGATGAATGGCACATTTGTTGCCCTTTGTAACCCAGCAAGTCAGCTGCAACAGTTCCCAGTAGCTTCTGTGTGAGCTGAGGGCACAGTGCCAAAGTATGAGTAACAATAGCAACACCTACATGCATGGATGGTTACCATTTCCTAGGCTCTGTGCTAAGTGACTCACCTGCACTCTCTCATCTAATTCTCACGTGATAGTGCAATGTATCATTACCATCCCTTATGGACTTGGGTGCAGGATTGGAGGAGAGAAAATGGCGGAGCCAGAATTCTGACTACTCTGCACACCCAGTTCACCACCATGCTCTATCGCTTCCCAATCCAGAAAAAAAAAAAAAAGCAGTTCACCCTACAGGCCAATGGCACAATGTCAAAATGCAGCTCTGTGAAAACAGCTCTATAGGGGATCATTTTACTCTCTATACTTTTCAGTATTTTCCAAGCTTTGGCCAATGATTATGTTTACTTTTAAATTATCCTCCCTTTTGGAGTCCCTGCAGCACTCAAGTCCACTTGGCTCACTTGATTTCGAATTGATTTTAAGAGTTCTTGAGGCACCCTTTTCTCTCTACTTGACAGGGGACCTCCTTCAGTATGCACAGAATCACCCTGGTTAGTAAGTGACTTCATCCTTATCCTGAAGCTTCTATAGTTCAAATGTAAAACCCATCAATGAACTGTGTCTATGAGTTGGGTTCTCAAAATGAACATGAATCAATTCTGAACATATTACTGAGCCCTTCCTATATCGAAGGCTCCTTAGCCTCACTGTCTCATTTAATCCTAACCATTTCCCTTGAGTATATGGTTTTTTGGTACCCAAAACACAGAGGAGAATATCAAGTCCTAGGGATCTTAAATGATATTAAACTGGCTGAAACATTTACTAGAACTGATACTATTGATTGAAAATAAGTGTTCATACATTCATTTTTGGAGTATAAACAAGAATAGCCTTCATTCTTGAGGACAGTTTTACAAAACATGCAGTGAAATGCACATAGCCTTTGACCAGGAAATCCACTTGAGTAGATTATTCTAAGTAGACAAGTGTAAATGAGTGCAAAATTCGTGAATCTTATATTTCCTGCAACATTGTTTATAATAGTGCAAAACTGAAAGCTGAATGTTCACAAAGAAATTGTTTAAATAAATTGGAATCAATCTTTATAATGAAATAGCATGCATCCATATAAAGGCTATTCCATAGAACTATATCTACTGACTTTAAAAATATTTTTGCTGTTGATATTATTAAAATGAGAAAATTGGGTTATAAAACAATCTGTGTAACATGGTATCATTTTTTAAGCATTATAATGTGTATAAGACAAAAAAAGATGAATATAAGGATATACTGTAAATGTTAATAGTAATTATTTCTGGGACTAAAGCATCACCAGTAGCTTTAATTTCTACCTTTTGCATCAATGCATTTTTTAAATATATCTGTAGTGAAAATGTATTAATTTGTGGGAAAAAGGAAAAGTAATTTATGAACATAACAAATAATACATACCAAAGCCTTGGTTTGGCACTTCTGTGTATGTGAGAAAAGAACCAAGATTTGGATAAAAAGACTGATAAAGCCAGGTCAGAATACTCTTCTGTGTTTGTCTGTGGCATTGCATTGCCATGAGCAAAGCTAAAGATTTAAATATCCTTCTCACCAGGTGGAGGTTGATGGAAGTCACCCATGTGAGGATGGAGCTGTCCACTTAGAGACATCAACCCAGGGATGCCAATAAAAATAACCCAAAGCTTTTTCTCTCTAATGCTTTTATATTAAATTCAGAGCCATGACTACACAGGGAGGTAGAAGTCAACCCAATCTTTATAACGTTTGTAAGAAATTTCCTTTCACCCAAACCTTCCCCATCTTTGAGTCCAAAGGAACACACCTACCTGGATGTACCCAGAAATGGTTTATTATAGCTTTAGTACAAGTAAAAAGCACTTGGTAATCAAAAGATAATTCTGCTACCATGCAAATAAACATAGTTTGGACTTGTCTATAATTAAAAGGCCTCAAAGGAATAGAAGAGTATAATTTTAGCCCAAACTGTATTTAAAATATGTTCCAGCATGTTTAATAGCAGAAGGAACTAATGTACATCAGCACTTCCTTTTCCTGAAAGCTGCGTACATGTGTTACTGAATATAAAGGTGGACTTTCATCTAAAATAGTATCCAATAAAATAAGTGTTTTCATTTGCCCCTTTTCTTTTTCCTAGTGGTGGTAAACTTTCATCTTTTCATGCCAGCAATAAAAATTTATTGAGTACCTACTAGAAAGCATAAATGTGCCAATGTTCTACTGCAGTGGCTTTCAAATGATGTCAAGTGGAAGCTCTCTGCCCTTGTTTCAGCTGGAGAAGATTCAAAGTAAACTTTGAGCTTCTGTGTAAAAAGTTGAGGAGTTTTCAAGGCTTAAAAATGCTAGACCTGCCCCAATGCCACATTGCAGTGGGGCTGTAAGGCTCTGGTCAGCTTTTCTACTACCTACTTGGATGATTTGCATATCCCAATATACACTTTGCTCTTTCATTGCCTCAGTGGCTTTTTACAATCTGCCCTCTCTACTGGAACCACCTGGCTGTCCTTGACTGCCCAGGAAATGCCAGCTTGCTCAGAGGTCTCCCGCTGTGTGAAGTGTTCAAGGAACCCTTCCCTTCCCACCTTCCCCAGCAAGGCTAACCACTCCATCCTCTGGGCTCCTTCCTGTACCTTACAGAGAATCCCATTATTCCATGAGTCACTCTTAGCTATACTAATTTGTTCCCTGTACCTTGTCTCCACCAGAAAATAAGACTTTTAAATACAGGTTGCACCTCATTTTGATCCCAGTATTAGCTTAGGACTTTTTTCAAAAGTAAAGACCCAGTAAAACTTGGTTGGCCTGGACCAAAAGACTGTGTTGGGTCACCAGAAATAGTGAAAGGAAAGGGGGCAGGGAAGTGGGAGGGGAAGATGAAGGGAGTGGGAGAGACAGGAGAGGAGGGAAAGTGAGAGGGAAATATGGAGAGAAACGCTCAAAAGGGTGATGCTTTCACCATCCTAAAATCTGATGATTTTGCAATCAAAATTTTCTTCTTGTGTTAAATCTGCTGTTTAATTGGTGTCAAAAGCAGATGAGCAGATAGGATGGTGACATTAAAATGTGTATGTTTCTAGGAGAAAATCTAATGTTGGGGAATCTGTAGGCTGATATTGGGACAACAAGACACTCTTAAAAGTATGATAATTAGAGTTTCTTTGTTTTTTTTTAAACAACTTGTGCTTTGAAAATTATGATCAAAATTCAAAATACTTTCCACATATCTTTGTTCACCATGCTTTCAAAATACTCTACAACATTTCTCTAAACACATTCTATGGAATAGGTAGTGGGGGAGAAAAAGATAAAATGATTCTCAGGTCAAAAAAAATTAGGCAGCCAGTTAAATAGCAAATTGTTTTTCTGAAATTCCACAAAATTTTAAAATATTGTCATGCATTTTGAATCTTTTAAGAGTATGCAGAATTTCCCAAACTCAAATGACCATAAAATCCCTTTTCAATAGTGCATCCTCTGGTTCTGCAAAGTAGCGTAGATGTCATTCCTCCTCACTGATACTTTTTTCTTTATTTCAGAATATTACGGGGGTACAAATGTTAAGATTACATATATTGCCTTGCTCCGCCTGGGGCAGAGCTACAAGTGTGTCCAATGAAGTGATGTTCTTAAGAGCATGTGACAAATAACAGTGAGGATTCAAGTGAGGGGTCAGAGCCCTTTGCTCACGATGATTCCTGATCACTTTGAATATAATGCAAGATAGATCATCCGGAAACTTATTTGGGCTTGAATCAAATTTCATACCTCAGGGTTGGCTGCATGACCTTATTTACAGAGACTCACGTGCACAGGTGAGCCTGAAACCGCCCTAACATAACAGGCCGAACCTTCAGGCTGGACTGCA
>NW_012149841.1:9000320-9001731 GCF_000956105.1 Propithecus coquereli | reverse complement strand
ACAAATGTTAGCTCCTGTATTTTGTTCCTTATTCCTTTACACAAGTACATACTGGTTGATTGTTTTTGAGAAGGGTTTTTCAACCTTAGTGGAACAAAAAAAGAGAAATGGTTCAGGAAAAGGAGACACAGGGAAAATTCCTGGATCTCCAACGTGTAGCCCAGTCCTTCAACCTCCCACCCACCCTCCTGGAACTTCGTGCTAAGCCCCCTGGGAAGAGAGTCCAAAGAGGGCTTCATGGAGGAAAAGAGTGTTGAAAAGGACTGTGAAAATAAACGCATTTTAGCTTGGTGAAGACTGCTCTGATTCAGGTGGAGAATGCTTCTCGTGACCTTTTACTTTCAAAAAAATAGAAAAGAAAAGAAAAAGGAAACAAGAATCAGGTAGACTGACTATGAAAACAAAAATGACCAGAGAATGAAGCTATTGTACATATTTGGTCACGACATAATTATAGAAAAACGTCTTTGGAATCCTGACTTATAATCTCAGAGATGTCTGACAAGGAAAAATGGAAAATTCATAGACGAGCATCCCCAATCTGACTTCTAGAGAGTTCTGTCTAGAATGAAAGCAGGGAAATCTTGTGCACTTGCCAGGGAGAGGCAGAATAAGGCTCAATATGAGTCTTTTGAAGAATACTAATGACAGAGAAAACAATATTAGAGATCATTTGCTAGTGTTTCTCAGAGGGGAAAAGACTCATTAGCATTTTGGTTGATATAATTCTTCAGTATTTGAGAAGTTTAATATACCTGGTGTCAGGCTTTCCAACTGCCTTCAACACTCCCCAGTCATTGTGACAGCCAAAAATACCTCTATAATTTTTCAATTAATTAATTTTCTCTTTTTTAAATTTTAGAATGTTATGGGAGTACAAACATTTTGGTTACATATATTGCCTTTGCATCACCCAAGGCAGAGCTACAAGTGTGCCCATCCCCCAGACAGTGTGCTCCACATCCATTAGATATGAATTTACCCATCCCCTCCACCCTCCTGCCTGGACCTGATGAATATTACTTCCACGTGTGTACCTAAACGTTGACCAGTTAGTACCAATTTGATGGCATGTACATGTGGTCCTCGTTTTTCCAATACCTCCATAATTTAACAAAGCTCCTAGGAGCCTGGTACTTTCTCCTTCTTGTCCCCTTTCGAGAACTACTGAAGCTGCAACATCCTACCCCCTCCCAAAAAACCCATCCCAATTTTACAGATAAGATTAAGTCAGACCTAGAGAAAAAAAATGATTCTGTCTGAACAGTCTTTGAATTGGCCGGTGGTAGACCTTGGCTAGAATCCAAATCTCATAACTCTTAATCCACTGCATACTGTCTTGGGTTTGTTGAGAAAAGCTGCATAGGATCATAATACATTCTGTAATAACTATGTTATCGAGGCTGTACTG
>NW_012149841.1:8968396-8996651 GCF_000956105.1 Propithecus coquereli | reverse complement strand
CAATTTTTGTCCTCAACTTGGACCTCTTCGTAAACTTTATAATTTTATTTTTCTTAGCCCAGTTTGAAAATCACTCATTATCTTAGTTTATTTGTGCTGCTGTAACAAAATACTTGAGACTGGGAAATTCATAAAGGACAGGAATTTATTTTCTCACTGTTCTGGAGTCTATGAAGTCCAAGATCAAGGCAGTGGCATTTGTTATCAGGTGAGGTCCTTCTTGCTGTAAGGGCTGAGATGGGTAGGGGCTGGTGAGGGCCTCAGCTGTGGGACAAAAACCCATAGACGTGATCTCAATGCGAAGCGTTGCAGGGACAAAAGTGGATATTTGCATGGGCTCAAAGAGTCAGTTTTTACTATCTAAACATACACTAAATTCCAAAGGTATACAGGGAAAGAGACTAAAAGATTAAGTCAAGTTTTCAAAAGAGCAGAAAGGAATTTCCCTGCAGGGTCCTAGGGCTAAGGAAGAGCTATGAGAGCGACGGTGAGAGCGGGAAGTGCTTGAGGCCTGGTGACTTTCACTGAGGCCTGCGACCAATTTTTCCAGGAGTCACTTGCCCATCTTGAAAGAGCTAAAGGCCGAGAATCCAGGCCTGGCCCTTAGCAACAAGCCGCCACTGGGATACAAAGAAACCAGCAGAGGTGAAGCTTTACACCTCTTGAATAGCATTTACCTATTTTCCCTTCCCCCAGCCCCTGCCAACCCCAGTTCTACTCTCTGATTCTACGAGTTTGACTGTTTTCAGTATTTCATGTCAGCAGAATCGTGCAGTGTTTGTCTTTCTGGGACTGGCTCGTCTTGTTTAGCCTGATGTTCTCCAGGTGCATTCGTGTTGTCACATATGACGGATTTCCTTCTTTTTTAAAGCTGAATAGGTTTGGAATAGAAGCCAGATAGGAAAACAAAAGACTAGCAACCAAAGAGATAAAACAAGGGAGAGATAAGTGGAGTATGAGAATGAGGTAAGAGGACTGAGACATTTTACTGTGAAGAAAGTTCCATCGCTCCCCTTTGTTAGGTGTGGGCAGCACAGTGAGGGCAGAAGAGCATGCAAAAGAAACAATGGTGATATAGCACCTCTTGTATACTCCTGGATAGAGCTGGAACGCATTCTTCTAAGTGAGGTATCCCAAGAATGGAAAGACAAGCACCACATGTATTCACCATCAAATTGGTATTAACTGATCAACACATAAGTGCACATATTAGAATAACATCTATTGGATGTTGGGCAGGAGGGAGGGGGAGGGGGAGGAGGGAGGAGGGGACGGGTATTTGCGTATACACAAAGAGTGCAATGCGCACCACCGGAAGAATAGACATATCTGAAACTCGGACTTAGCGGGGAGGGTGGGCAAGGGCAACATGCGTAACCTAAACATCTGTACCCCCATAATATGCTGAAATAAAAAAGAAATTAAAAAGTAGGATGCGGACTAACTCCCCACCGCATCTTCCAGCCCACCGGGCGGTTGTCTCCGCGGGGGTCAGCTCAGTGCTAGTGCGCAGCGCCACTCAGGTAGCTGGGATGTCCGTGCTCCACGGCTCATGGTGGCTGAGCTTCGTAAGAACAGGGAAATACCACAAGCAGGCTAATGGAAGCCAATCCTTTAGATTTCCCTACAGTAGGAGAGAACTTTTAAAGGCTCTTTCAAAACACTTAATTCCACTTTGGTGAGGAATTGTGTTTAATCAGCTCCATCCACTACTTTTCTCACTTGCTAGACATGTACACACTTGACCATAGGATCATGACGCTGGGTTAAAGTAATGGTCTTTTGAGTATGGGGTTAAATCTCAGAGGTAATGTTCATGTGGACCATATCCTCAGGCAGTGTGCTTAAAATTTTTTGGCCTCAGTTACTTTATCAATAAAATGGGTATGATAATATCTACCTAGTAATATTTACTCAAGAGGATTATGATGAGGATTCAATGAAATAACACTCACAAAATGTAGCGCATTGCCTAGCAAAGAGTGATCTCATAAACAGTAGTATAAACCACATGAATCCCGGGGCCCCATGTGGCCCTGTCTCAGGACAATATCACATTTTAAAAAAAAAGCAGTTTCCTATCACCAACTAAATATTAGGAAGCACAATACTGAAAATCTCTACAGTGTCTTGAGAAAACAGCTTCTTAAGGCAAAGTAAACATACCTGACGCTTTCTCCTTCAGATGCCCTTCTTAATATCCTTCACAATAATGCCAATTCACTTTCAAAGCTCCCTCAATTCTCTCCCTCAAAAACTCTCTCTGACACCCACCCCTGTGGCCTTTTATCTCTTTTCTCCTACTCTAGCAACTCTCCCTCTTCATTTATTTATTTAACAAATAACTGAGTGACTTTTGCTAAGTACTGTGCATGAGTTGGTACATTATACACCCATGGTCCTTGTTATTCCAACTCTTGTAATCTCTCTATTTTGTGGGTTCCCTTAGCCTTTCTGTTCACTCTCCCAATGAGGATGCCCCATCTCTTGAAACTTAGGGAACAAAGGACAGTCAGCCATTGACTTAGCATACTGAATCTGTTTGAAAATGGTCTTTCCAGGTTAATAACTGCTGTCCTTGTGTTGCTTATTCCACAGACAAGATAATAGATTTTAAAAATGATCTGCAGCTTTATTATCACCAAAGATGAAAGCTACACTATGGCAGGCATAGGCCGCAGATCTGGAGATGAAAATACAACCATGTGTTAAGAAAGATTAGAAGAAACAAAAAGGAGAAAATACGACTCTGAAGCCAATGCCCCGAAGGCCAATATACACACGCCTTATCTTATGCTCCACTAATTTTGGTACAAAGCTCATGTTGCCTTATAATTAGTTAATTTCTCGTAGGTCTATTCCTTAGTTCTCAAACTCCAAATAAATTGCAAACTTCTTAAAGGTGAAGTCTTAAACATCCCAAAGAACCTAGCCCTGCTGTGAAGGCATGAAAAGGTCACAGAATAAGGAAAGAATAATGAAAGAGGGTAATTGAAGGAATGGAGAAGGGTGAGAATCAGAAGCAGAGTGATTTAAAAGTATAATGAGACATTTTTTTTTTTTTATCCAGGAGAATTGGCCAAGGCCTAGTTTCAGATCCGGCGTATCTGCTCATGAATGCCCTTCCGGGGCCCAGTCGTAAGCTCTCCTCTGATGCCTGCTTAGAAATGAACTAACAGGCAGTTAATAAAGTGCCAGTAGGTCCCCAGTTTTGTGCCATCTGCAGTGCTTTTGTGTGAAGGGCAAAACTAGGGCCCCATCCCTGTGGAAGGGCAGTAAGACTCCTGGGAAGAATGCTACATTTCACCAAGAAAAGAAATAGAAAGCACTGATTTGATATAAAACAAACAGCTCTTATTTATTCATACAAACTTGTTATTTTTCTTTGTCTTTGTGAATGTGCCACGTTGCTCCCCAAACTAATTGCCTAATTACGCATGGTGAAAGCATTTAAAGGATTAGAGCGAGATCCCTCACATGTAATGTGGAGGCAGAGATGTTTATTAATTGCTCCACTGAAAAATAATCCAACATCTTTTCCAGCCACTGAATCATTCATTAACCTGCCCCCTCTACCCATGTGTTAAACCAGCGTTAATCTCTCCAAGGTACCACTAGATACTACTGGCCATTTATACTAAGCCCTCTAATTAATCACATTAGCGGTCATGTGTTGACCCTCTTCTCTCCTGCATGCCATTCACGCAGTTTCCCCGGGAAAGAACTAGAACACACATTTTTACCAATGGTTACCAAGCACTTTGTAACCAAGGATTCCTTTAAAATTGGAGTCACCAACGTTTCAGACAAGAGAGGTTAAAATGTTGCTATTTTTATTTTGACATAGATGTAGCTGACATTTTTATTCTGTTCTATGTTTTGCAGAGGAGGACAACAGGAGATAAACACAAGGAAGAACCTACTGCTCAAAACAAAATCAGACATCCGTGTAAATCAACATGCCTCTCTTCTTCAATGCCAGTACCCTTGGGGGATGCATTAGTTACGGTGAACCAGGTTATACTGCAGTAATAACTCCAATGATCTCAGTGGCATGACATAAAGGTTTATATCTTATTCATGCAAATTCCAGGACAGGGCTGAGTGACACTCCTGTGGCTTCTCAGCTATGCAGTCTGCTTCAAATGTGTGGCCCCATCATATTAATGCAAAGCTTCCTCCCTGATGGGAAGAGAATTTCAGGCTGAAAATGGCAAGTGGGTTTTTCACTGTTTCAGCCTGGAGTGAGAGATGTCACTTCCAAGACTAATCATAAAGTCCCACTCAACTACGAAGAGACTAAGACATATAGTCTTTTAAGTGTCTAGAAGGCAAGGGGAAGAAGATAATGATAAATACTATTAGTGTTTATATAAGAAGACTAAGTTCACTTGTCTTTATTTCAACTACTTATTGGTTATTATAATTCTACTTTGATATGATGGATGCTAGTTTCCAAAGAATTTTCCATTGCGTTATCTCATTTGTTTTTATTCTACCATGTCTATATCTATCCTATTCTATCATATCACTCAGAGACTAAACCCTGAACGAAGAGGAATTTGGTTGAGAAGTGCCCAACTCTACCACACAAGTCTTTCTATTATATTCGTTCTTACAAACCTTCTTACTCTGAGTGTCATAATTCAAGATTGCAAGGACTTTCTAAGCTGGGGTGTATAACTTTTCTAATGGAGAGGGTCTATACTTTCCAGCATATTCTATTGACTCCTTAAGGGCTAAGACTGTCTTAGTTATCTTCTGGTCCTCCAGAGCATCTGTTGAATGCAAGACATGCCAAGTGGACAAAATAGATCATTGAGGAAGGAATTTAGGAAAAGAAGTTGGGAGGAAGCAGCAGTCCTGACAGAGAATATGTGTAGGTGTCCGGCAATTGGAGAGATGGGATCTGGGCCAACAGGTCCAGCGAGAGGGCCTGAATGATTTGGAGAGTGGCAGGAACTGAGCCAGGAAACAGAATGAGGAAACAAAAGGAGAATGGTGAGATCTAGAAGACAATCACTTGTGTTTTTCATTTGGCAAAGCTCTAGGGAAATCACCTCGCCTGGCCCTGAATGCTGGTGCTCTGCCACCAAAGCTTGCTTCCCACTGAGGTTCTGGTGAGAAGTTGGCTACATATCCAGCCACATTGACCAGATTTTCTGGAACTAGAGATTAGCATATACACCAAATGTTTTTAAATGAGTCCCGTGATTCATTTAGCATATTGATTCACATATTAATTATAAAGAAATCACTCCCCATCGTATTATTATGTTTTAAAGCTAGAACTGCTTTTTACTGGTGGGATGATGAAGGGGTGAGATTTTTGCACAGAAAAAATTAACAATGCACATGCCAAAGTAACCAAAACATTTAAAGAAGAAATTATATTAAAACAAAATGCCATCCCACAAAAGATAGAAATGTACAACTAATTACTACTACTACAGCATATTTCAATCTCTGGGAGAGGCTAAAATAGTTTTCCTTTTTTTAAATTTTAAAATCAAGGAAATTGGTTTATACTGAAATCCTAAGAGGTTCTTTATAGTGTGACAATGTTCAAACACAGTTTAAAGAACACGTGGTGCGCCTGAGCAGATAAGGACATCTTTCCCACGCAAGGTAATCTCACCCTCCCAGCTCAGCCTAGGCCACCGGCCCTTCCCTTTGCACTTCCAAGGGGGGAAAGATCATTCTGCTTGAACTGCAAAATCTATGGATTTGAAACACCCTCCTGCCTCTGCTTTGTTAATTAACATCACACCTCTCCTTCAGAAGGTAGCTTAGAACCCCCCAGCCCCACAGACTTGCCGGTTAGGAGGCTCTGATAGCAACTGACTTTTCTGAGGATGCACTATGTGCCTGTACCACCTCCAGGCCTGCAGGTGAAAAAATCGTAGCTTGGCTCTTCTAACACATGACAGTACCGATCTGCTTACGTGTTTGTTACCCAGACAGACTCCTCAAAAGGAAGAAAGGAGCCTTGTCATTTCGTCTTTGATTTTATGCCTAATGGTATTGATCATTTATCAAGGACTTAATAATATCTACAATATCTATTAAAAAGAGAGAGGGAGGGAGAGAGAAAGAGAGAATGTGAGAGAGAGAAAGGAAGAAAAAAGAGAAGGAAGGAAGGAAGGGGAAGGAAAAAGAAAGAAGGAAAGAAAGAAAAAGAGGCTCAGATAGGAACAAATTTTCTATAATGACAGAAAGTGCCAGGGATAGAGTTGAACCCTGTCTGACCACAAAGCTGTCTCTAGACATATCTCTTTCTGCATCTAAACTCCTTTAGCCTCTGAGGTCTGATTGTGAAGTGAGAGGTATCCTTCTTGACTTACTTCAGTTGGCTGGTGGCAATTGCCCCAATAAAAACATCTACTAAATGTTTATGTTTTGCCGGGTCCCTTACATGCTTTATATGTACTATGTAATATTTTGACATCTGAAAACTGTGCAGGCAACATGGACACAGGAAAGTACAAAGCAGCAAATGTGCATTTTAATGAATAATTATAAAGTGATCTTCCATGTAAATGCCATCCAAGTTACATAAAAAGAAGAAAAACTCTTCTAGATATTGACCCAGGCAAAGAATTTTTGAAAAAGACCCCAAAGGCATCACAGCAACAACAAAAATAAATAAATGTGACTTGATCACATTATAAAGCTTCTGCACAGCCAAGGAAACAATAAACAGAGCAAGTAGACAATGTACAGAATGGGAGAAAATATTTGCATGCTGTATATCTGATAAAGAGCTACTAACCAGAATCTACAAAGAACTCAAGCAAATCAGTGAGAAAAAAATCAAACAACCTCATTAAAAAGTAGGCAAAAGACATGAACAGAAGCTTTTTCAAAGAAGATAAATGACCAATACACATATGAAAAAATGTTCAATGTCTCTAATCATCAGAGAAATGCAAATCAAAGCCACAATGAGATATCACCTAACCCCAGTGAGAATGGCTTTTATCAAAAAGTCCCAAAAGAATAGATGTTGGCATAGATGTGGAGAGAATGGAACCCTTATACACTGTTGGTGAGACTGCAAACTAGTACAACCTCTATGGAAAATAGTATGGAGATCCCTCAAAGAACTAAAAGTAGACCTGCCATTTGATCCAGTAATCTCACCACTGGGTATTTATCCAAAGGAAAAAAAACTCATTTCATCAAAATGACACCTGCACTTGAATATTTATTGCAGCACAATTCACAATTGCAAAGATGTGGAATTAACCCAAGTGCCCATCAATTCATGAACGGATTAATAAAATGTGGTATATGTATACCATGGAGTACTATTCAGCCATAAAAAATGAATTAATACCTTTTGCAACAATCTAGATGGAAATGGAGACCATTTTCCTAAATGAAGTATCATAAGAATGGAAAAACAAACACCACACGCACTCACTATTATATTGGAACTAACTGATCAACACGTATGTGCACAGATGGAAGTAAATCTCAAGGGAAATCATGCAGGTGGAAGGGGAGAGGGGGGATGTGTGAAATCATACTTAACAGGTACAATGTACACTATCTGGGTGATGGGCACACTTATAACTTTGATTCAAACAGTACAAAAGAAATCCATGTAACCAAAACATTTGTTTCCCTGTAATACAATATTCTGAAATTAAAAAAAAGAATCTTATCTGAACCAGAAGGGCCCTGCATGTCCCCTACCCAGTAGAAGCCACTATCCTACCATTATGATAGTAATGTTCTCCCATTTCTTTTGGTTTTCCCTCCTATTTCCGTGCATTATCTTATGTAAATATCAAAGCTTCCTAACTGGTAGGTATGCAATGCCCATCATGTTTTAGGGATGAGGCACTTGGAGTAGAGTTCAGTGCCCCACCCGCAGGGGTAGCCAGGGCCAGTGACTTTGCTTGGGGACAGGCTGCCCAAGTTCCAACTTGTCTTGGAATTGACTCCAGTCTTTGCCCAGAGTTCTTTGATTCACAGCTGCTAAGCAGCTCACG
This sequence comes from Propithecus coquereli, assembly GCF_000956105.1. Taxonomy (NCBI): domain Eukaryota; kingdom Metazoa; phylum Chordata; class Mammalia; order Primates; family Indriidae; genus Propithecus; species Propithecus coquereli. Next base: position 8,988,651 of record NW_012149841.1, on the reverse strand, counting down.
TTCAGAATTTCTGAGCCAGCTTCATCTCTCAGAGAGCACAGCGGGACTCATGTTCACATCAGCCCATTCAACTCAGCTGGAAAAAAAACAAAAAAGAAAAGAAAAAAAATCAGTGCCAGGCCACCTAGTGTGGCCCCTCGCCCGCCAGCACAGTGAAATGCTATCTTTAAGTACAATCGTACTGGAGAGGTCCTGATGCTGTTTGTCATGTGAACAAATCCTTCATTTAAAAACCTTGTAGATCAAAGGTTGGATGGAATCTCAGAAATCATCCTGTCAAACTCCCTAAAATTTGAAAGAAAAAGAAAACTCAGGGCTAGAGAGGAGACACGACTTCTTCAAGGTCATGCAAATGTGTATGTGCAGTGCCTGATAATCAGGTCAGGTAAATAAAACTCCTTTAAATATGTCAAGCACCCAGCAAAGGTGAGGACTTTATGGTGCTTTCTTTCCATGCCAGGCTGGCCAACCTAGCTGGTTCATGCCCGTGTTGATGAGGTTCTGGGACACAAGCCAGGTACCTCGAGGAACTTAGCCAAAGCTGACAGAAATAGCTTCACTTCTTTTCTTTTTCTTTTCTTTTTTTTTTATTTCAGCATATTACGGGGGTATAAATGTTTAGGTTACGTATGTTGCCCTTGCTCCCCTTCCCTGCACCGAGTCAGAGCTTCAAACGTGTCCTTCCCCCAATGGTGCGCATAGCACTCATTATGTATGTATATACCCATCCCCTCCTCCCCCCATCCCATCTGCCCGACGCCCGATGAATGTTATTTCTGTATGTGCACTCAGGTGTTGATCAGTGAACCAATTTGCTGGTGAGTACATATGGTGCTTACTTTTCCATTCTTGGGATACTTCACTTAGTAGAATGGGTTCCGGCTCTATCCATGAGAATACAAGAGGTGTCCCCACATGAATATGCCTGAGGCCACTCACACTTGTTAGTCAGTAATAATCTTTCACACCTCGGGAGCTTATAGAACTCTTTCACAGGTTGTCTCACATGATCCACATAAGAATCCTCTGAGAAGGGGCAAGGTGGTCATTTTATTCCTATTTGTAAATGAGGAAACTAAATATTTATCTGAGATCATAAAAGCAGTGGATCTGAGGTGACTGGTTCCTATTCCATCACTGCATTTGGTGACAGGTGAGAAGAGAGACTGGGAGATAGTGCCACATGCTTCATTCTTCACCCGTGATGAGGTGACAATGAAAAATACTACAAACAGCTCTGATTGTCAACTCTGTATCTCAATCATCTCTCCTTTATATGCCCCCAACATTGAAGGAACTCAGGAGGGATGATTTGATTTAAACAGAATTTTATCTATAAAGAATTTTTAGAGTCATAAATATCAGTAAGTATGACATTATTCTAAAATGATTTAGCCTGTTATCTTCTAATATGGTATCTCATTGTACAGGATGAGCATCCAAACTTTCAAATGCTCTAAAACCAAAAACTTTTGAAGGACTGACATGACACCTTTACTTTCTGAAGGTTCAGTGGTAAACAAACTTTGTTTCATGCACAAAATGATTAAAAATATTGTACAAAATTACCTTCAGGCCATGTATATTAGGTATATATGAAACAGAAATCCCATTCTCAAGGTATCTCATTATTTATAAGAAAATATTCCAAAATGTAAAATCCAAAACACTTCTGATTCCAAGCATTTCAGATAAAAGATACTCAACTTGTATTTAAGTCAGCATGTTAAAGCTACAAGTAACTTTACAAATTATCTTGGCCAGTCTCTCTTATTTTGGGTGTAAAGACACTGAAGCCAAGAAAAAGGAAGTAATTTTTCCCAGTTGATGTAAACAAATTCATGGGAGAGCCAGGCCAAAATCTCCTGAGCCCCAATTCCATGTCCCTTTAATCCCACTGACACATCCTAACCCACTTGTCAATGACCCATTAGTACTTGTCAATGTGTCTTGTTTTCTGTAGCTTTCTCTTACCAAGCCACCATGTCCTTCAGTAACCTTTTGCCTGATACTTCCCCTGTCTGAGCCTGAGATCCTCACCTGTAAAATGCAAATAACCACTATGCCTCCCACTTCACACTGTGCTGAACTATATGCTGATATGCAAATGTGAGATGTTATTATCAGTGTTTATTCTTGGGTTTGCATTCTGTGCAATCTCAATGAGCCACTGTACCTCAGTTTTTCTAGCTATAAAGGGGAGATATTAATACTACTGTCTTGTATTTAGCCAGAATAATGCTAGAATGACATGTGCAGATATTATTCCCTAATGTCTTGTGCAGACATTATTCCCTAATGTCTTCTAAATAAAATATATTCTAGTTATTAATATCCTCATCAATTAGTCATTACTATCCCATTGATCTACATTAATCATCCTTCTTCCTATTCAACTAGCATTAATTTTGCACTTACTATATGCCCAACACAATGAAGAAAGGAAGGCATAGAAGAGGCAGAATACCCAGTCACTGCCTTCAAGAAGCAGACAATTCCAAGGCAAAGTGGCATAGACATCAAAGAAATAGACAGAATGACTCTAAAGGAGTACATAGAATTTCAAGGATGGTAGGAAAGCAATGCCTAACTCTTAGATTAGTCCTTTAGAAGGAAGGATTTGCCACTGCTTTGGGACAAAACAAAATAAAGTAGACATTAATCATTATAATGAGAATCTTCCTCCACAACCCTTCCAAAATCAGCATGAAAGAATTCTAGTTTAGCAGGCAGTGTCCTTTCTAAGATGCCTCCCACAGCTGACAGAAGGCCTCGTACAAGTCACGGTGGCTCTAGAAATGTAGCCACAGTTAGTGCTTCCATAGAAGCAATGAGTACCTTTGCTTTGGTATCTCCACCTTGATACTTCCAGGACTTTGGTATTCCCATTTCTTCTTCTTGTCTTACAGTTGTTTGTAAATCTGCCTTTGCTCCCTTGCTCAGTCCAAAAAGATATTAACTGTGTCTTATTCATTGCTCCCTCTCTCTTTTTTCCTTCATCCATATCTATATTTTAACTGCATATAATAACACCGAGAAGTATTTATCGATGGAGACTGAACTGAATAGAATTGACAACCTGACAAAGAACGGGCTTGCCAATTCTCACAGCCTGGTTCCACCCTCACCTTGTCCCTGTAATTCTTCTATTAGGAATCCAAGCAAGCTAAGTCATACAACCAGATGAAACCAGGCCAGGATTTTACCCCACCCAGATTGCTGCTGGGAGACAGCAGAGAGGCCCCTCCAAAATGTATTTCTAAAATAATCATCATCCCTGCAAACACAGACACCCATATGCACACTCTATAACACAAACAGACAAAAGCAAGCAAGTCCAGGGCCTGGTCAAGATGGCGAAAAGATGCAGCTTAGCATTTGAGACCCCTCACCAGCACTTGCTTGCACTGTGGTGACCCGTTTCCAGCTGCTTAGGGCTGTCTCCACCTGTTCCTGGTCCCTGCTGCAAGGCTTCACTGTGATCTGCCTTCCTGTCCTGAACCATGAATCCAGACTCTTCCCTCTCCCATCAACCACCATGGCTTTATGGAATGCCCGTTTCCATGAGCTGATGTATAGACCCATTACAACCTTGAAAACTACAAATACCTCGGGCCTCCTCCCAGATGTTCTGATTCAGCAGGTTTGGAAGGAAGCCCAGGAATGTGGGTTTTAAGATCTCTGATTGATTCTAACGTGACTCCTGGTTGAGAGCCATAATGGAGTCAGACTCCTGTCCAATTCACACGATATACAGAGATCCCATAAGAAGATACATCATGTTTCAAAGTTACTCAGAGATTTCATGGTTAAGAAAGGACTCAAGTCTCCTGACTCCCACACCAGGTCCCCCTTGTTAGTACAACAGAGTTGACAAAAGGAGGAAAACTAAGACTTCTTAGTAATCATTCTCCCTTTATTCCAGAAAGATGCTGCAGCAGAAAAGAAAAATTATGTGTGTGTGTGTGTATATTTCAAAGCCTTAAAAGTGTATACTTACCATAATCAGAAGAGAGAATTTTCTGAATATGCAACTTGCATTTGATAACAAGAATATGTAAAGAAACAGGAAATGCTTTGGTTCAAACTTTCTATCACAGCCAGCGCTGTGAATTAGTTGAGAGATTCTGCCAATATTTCAACCCAGAAGAAGACTGCTTAAGGATTTTATGAATAGCTGCTGTCATCCAGATGGGATTTCTCCTTTGCTTTTCAATCATGTATTATTATTTGCAATATTTCTGAAATCACTTTTGAGATAATAAACTTAAAAAATCAAAGTCTCATGGATGCATAGGGTTTTTTATTATAAAATAAACAGCAGGGCAGGAGGAAATTGTTAGTGTTTCATTTTAGTTAAAACATCTCATTTTGATGAAGGTCCTCAAGGGCAGGAGGCAATACATACACATTTCAAATTGGTGGCATTATAGCAAAACAGAGATATTAAGGAAAAATGCAATAAAATACTGTGCTACATACAAATGGGAAAAGTAGGGCCCAGTCTCATTGGTAGCATAGCAACAGTTAACAATATATTGGCTGAGATCAGCATTTCTGCGTACCTAAGAAAAAGAAAATAACAGGTACATGTCTACATCTATCAGAGGACTTTAATAATCAGAAGTAGACAAGTTTCATTCCTTTTATCTCCTATTCATGGTATAATTCAGCGCAAAGTATAATTCAGTGGAACATGACTAAGAGAGATTCTCAAATTCTGACCAATTAACACTGTCCATTCTCTGACCTGAGGAAATGGTGTCAGTTATACAAGATGATGAATTAATTAAAAGGAGGTAAATATTTCTTTTCAGAAAAAGTGTGGGTAAGACAGGAGTGGATGGGGCTGTTAACACTTGGTTATCTCCTTATTTCCTATCTGAGAAGACTTTCCATTCAATCAGCGAAAAATGTGCAATTCCCTTCAAAAGATATTTGGTAAGAACCAAAAAAGTGTGAGATAAAAAAGGGACCCAGGATTTTGTTCCTACCCCATAGGAGGATACCTGGTCATAGTAGTCAGGAGAGACTATGCTTTGCCGCGTTAACGGAGTAATCTCCAAATATCAGTAACTTACCACAATAAAGCTTTTTTTTTGTTTTGTGTTGTTTTGTTTTTGGTCACTCATACGAAGTCTAATTTAAAGTCAATTATCTGTCTTTGATGGTGTACTGCCACGGTTGCTTGCCTCTTTCAACTCCACGTTAGGATTCCCCCTTCAAAATGTATGGACAGAATATGCAGACCACGAAGAGCTCTCAGCACTCAGAACTGCCTCGAGCCAAACGTGACGCATCACGTCTGTGCACATTCCCAGTGGTGAGGACTCAGACTCATGGGGCTAGAACTCTAACTATGAGAAGGATGGAGCTGTATGATCTCCTTGTGTGTGCAGGAAGAGAAATGGTGACCAGAGCACAGCGTTGTGTCTGCCACAAAGGGCCTAATTAAGTGTATCGGGAAATCAGATGTAGAAGAGAGTGGTGTCTTTCTGAGTGATTGGAGAAAGTTTTCCCAAGAAGGTAAGATTAGAGTTGCCCTCAAGAACAGATTAGGTAGAAAATATAGAACATCGTGCCACATGGAAAGAACATCAAGATCAAAGCTCTAAAGGCAGGAAGTAATGCTGTGTTTTCGGAGGATAGTAATAAAACAAGCCCTGCTGAACAACTGTTAGTGAATAATGGAAGACAAGTATTCATAAGAAGTTGGGGTGGATCCTATTTTGAATTACAGGAAAAGGAGCAGAAATACCTTTTCACAGAGCAGTATTGTGGTCTGTAAAGCCTGACTGTCCAGGTAATTATAGGTATGACCCAGATGTCCAATCCAGAAAGCTGAAAGTCACCCACTTTCCCTAACTCATCCTATTATCCCAATTATCCAAGTGGTCACTAATACCTATTGATTCTACTTTCTACATAGGTATCAAACCCACATATTCCTCTGTGTCCCCACTATCTCTGCCTTATTCCAGGCCCTTAGGATGGCTTACCTGGTGCTATGGACTGAATGTTTATGTCCCTGCAAAATTATTATGTTGAAACCCTAATTCCCCATGTGATGGTATTTGGTATCTGGAGATAGGACCTTTGAGAGGTCATGACGGTTGGGCTCACATGAAGGGATTAGTGCCTTTGTAAGAAGAGTCAGTAGATGCCCCCACACCCTAACAATGTTTGGCACACAGCAAGGGCAGTATGCAAGCCAGAGAACAGCTTTTACCAGAAATTGGGCAGTCCCACACCTTTAGATTAGACTTCCAGCCTCCAAGAACTGAGAGAAATAGTTTTCTACTGTTTAAGCCACCCAATCTATAGTATTTGTATAGCAGCTGGAACTGGCTAACATACCTGGTCTCTTGCCTCATCCCCTGCATACCACGAGGGCCCCTTCCTGACCTGGCCCAGGTCTACTTCACTTTCTACCAGTACTCAACCACTTTGTGCTTCTGTGAAAATATCAGATTTTTCATGACTCTTGAACATTTATATGTTCTGCTTCTTTTAATTGAAAGGACTTTCCTCTCTTTCCTGGTCAGAAAATTCCTACTTATTCTGCAAAGCCTGTTTGTAAAACAGCCTCCTCCTTATCTCTCTCATAGTTAATAATTTCCTTCTCTGTGCTTTAAAAAATTGTATTACTTCCATTATTTACATTTTTTCATATTTAAGCCACTTCTCCACATAAAATGTGAGCTACGCTGAGAACAGGGACTGTGTCTATCTTCTTCCCCCTGCATTCCCAGGTCTCAGCCCTATGTCTCGTTCATAGCACAAGCTCAATGAATGCTTTGAAATCAAATAAGTAAGTTAATATTACAGATAATATCTGAGGTATATCTGGACCTAATATTTAGTCTTATAACTATGTGCTCCAGAGTAATAATAATAATAATGGAATATTACAGAGTATTATAAAGGAAGAATATAGAGAAAAAAGTGCTATTGACTCAGTAGGGTAGAAGTTTTTAATTATACATAATAGGAACGCATTCTACTAAGTGAGGTATCCCAAGAATGGAAAAACAAGCACCACATGTACTCACCATCAAATTGGTTTCACTGATCAACACTTAAGTGCACATATAAGAATAACATTTGTTGGATGTTGGGGAGGGGGAGGAGGGAGGAGGGAGGAGGGTACGGGCATATGCACAAACAATGAGTGTGATGCGCACCTCCCAGGGGATGGACACACTTGAAGCTCAGACTTGGGGCAGAGGAGGGGCAAGGGCATCATACGTAACCTAATCATCTGTACCCCCATAATATGCTGAAATAAAAAAAAATAATACGTAATAGTAACTAAGACCTTATTCTGGACAGATACAGTGCTAAGTGCTATGTTATTCCATTTAATACTTATCAAAACTCTTGAAAGAAAAATACCTTTTAAAAATGAATAAACATTTTAAAAATGAATAGACTGAGGCATACAAGAATTAAGCATCTTGCCTAAAGCCACACAGCAAATAAGTAGGGAAGCCAGGATTTGAATCCAGACACTCAAAATAGAGTCCCTATACAAAAGTTGCCCTGTGATAAGAAAACAAGCTTAGCTACTAGGATCAAAGACAAAGACACAGAGAGTAATTAAGGCAACATTAAAGCAAGAGAGATGAGGAAATGGAAACATGAGGACATGCACAAATTAAGCTCCTTGCTCTTGGTAATTTAGAAATAGGTTGAGTATGTGCTCGTAGGAGAGGTATGTTAAGTACATGTTTTTAAATAGAAACTATACCTTATTAACTATGTGCTATGTCTGTAGTTACATTCAAACTTCTGACAACTTGAAAATAAATAAATATCTCACGATGATAAAGATAATTACTAAGCAAGGAAAGCAAAATTAGTCATCACTGGTAATTATAAACAGGTACCATGACACCAGAAATAAACACCTTGAAGAACAAATGAAACACAAATTTAAGTAGCTACTTTACTCTTTACTGTTTTAAAATAAGCACTTGTCTATTGTTATTAAATTCCAAAGGGTCTCTATCAGTCAGCAATGCATTTATTACAAGTTTACCATAGATGATCTACCATGTAGTATAGACAGTAGGCAAATTTAATTGGGGGGGGTGGATACAAGGAGGAAGGGGGGAGAGAGAAAGACACAGAGAGAGAGAGAGACTCAGCTCACAAGAGCTCTCACTATCAATTCCAATTCAGTTCTGTTGAACCAGTACTTATTAAACTTCCACCCTGCAGCACGCGGAGTGCTCAATCACAGAACTAGTGGGAACATCATGGATGCAGTGCCTCCTCCTGAAGAGCTCAGGATCTTCGGTGGATATAAACACAGGATTGGGCAATGGTGATTTAATAGGGACAGAGCAGGGTACACTGGGAGCACCTATAAGGGTACCTAAGGCAGGTTATGTAAGTCAGAGGAGGCTGCCAGGAGGAGGTGAAATTTCAACTGAGAACTGAAGAAAGAACTGTTTTTACCAGGAGAAAAGTAGAAGAAGGAATCTTAGCAGAGAGATCACAAACAGCAACACAAGAAAGAGCATGGGCTGTCAATGAAACAGAGAAACAGTTAAAAACAAACAAATAAGCTTAATCAGTAAGGCTGATGCAAGAAACAAGAGAGCAGGTAGCAAAAGGTGAGGTGGAGTAGCAAGCAAAGGCCATGGTCACGAAGCTGCCATATGGAATTTAAATATTTTCCTAAGGGCAACAGAGAGTTACTGAGAGCTTCAAGCAGGGAAGTGACCTAAAAAAATGTATATTTTGGAAATCATTCTTTTTCTGTTGTGAGGAGATGACCATGGAGAGCAATACTGGGGTCAGGGAACAATGAGTTGGTGACTGCAGCAATTTAGATGGGAGTTCCTGGTGACTGTGACTAAGGTGGCAGGGGCAGGCATGGACCAACATGGAAAGATGACAAAGAATATTCATGAGGGGAAGTCAACAGGAGTTTGAGGATGGTCAGATAAGGGGCTGGGGATAAGGGAAAAGTGATAGGTAATTCCCAGGCATTGGCTTGCAAAACTGGGAAGACAACAGTGTCTGTCAATAAAATGAAAGACAAAAAGGGATGCACAGGTCTCTAGATGAAAGAAGTGTGCAGCTTGGGACACCCCTCCCCGTCAGTGTCTGTGGGACAACCACAGGGACATGTCTTCTAGGCAGTTGGATGTCTGGGTCTGTAGTTCCATTAGGAAGTCATCAGATGGAAACGTCATGGAAGTCCAAGAAGCAGAGGAGATGACCCAATGAGGATGCATTGAAAAGAGAACCTGAGAACAGATTCCTGAAGAAAACCACCATTGAAAGGACAAGTTGAAGGAAATGAGTCCACAAAACATTGTAGGGTGAATAGCCGGACAAGTTGAAGGAAACCCAGGGCAGCGTAATACGGTGGAAGGAAAGGAAGAGCTCATGTCAATCAGAAAGATGTTGTCATCAGTGCCACTTGCTTCTCAGAAGTCAAGCAAAGTAAGAACCCAAAAGCATCCATCAGATTCAATGCCAGTGAGATCATTGGTCCCCTTGGCGAGAGCTGCTCAGTGATGGAGTGAAGGCTACACAAGATAGCCTGTGGAAGGCTGGGATAAATTGCAAGATAGGAGTGTATTTCAAGGGAGAGGTACAGAGACTAAGACGTGAGAGGCTTAAACATGTTTCCAGGCAACTTGGGAAGAAGCTAAGAGAACAGGTGAAGTTATAAATGAAAGTGGAGAAGGGGTAACAAAAAGTGTGAGGTCCTTGAGAGGGCACAAGGAGACGGCATTCAGAGAACAGGTGGATGCACTGGTCTTTCACGAGAAGGGGCTAGCAAAGGCACTAATAGGAGGAGAATCCAGAAACAACACAAAGGGCAAAGAAGTTACTCTGCAGAGACACAACCAAGATTTTCGTCATCAATCAATCAGTAGTCACAAGAGGAATTGTCACCTAGACCAGAGAGTTTCCTTGTTCACTCAGGTTTCTGCTCTACCCACAGCTTATCAGCACAGTGGATGGGGGCACAGAAGTTTAAACAAGACAAAAAGAGATAAAGCCTCAACTCTACCAAACACCTACACTATGACTTTGAAACAAGCCACTTGACTTCCCACACTTTTGAATACAAACTGATGCTTTTATTTATCAGCTTAGCATGAGCAAGTCTAAAACAAGGCTCATCTCTGTTGCGATGGACCAGAGAATGTCTAGAGAATTAAATTCCAAGTATTTATTAAGTGCCTACTTCTCAAGGGCTGTCACCGTACTCGAGAAGAAGAATAATTTCTTATCTGTGAGGAGTGTTTGACTAGTAATCGTTAATACTACACTGCATCCAAAAATGCCTAGAAAGACTGTTTAAAATTCAAATTCCTAGAGCCAATCCTGAGGTGACATTTCAATAGCTGGGGATAGAGCCTGAGAATATGCATTTTTATCAGGTTCCCTGATGATGCAAGAGGTCCATTTGGAAACCCAATACTATATACCACATAGCAAGCCTCCTCACACATCATCTAATTTAATACATGTGCTAGGCATTGGAGCGCTCAAAACAGTGAAAACAAACAAACAAACAAACAAAACAAACACTGACAGCTCACTAAATAAAACAGAGACCATTATTCACACATGCACTGAATCAGGCAAGGGTTTCTATTGAATGCACATGACACCAAACCCCATGGTTGGCAAGAGGAATACGGATTTGAACTAGATACGTTTTTAGTCTACCAAGGAAGCAAGAGAAGAAAATCAAACCATGATAGCAGTTTAGTTTGGGAAGTATGTTGACATATCTCTGACACATCTTGTGGCCAATATACACATGGTGTTATAGAAGCATAAAGGGTGGTAATCAATTAGAATGAGCTGAGGGGACAGATATACTGGAAGGGCTGACACTTGAAGGGGTTATAAATTTTGAGTGGAAGCTAGATGAGAAAGGCAGGGCAAGACATTCTGGACAAAAGAAAGAGCAAGCCGTGTGTGTAGTAATGACCCAGGCCTATCTAGTGAAGCTCACCCATCGTGAACATGTGGATGTGGACCCACAGGAGTCTGAAATCATCAGAGTATGCAGAGAAAAGATTAATATTGGGTGGAGACATCTTTGTACAATCCTCATACAAGAAAATATTAAACCTATTAATGCTGAAAGCTTTGCCCAGGGAACATTCATGGGTCCTTAATGGCTAAATGACAAGAAGCCACTCAAGATACTTTAATAAGAACTTCCAGTTATGGGAAGAAACTCAGAAAATGTAAAAATGTGGAAACCAAACGTAGAAGAGGGCACCGACAAAGAAATGGAAAGTCATAGTGTCAATGCATGCGGGCAGACCAAGGGAAGCAGAGTGGCAGGATTCTCTGCAGTCTCAGTTAGCTGCAAGGGGTTTACCTGCCATTTTTGTGGTCTTGAAAAAATAGAAAGCAGGTATGATAGAGAGCTATTCACATGGAAGCTATGGAAATTTAGAGAACAAATCATAGGGAGATGTGGGTAGCCCCTGGAGGGGACAGATGCATCCACCAGTGATTTCTTTAAATTCTGGGTGATGTGAACATGCTGAAACGCCATAGGAATTCCAGGCAAGTCAACTCTGACCGTGAGAACACACGCTAAGAAAGAAGGGGGTGGGGTGGGGATTTTTGTTGTTCTGAGATAGGTCTAAAATGAAGGAGATTAGATAAATCAGTATAGGCTAACTGCTTTAACAAATAACCATGCAATTTTTGGTGGCTTAACCCAATAAGATTTATTTTTTCACTGCCCAATACAGTTTTGGGGGGAGGGGAAATCATCTCTACACTGTCATTCAGGAACCCTGGCCTCCTTCCACGTAGTGGCTCCTCCATCTATTAGATCCTAGGAGTTCTACTGTGAATCCTCTACATATGGCCAACTGGGAAAAGAAAGTTCTGGAAGATCATGTTAATGGTTTTGGTTTCAGAAGCCACACCTGAGATCATATTACTCTGCTTCCATGCATATCCCATTAGCCAAAACTCAGTTCCTGTGCAGCCACTACCTGCAGGTATGCTAGGACTTGTCATTTAGCTGTGTGCCCAGAAGGAAGGGAAATGGGGTTGGTGAAGCCATAGCACTGTCTCTGCTCCAGAGGGGTGCAGAGCATTCTTTAGCTCATCTCGATCAGGTGAGGATGCTAACCACCTAGGGCAGTCAAGGACAGGAGATGGGACAGTTTATTTCATTAAAGGATAAATGCTAAAGTAGGTCATATAATTAAAGGCAGAAAAGCATTTTTTGACAAACAACAATATAAGATATAAAGCAGCACTAAGGGAGAATTCACATTTTTTTCCCAAACCCTTATACCCAGGGCCAATTTTAAAGAATGATAGTTTGAGTCAAGGACCTGATCAGTAAAATTTGGGGGAAAGCTTTCCATACAGTCTAAAGAAGAAAGCAACAGGAGGAAGATGATACACCAGATGGCACCAGTACAAAAGGCACATACATATCATTGACTCCTAATCATTCTTTAGTAACCTTTTTCCACACATATTCCTCACACCAGGAAATGTTCATTTTAAAACAATTTAAAATCCTTTGGGACCTTCCCTCCACCCGACATGTGATCAGCTTCAGGGCTCACACACAAATCTATAGAGAGCTTTAGGCCTCAGAGTAGTCTAAGGATAGACAGGGCTCTCATTACTTTAAGGCAGAAGCAGTCCCACACCTCAGCCAGGGACAGCCTTGACCACTCCATCTAGGGCTAGCTTTTGCTTGGAGCAAAAGAGAGACAGATCTGCACACCTGTCATAAAAAAGTAGGTCATGAGACTCTCTCCCCTCTTCCACTAAGAAGAATAATAAGGTGGCATTGATGGGAAGCTCATGTGTGCCAGGCACTATGCTTACATGCAGTTCAATGAGGTAGACACTATTATTATCATCCGCATTTTACAAATGAGGGAACTGACACCGAGAAAGGTTAAGTAACTGATCCAAGATTACCCAGTTCATAAATGTTGAAATAGAGCTTAAACTAGTTGCCTTCCAGAGTTAGTGCTCTGATGAGTGTATTTGACTTTTGATGACACTGTATTTCCTCAGTTGTAAAAGCAGGCAGGATGGGGTGAAAAATAATAGTCAAAACAATTTTCAAAAAATGCTTTTTGATGAAAATAAAAGGTTTTCTACTATTAGCATTCCGCAAGTCAATTGGTCTATTTCTTACTTTACCATTTTTGCAGTTGCCAAAAGACTGTAAGTGTAGCTGCATTTTCCTTAGTTTATTTTTAGCTCCCTTCCTTCCCAAGCTTCACAGTCAAAGAGTTCCCTGCTTTTATTTCAAGGGGGCCCCCAGGGTATTTATTTTCCCTGGTGATTACTAAAGCAGGTAGCCTTTTAGTCTCGCAGGGAGGAGAGGATGAAACAGAGTTGCAAAAAGTTGCATATTGATATTTTAAAATTTAGGCACTGTATCTCTAAGTACTGACAATATGTTATGTTAATTATCCTTTAGAGTGTTGCAATACTAAGCAAACAGGACCCTGCTTACTCTGTAGTCTGGAGTAGTATGGAACAGAACAGGTAGGACAGAACACCCCAAATACGTTGTAAATGTGCACAAGACTTGATCTTGGGGATGGAGAGGATAAAAAGGAGGTTATTCAGAGTCAAACGCTGAGCTGCTTTCAATGAGTTCTTCACAGACATCAATAATGAACTCTTCAGAAACCCTCCTCCCAGACATCCCTGAAGTCGAGTTTGTAACAAGACCAATAACTCACTTCTTGATCTCTGAAGCCACTCATTCAATTCTCTTGACTTCAGGGCCAAAATGAGTTGTTTATTACTCCTGGCAAGTATAAAAAAAGCTATCACAACTTGTGGTCAGTTCCAAGGATGACAACTTGTTTTCTAATAACGTGCATAGGGACAATGGTCCAAATTCCTGAAAAGATTTAGGTACATTAAATGTATAGAGATGGTCATTTTAAAACCGTATTTTTCAGCAATAATTCAGCATCTAATCTGATAAATGACTGCATACGGAGGCTGTGAGGGTATACAGAAACCTTCAGAAATAAACATGAACTGGAGGCTTGGCAGGTCAAAAATATTCAAACAGAATAGTCTACCAAAGAAAAGAGTTTAGAATATGCATCAGCCTCCATGTAACCTTCAGGCAATCAGCTAACTTCTCTAGAATACCAGTTTTCTCATCTTACGAAATAAGACTTTTTTCATGCAACAAACAGTATAGCCTGGTTAAAGACTAGCCCTGGAATCCCAAACACATTCAACGGATTGCTGGCACTGGTACTTCGTTTCTTCATTTGTTATAATTCAGATATTAGTGAGTACCCTCGAGAGGCATGATGATTAAATCATCTACTTAAACCTCTTAGTGCACTGCCTGGCCACTTGTAAGTAGTCAATACAGGCTGACTGTTCTCATTTGTATTATTACTGATGGAGCCCATCCTATGTCCGATATTGGCAGAGAGGCCCAGAATACAAAATTGTGTAGAGCGCAAGCCTACTGTCCAGCAGCTCACTTCGTAAGGAGGAAGTGGTCGGCACAAACAGGAAGCATCAAATTCTCCCTGGGGAGAGATAGGAGGCTTTCTAGAAAAGCTGCTGGAGCCCAGTCTTAAAGATCAGCAGCACTGGGACCAGAATCAGACGTCTAAGAGTTCTCTGGGTCGCATTTGACACCATGCTCCTTTTAAACCAGACGCCAGCTCTGGGTCGGCAGCTTCACTCCGGCCTTTAAGGGAGAGGAGCTGAACGTCGAAGGTGCAATTTCAAAGGCCTTTGTGCCCGGCAGGAAAACGGTCTGAGAGCCAAGGGCCATTTCAGGGGCCCTCAAGAACCGAGTCTCCGAGGATTCCCGCAAGGCCCCAGGTTCCCGCCTTGGACAATGTCGCTCGCTGTTCCGAGAGCCGCCCACAGTGCCTGGGGCACGCTAGGTGCACCGGGGTTTCTTCTCCACCTCCAGACTCAGCTTCGCTCCTGGACTCTTCTCCCGGAACACGGAATGCGGGCGGACCTTGTTCTTTGCAGAAGCCAGGGGCGCGGGCGCCAAGTGCGCAGCAGCGCCATGCAGAAGCGCCGCACCCCTTGCGCGCTCCTCGCCAGCGCTCACACCTCCGCTCCGGGTGCGAGGTGGGGGGATTGCGGGGAACAGGGCGGGGCGGGGCGGGGTGCACTGGAGGCCCGCCCCCGCTCCCCTCCCCCTCCTGCGGAGATTGACAGGGCCTGGGCATCCGCCCCAACCAATGAGCGCGTCCTGGGGCGGGCCCTGGAACCGGCCGCCCTGGCTGCTCCAGCTACTTAGAGTAGTCGGCGCGGCTGTAGGAAAGCAGAGCGGAGCCGGGACTGCCCAGGTGGAGCAGGGGCCCCAGCCAGCGCAGACCCGGAGGTGCACCGGCACCGCACCGCACGGTTCGGCGCGGGGCAGAGCGGAGCCGCAGCCCCACGCGCCGCCCGGGACCCACTCGCCACCGCCGCCTCCGCAGCACCCATGGGGACCAGGAGACTTTAAAGGAGTTTGGGGTTTCGGGAGCAGGGAAATCACGGGTACGGAGAAGCGGCTTTCTGTGCCTTGGAAATGGTTTTTCTTCCTCGTCTGATTGTTTGAATCCTGTGCTGGGTAGGAGGGAGAGGGGTTTTTCGTCTGAAAGTGGACCTCCACACGCACACACCCACACTCGCACACGTACACTGCGCTGGCTCCTTCCCCTGCCTCTTTGTTAGGTTATTTTAGACAGAGCAGCCTCGCCCTGGCGCAGTCCGATTGGCTCTGCTGGGGAGAAGGCAAGAGAAGTAAGGGGCAGAGTGCACCTGCCTGTGTGGGCAGGTGTGCCCGGGTGCTTGGGTGTACGTGCAGCGGCGAGCGTGCAAGCGTGGGGCTGGAATTGTGTTGGAATGTGGGGGGTTTAAGTATGCCAGTGTGTCGCCGCGAAGGTTTGTCATTGTGGGTGTGTGTGACATTATACATGAGTGTACCAGCCTGGCAGTGTCTGGACTCCAAGTGTGCAAAATTTTCCTAGTGTCAAGGGAATGCCTGCGAGTGTAACCGATTGTCATTGTGTGAGCCGCTGTCAGGGGAGGAGAACGACCTAGTGCAAAACTGGGAGGTGGGCTAGAGAGGGTGGGGACAGAAATGTGAGCGCAGCTTGCTTGGAGCTCTCAGGCCTTAGGCTCCCTTCTCCCTTCCCACCCACCCTTCCGTTCTTCGCTGGGTGTCCGTCTCCCATGCTGCCACACCAGCGCTCTCCTCCCCTTTTGGGACCCCCGCACGCTCTCCAGCCAACCTGCGTTTTCTCTTGTGGGAGTTGGATCGGGTTCCAGGACAGGGTCAGAGGCTGTGTGGTGGCGTCCGCTCTCGTCCGCCAGACTGGTGTTTCTTCTTTGCCCCGCATCCCCCCAGGGAGGCACAGGGACTTGGCTGGCGCAGGTGACTCCTGTGGGGGCGCGTGGGTGGGCAAGCAGGTCCCAGCGGTACTGCACGTCTTGGGAAGGATCAACGGGAAGGGCACCCCAACTCTGATGGCTTCTCTACCTCTCCTCTCTGCTTCAACAGATCCCTGCTCCTGGCCCTAGTGTCGCCGCGTCATTGATGGGCAACCAACTGGACCGCATCACCCACCTCAACTACAGCGAGTTGCCCACAGGGGACCCATCGGGAATTGAGAAGGACGAGCTGCGGGTCGGGGTCGCTTACTTCTTCTCAGATGAGGAGGAGGACCTGGACGAGCGCGGGCAGCCAGACAAGTTTGGCGTAAAGGCCCCCCCAGGCTGCGCCCCCTGCCCAGAGAGCCCCAGCCGCCACCACCACCACCTGCTGCACCAGCTGGTCCTCAACGAGACTCAGTTCTCCGCCTTTCGAGGCCAGGAATGCATCTTTTCCAAAGTGAGCGGCGGACCTCAGGGCGCGGACCTGAGCGTCTACGCGGTCTCCGCGCTGCCCGCGCTCTGCGAGCCCGGCGACCTGCTGGAGCTGCTGTGGCTGCAACCCGCGCCGGAGCCGCCCGCGCCCGCCCCGCACTGGGCCGTCTACGTGGGCGGCGGGCAGATCATCCACCTGCACCAAGGCGAGATCCGCCAGGACAGCCTGTACGAGGCGGGCGCGGCCAACGTGGGCCGGGTGGTGAATAGCTGGTACCGCTACCGCCCGCTGCTGGCTGAGCTGGTGGTGCAGAACGCCTGCGGCCACCTGGGCCTCAAGAGCGAGGAGATCTGCTGGACGAACTCGGAGAGCTTCGCCGCCTGGTGCCGCTTTGGCAAGCGGGAGTTCAAGGCGGGAGGGGAGGTGCCGGCCGGCACGCAGCCCCCGCAGCAGCAGTACTATCTCAAGGTGCACCTGGGGGAGAACAAAGTCCACACGGCCAGGTTTCACAGCCTGGAAGACCTCATCCGCGAGAAGCGCCGCATCGACGCCAGTGGCCGCCTGCGAGTGCTCCAGGAGCTCGCTGACCTCGTGGACGACAAGGAGTAGCCGCGGAGGGGCTGCCTGCCCCGCCTTCTCCCCGCATCCGCTCCCTTCCCGTCCCCGCACCCGGGCCTCGCGGCCCGCGATTCCGCCCCACGCCCCGCTAGCGCGTCCGCCGCCGGTGGCCAGTGCCCGGGCTGCACCCTCGCACCCCTCCGGCAAGTGACAGGAAGTCTCAGGAACTGACCCTGGGGCCGAAAGGGCGCAGCTGCGTGCGCCTGGCTGAGAGTCCCGTTGGTGGTGACGGTGTTGGGAGACCCAGCGTGCGCTTCTCCTTTGCGTTGTAAGGGGGTAAAGGGGAATGGGCTGAGGGGAGCAAGGACATGGCCCGCGTGTCAATGGTTAGTGACTATCACCCGACAGGGTCACAACCCTTTTCTAAAAAGGGACCATTACCGCCCCAAATGCGCACACACAGATCGGTCGGAGGCGAGAACTGGTCTTTTCAGGACACAGTTCAGCTCTTGTACGGATGTATCCCCAGATCGCAGGATTTCCAAGAAATCGAGTCTGTCCCTTGTGCACTTGTGAATAATTCCACAAGAGAGCACTTTGGGACTCCGGGTTATCCTGAGGCTGCCCGGGACCTTTCCAGCTGTCCAGCCCCAGGTCTCCGGACGTTGAGCTCCAGGCTCCGGGCTGAGCTAGCTAGTGTTTGCTTCCTGTTCCTTCCACCGAGGGAAGCGAACGCCACCCCCACCGCGTTTTGCCTGTGAGTCTCCCTAGCTGGTAGGAGGGAAGGCTTCCCGGTCCCGGGAGGAAAATGGCGCAGCTAATTTGGTGAGGAGAGCCGGCCCCGCCCCCGAAAGGAGATAGTTCGCCAGGTGTCTGGAAACTTGAAGGTGGGAAGAAGGGCGCTTAGTGTTCTGAACCCTTGGGCTGCATTTCAAAAACAGTCATATTTTTAAAGGGGTTAGAGGAGGGGGAGGGAGAGGACATGGCAACATTCCAGAAACCAGCATTATTACAACACCATAGCCAGTATGTTTAGTTTGGCTTTTCCTAACATAGAAATCTTAGAAGGTGGGGGAAGTGGAAATAAAGTTTTAAAAAAGAGACAGCAGTTTTCCAACTATGTCAACAAAGCCTATCGTGTTGATGTTTTTATTGACCATTTTAGCAACATGCTAATAAAATTTCAAATTGAAATTTTTATTTTCATGGCTTTAATCCATGATAGTTTAAATACTGGGGGCCATTAAGAGTGTATTTAGCTAAGAGCTTAGCTAACATTGCCTTTTCACTCTATTTTTCTCAAATCGTATGAGAATTCTGTTTTTGACTATTGTAGTTAATTTTTTGGCTTTAAACAGCAGCCCTAGTAATGGTGGAGTTGTTAATCAATGTGTATATTGTACTGAATTTCTGTCAGTTAAAGGGTTTACTGCTTTGGTGGAAATTGCTAGCAGGTTCAATGATGTTTCTTTTCTTCATGTTGTATGTCATTACCGTTTCACATTTTTCTTCCTCTCCTACTGATCTCCTTAAAAAGAAATCTAGAGTTGGTGGCTTTATTCCCCTCCTCCTTGGCAAGTCCTACAGCTCAGTTCTGCCTAAAAACAGGGTAGAACTTGTAGGTTCAGGACAAACGTGTGTTTTTCAAAAAAATTAAGGCTGGGTGACACCCCCTCCTTGGGCGAGGATTTCCAAACTTCCCTCCTTGTGCTGCAGCCCCAGCCTGACTTACTGTTACTTGATTCAGTGTGTTAGATACTTATAGCATCTATGTCTCTTTCAAGAGAATTTGTCAAATAATGCTGTTTAGCTAATTGTTGCAAGCAATTGCATATTGATAGCTGTGATTTAGTTGGACAGCAAATATTATGGCCAAAGCCAGTTTCTTGGCATTTCAAATATAATGCAATAAAAACTAGTCGAGGTTAGCTGAGACTGGAAATGCCTTTTTCATGGTAAATGATTCATTTCTTTTTTTTTTTTTCTTTTTTGGTTTTCATCCTGGATTCATTCCCTGATCTTGAATCAAAAGGTCACATCAATGAAATATGAACTAAAGTATTTTTCTTAAGCCTATTGAGTGATTTATTTTTTAAAAAATGTGTAAATGCATATGCTTTTCTTTCAGCATAAACAACAGCAAAATTTTGTAATAACTAACTTACCTTTGCATGTATGGAGAACTGAAAGTCATTTATTTCCCTAACTTATTCCTCTTCTGAATAACAGATGGCAGATCATAAACCGAAGTTCTTTATTGTATCTACACACTCCACGTTCTTTACTGTGCCCTACTACTGTATCTCGGCTCCCTGCTGTATTAAACACCATCTTAAGCACTTGTTCCTACAGGACTCCTTCTTGACATTTTGTCCTCCACTTCAAAGTCATTCAAAGTGTGAGATTTCATCAGAAGAAATGAATCAGTCTCTATCATACCTAATACTAAGATTTATTTCCTCTGATGGTACATCATCTGAGTTCTCTCTTGCTAAGAGGGTCACTCTAACAGAGGAATAGTTTATCAGCTTTATACTTGCTGAGACTAGACTGAAAATAAAAATAAGTTTGGCAGTTAAAGTAGCATTCATTACTATATTGGTCTTTTAAGGGTTGGGTTGATGATAAGACTTCTACAAATTTGCAATAATAAAACACTGGTTACAAAAGGAACTTAAACAGTTTGTAAGGTTTCTCATATTCCTGTTGAAAAAATCATTTATTTTCTCTTGGTCAATGTTAATAACCAACGGCAGAATAATTCTCATGGTAGTTCAGCATGGAGAGGATATTATCAAGAGATTATCTAATGGCTTTTTCCTGAAAAAGGTGGATATTTTTAGGGCATTAATAAGGACAT
>NW_012149841.1:8962175-8967611 GCF_000956105.1 Propithecus coquereli | reverse complement strand
ATTTAAAATTGTTTTTATGTTTATCTTCCCCTATGTGTCATGTTTCTGTGGTGAACACTTTTGTTTGAACAATGACTTTTTATTTGGGGGGGGGGGAAGCATGCTATTGGTATTTACAAAGTAATGAATTACTTGAATAATTGGTATATCCTAACAGTCTTTAAACATCACTTTATTGATGACTTACGTTTTGTGGTATATTTTCAACATCCCTAGGAGCTAAATGTCTTAGTCATCTGATAAATGGAGCAGGGTCATTTTTAGGGAAATTAATAATAAATTGAACAACCATAATGGGGCAAACTAATTTTCTTCTATACATATCTTCAAAGCTTTCTGCTTTCTCTTTTTTTAAAGAAATGAAGAGAATCCAGTTAGTGTTTGCATTTCAGAGATGATTTGCCATAGGCACAAAGGGTCTGAAGATGAAAAGACAGGCTTCCAGGTTTCCTGAACCATTAATAGCTGCATTTAGAGATCAGTTATCTAAGACCCATATCTATTTTTGTTTAAAATTACCAGCTATTGGCAGGGCATACATATATACGCATATGTATACACGTATATATATTCACATATATTTCAGGCACAAAATAAATGCTTCAAAAGTTAATTTAAGCTTCATTCAGTGTTCCAAAAAATAGAAAAAGATTATATAAGGCTTATAAGCTTCCTAAGAAAAGTCCTGTCATCAATGTACAATAGAGACTTTAATGCTCTACTCATACATTACATATATGTGAATATATACGCACACATATACACATACATATATACATATGCACACATATACACATACTTATATGTGTATACCTACATATATAGCTGCCTACAGCTACTAATTGTTATTTCATTCAGAGCTATATACACATACACGTGCACACACATACAGACTATTTAAAAACAAAACGGAAAGTGATTTGAGATTTACAGAAACAGGAAAGAAAAGACCTAGGAGTCATGTAGCTAATGAGTAACTGGACAGCAAGCACCTTGCCGAAAACTAAGCATAAACAAAAAGAAGAAAATGTGAGCATTGTGCAGTTAGTTTCAGCCTCACTTTTGGGGGAATATGTTCCCGGTTTCTCTAACTAAAAAAAAAAATTTCATAGTAAAGCTGTGAAAATTAGGAAGTAATTGGAAAATAAGAAGCAAGATGAAGTGGGGATGGGGTGGATGATGTACTGCGCTTTTCAACAGAGGACACCTGTCTCCGTTCCAACTGCCGCCCGTAGAGAAAAGCTAAGATCCTGTTTTCAGCCATTTAACAATTTATAAAATCCTCTTGATTTCATAACTCAAGATTTACCTTTGAGGTATGTTTACCTCATTTGAACTTGCAATAGAGAAGTATTGGAATATGTTGGAAAAAAAGAAAATAATAGTTTTCCCTGCCCTTGTTGCTGGGGGTGTCTCAGTCTTCATTGAACTGCATCCATTGGCGGCACAGCCAGATGAATGGTTGTCAAGCTCTCTGATGGCTGACAGAACAAGGCACATAGTAGGTGCTCCGTAATACAAGACCGTGACAGCTCTCTAGTGCAGGCGTTTCTCACGGAGTCTTCATTGTTAGGAAAAACCAGGAAGCCCACCACTTCGTTCGTCTGCAAATGGGAACCTAAAGAAGTTTCTCTAATTGAAATTTGGTAGGGTTTTCCTACCTCAGAAAGCTCATGGAACTACATCTTATGAGGCTTAAGTTTGATTTCAGTTAAAGGGCAGTTGGAATATTTACTTTGCTTCTAGAAAAAAAAAATGATCAAAGAATCCAGGAGAAAGAAAATGTTCTCTTGTCATTTGGTCAGAAAGGGAAAAGCAAACTAATAATTCTGACTATTACTTCTCACAACTTCATCTCTCATTCACCTCAGGGAGAGGTTTTTCTCGCATGAAATCACAAGATTCTTCCTCCAGAAGGAAGCTTATTATTGTTGCTCTTGCTAAAAATTTTCTTTGGTGTGTAGGAAAAGAATTGCTAGAATATGCACTTAACTCTCTGGGAAAATTAGATTTGATGGAGTCTGGTCATGGGTGTTTTTCTAAATAAACATTACTCATTTATATATTAAAATATTAAAATAATTGCTATGCCCCTTGGCTTTTATAATCCATTTGTATGTGAACATGAGTTCTGAACTTAATTTTGTCCGTAGGATACTTATGAAATATTAGGTATGAATAGAGTCAATGTCCTGAATTTTAAGCACAAAATAAATGCTTCAATAGTTAATTTGAGCTTCATTCAGTATTCCAAAAAAATAGAAAAAGATCATATAAGGCTACTGCCTCTAAGCTTCCTAAGAGAAATTTTGCCATCAATATGCGATATAGACATTAATATTCTACTCATTCCACAATGGGAATCTTGAAGGCTTCTTTATTATAAATATACTGATATTTGCTTTAGTAAGTAAGTTATTTTCCTAAATTCAGTCATTTTCTCTTCCAACAGTTTTGTGACTCTTTCTTTGCTCTTCGCTCACTGCCAAGCCCACTGTTTTCAGATTTCAGATTCTCCAAGGAGATGAGCAGATCTGGGGGGATCATATCCACAATGTCTCCATAAAGCGTCTCTCAACTCTTAACAGCACACACCTGATTTCATCCTGCCTTTTGCTTCCCAGTGGAAGTGTCTGCCCAGCTGATCTGAGCCAGAGGGAGATAAGGCTCAGGGATAGTGTTGCCAGGTTCAGCAAATAAAAATACAGAATGCTCTGTTACATTTGAATTTCAGATAAACGATGAATAATTGTTTTAGGATAACTATGTCCTATGCAATATGTAGGCCATCATCATACTAAAAAGTATCTGTTTATCTGAAATTCAAATGTAACTGCATATGGAGTATATTACCTGGCAACCTGCTTAGGGAGAACTTTACCATCTCTAAGAAGCCACGGAGTCCCCTGACTTTTTTAGAGTTGACAAAGAATACACCCTCCACCCATAGCACTGAGGTCTTGTTAGATTGCTCATGTGTCTTTGAAGGTCAAAGCCAGATTCAGGCCCAGGAATGAGCACATAATCCCTGAGAAGCCTCTGAAGGAAGAGACCACAGGCTCAGTTATCACTGATAGGGAGTTGGTTGTGTGTACGTGTGGGTAGGGCTGGGTGGGAGTTTCATGTGTTTCTATTCTTGTACTCTTTTGATTGTATTTTATACGACACATCATTCTTTATCTGGGGGTATGATGAATACTTTCCTAGATACAAGCAGAAATACCTCATGCTACTATGTTCAATCCCACCTGCTATTTACCCCAATCTAGACCCTCACTTTACACCTGACTGTTTCCATCGCTTCCTCACCTTTCTCTACCCATCTGGCATCTCTATCCAAACACCTGCGTCCACAGTGGTCTTTTTCAATACAGATCCATCACTCACAATGTCAAGGCTGAGTTCTTTAGTGGGCAGTCAGGATCTTCCACAATCTGACCCTGTCTGTACCTACCTGCAACTCCCTCAATTCTCAGCTCATAGTCAGGTCACACAGGACATTTTGGAAAACGTGTAGTTTTCATTCATGCTTCCATGACTTTTTATGTTGTTCCCTGTGCCTGATTGCCATTCTTAATTCCTGAGTAGCAAACTCTCATTCATCCATTTTCATGGCCAAGCTCCACGCCAGCCTCTAGGACAGTTTTAGTCATTTTCTTCTGTATATTTCAATTGCACTTGTTTATACCAACCCCGGACTCTCTCTCTCCTCTGCTATCAATATCATTCACGTCTATCTCTTTCTAGGTCTTTTGGGCTCCGTGACTTACTCATTTTTGCAGCTGCAAAGTCTAGCATTTGCAATAGGTACTCAAGTAAAGTCTTTTCAATGAATGGAAGAACTGAGGAAAGGAGAAGAGTTGGCTCGCTCTTGAGTAAGGATGTGAGACATACTGCCTATGATCTCTCTCTCTGAGACAAACAATGGTAGGTGTGGACTAAAAGTGCCTGTCAGATTATATGAGATTCTCCCTAAGAACCATACAGTAGAAAATTGATTTCCATTTAGAAAACGTGCTGTAACGATGAGGTATTTACATTGCATTATATTACACTACAAATGATGGGATATTAGCCATAAAGAGTTTAAAAGGTTTCTCTGCCTTGGGTATACTGGCACAAATATTTCTTCATGAATGATCTTTATGAGTTTCATTATGATGGATATACAGATTTTCTCCTCTTGGTAATGAAATTTCTGCCCAGGTGAGATAGCTTTGACAGTTACAAATTTAGAAGGCAGCTCAGGACTGACTTGCAAGAATTAAAGATGAGACAAAACATTTCCCATATGGGCCGCTTTAGTAAATGGACCTTAGACTGCCAGACATGTTCAGTCAGTGCAGAAAGAGTCTTCTGAAAATCCAAGTTTGGTCCAGCTATTGGAAAGTTAATTCTCTCCCAATCTTGCTACTAAGCAAATTCACCTACCACATGTGTGGAAGGAAAAGGAAAAATCACCTTGCCTGACCTTCCAGCAGGGGGAACAGAAGAAAACCAGCCTCCTTTGGTTGATGACTCTTGGACCACCAGGCTGGTAGAACAGCTGGAATAATTTAAAATAATTTGAAATGCAACTGAGCACTACAAATGTAACTAGGTTAATGTCTTATAAAATATATATGCTTTTATATTGATATTTTCCCTGGAACCCTTAGGAGGAGCACCTTGCACTTTTCCAGGGAGCCATTACTCTCTTAGCACCTCTGGGCATTTAATGTAATAATAGTTTAATCTGGATTTGGACATGGTTAAGGTTGTCTATATCTAAGAAAAGCCATTTTAATTTTAGAGTTAAAACCATAATATCCTGTAGATAAGAAAGTGTCAAAACTCAAGAACAGAGTACTTCTTTAGAATGAAATATTATGGCTAATTTGGGATTAGAAAACCAAGTAAATAGGGGTTCTGGTAAAACATTGCTTTTGCCCCAAGAGCAATTTCCAGGAGAGACAGTGGAGGAGGTTTTTCATTATGCAGCCTTGCCATTCTGATTTCAGAAACCAGCACCCTCTGTGTGCATCGGCTTTATTTGTGTATTCTTTTATGAGATAGGATCTATACAAGAAAATGGGAGCAGAGGTAGTTACTCCATCCTCTACAGACCAACAAAATAAATGCTCTAAGCCCAGATCTTTTCTTCCCATGTTACTTCCTTGAAACCTTTAAGGGCTTTCCATAACTTATAAGTTAAAATCCAGACTCGGCTCCAGTCTGTCCTCCACTCCCCTCTACCACCAGCATCCCCCACCCCTGACCTGACAGTGTATTCTGTCTGGGTGTCATCTCTACTGGACCACTGACCTTTCTGTTCCATTTATATGGCACATCCTTCTCCTCTTCTTGACCACATGTAAAAATCCTCCTCATCTAGAATCCTGATGAGGACCCAGTTCACTTAAATCATCTGTTCTGTGCAGCCTCTCCTTTTCCTGC
>NW_012149841.1:8959360-8960725 GCF_000956105.1 Propithecus coquereli | reverse complement strand
TTGAAGGAAAACAAAATCTAAACCTCTTGTTTAAATAAATATTAAATTTGCTCATGTGTTTCCAGTGGTCTTTGGTGCAAAACATTGGTTCTACATGCCTCTAGTAAATACAGTAAATGTCTCCATGAAATTTACCATATCATATAAGCACAATGTTCTTGTGTGCAATTCCCATTTGCTTTAAAAAGGAAAAATTCCAGATTATATGCAAAAACAGAATTTCACCAAAATATCCAGATAGATATACAAGTATCAGCAACTGGACTGCAATTCTTTAAGTGTTGAATCTCACGTTAATGAATTCCAAAGAAAAACAGCTGACTTTATGCATTTATTTTAATAAGGCTGTGAAAACAGTCCATTTACAGTGTAAAAACCCCTTGTCTTCTAAAAATGCTAGACAGAATATTTTAATAAATTAAATTTGTCTGCCTGTCAAATCTGTCAAATTGACAAGAAACCTGAAGGAGAATTGCTGATGTTGTGGTTCTACTTTTCCAATAGGATTACATTTGGAATTTAATATGGGCTTCTTAGAGGAAGAATCCATCCATCAGAGTAATTTTAGGTAACAAATAGTAACATCATATCCTAAGTCTCCAATCTTATAGGGCCAGGGTGATATTGCTTCCTTTGAAAACTTTGTTTCCTACAAGACTATCCTGAATAACGTATTTGTTTATAATAATGAAATAATTTAAGGAGGCAAGTAAAGTCACATCATCAGAAGAATAGCTATTAACATTTTCTCAGAAATGTGTAGCTTACATAGTCATTGTCCCCATAACCAATCTTGTGTCAGTCCTGTTTTGCTGTGCCCAGTGTACAAATGGGGACACTAATGCTTTTCAGGGGCAAACGCCCAGCTCAGTATCACAGGTCTTTCATTTAGTGGAACCAACACTTTAATTCAGATGTTTTGACCCAAAGCCATTACATTTCTCTCTTCCTTAGAAGATTTTCCTGGAATAATCAAATGTCTCCCTCTGCCCTTTTCTTATAGGGAAAACTCACTTAAGGTTTCCAGTCAACATGTGAGAGTATTTATGCCAAGTTTCTGGTAGAAGATGGTAACAAAGATGAGCTCTTAATTTTTCAAAATAATGAACCTAAAAGAAGTAGGTATCAGCTTATTCAAAAATGCAGGTCCATTCAAACTCTGGACCGACTATATAACACACACACTAATCACCTAGACTTGATGTTCCATCTCCTGGGATGGAAGTCTCAAATACACGTCTAAAAGCCAAAATGGAATCAAGCCTCAATTTTGAGAGCCTTTTGTTTTTCATTCCGTACTTCAGAAACACAGGTGCACCTACTGGACAAGATTCAAGGAGAATGTCTATCATCAGGAGTCCAGGG
>NW_012149841.1:8949602-8957316 GCF_000956105.1 Propithecus coquereli | reverse complement strand
AAGAAAAATGAGGAGAGTGGCATTGTTTTACATGTTTGCAAATTTCTTTAATGTCTGTGTTAATAGAAGACAACTGGACTCTTATGTCTGCTTTTGTGTTCAGTCTGTTCTCATATAACATTGTGTAACTTCTCCCAAACTCCTCTAAACACTTGTGAAAGAATTAAAAATTAAAGTAGAAAAGCCAAAATGTTAGAATTATGAAAACAGTTTTGACCTTGTGTTTCTCATAAAAGGGTCTCAGGGACCCTATAGGTTCCGGGACCACCGTTTGAGAACCACTGCAACTGAGTCTCATACAGTTTTCTAAGCTGCTTCCTTCCGAGTAGCTGCTTCCAATATTCACAGTCAGGGAAGCCATCTACTGAATTGTCAAGACAGTGAAATACTCGTGTAACTGGCATGAAGTAATATAATCTTTTATTTTAATCCCACGTTTGTTTATGAAGGTAGTTCCTCACTTGTCATCTGATAAAGTCAGGCAAGTTCCTTAACCTTTTCTCTTCTACCTTAGGCAACAGAAACTCCTACAGTGTTTAGTTGCAAAAACAAAAATCTCAGTTGGTACTTGGAAAGCCCAGAACCTTCAAAGAGTCAATTTACAACTTTATTAAAAGTTATAGAACTTGCTTCTTCCCCACATGGGAACAGTTGTAAGCAGCTTCACTTTTTGCTCCAGCTGGATATCTACAGACCCTGACTCCTTTGGAGCGTATGCATGGGGGGACGGGGTGTGGAGAGGGTGGTAGAGGAAGGCTGGTAATGTAGTCAGGAAATGTATGACTTGACTGATACTTGAATAAAAAGATTCTGTGCTTCCTGTGCCTGGCAGATTTTTAGAGCAGATTTCTTCTCTCATGGACGCTCTGAAGAGACCCACCAAGTAGCGCCAACTCTTGGTATTGCAACTGGAGCCCCTCTCAATCTAGGTGAATTCACTCTATTCAGTAGCCTTGTTACCAGGAAAGGTGAGAAGCAATCCCTCTGCTAGAAAACTCTGCTGGGTGGAATCTCAGATGCCTCACCCCAGACTTCTCTTGCATGTAGCCCACATGTGGGGCAAGAAAGACATTCAAGTGTCCTTTTTCTGGGCAAACCCTGGAGCTCAGTCTGATCTTGCAGTTGGCCAGTATCTTGCCTTCTGGATGTCTTGGGAGAGAATCCTAATGAAGGAATCTCCAATGGCTCCATGAATCCTTTCTTGCTAGTCCTTAGGAGAGACACGAGTGCTCCACCTGATGCCCAGGGGAGCTAACGGGACTCACAGTGCACTAGTGTCCCCTCAAAAATCTTCTCTCCTTTTATGATATGATTTGAAATTTTGTGTCACCCCAAAATTCATATGTTGAAATCCTAATCCCCCAAAGTGATCGTATTAGAAGGTGGGGCCTTTTGGGAGGCGACAAAGACATGAGGGCAAAGCCCTCACAAATGGGATTACTTCCCATATAAATAGGTCCAAGGGAGCTTGTATACCTCTTCCACCATGTGAGGATACAGAGAGAAGGCACCACCTATGAACCCGGAAGCAATCCCTCACTAGACACCTCATCTGCTGGCTCCTTGATCTCGGACCGCTCACCTCCCCAAACTGTGAGAAATAAATTTATGCTGTTTATAAGCTATCCAGTTTATGGTCTTATGCTATATCAGCCCAAACAGACTAAGGCGCTATATTTCCTCAATGTTGTTTTATGAGTTATCTAAACCAGTTCTCTATCATCCTATTGTGGATTTTTCTAGTTCTTACCACAGCGTCCCATCTCTTTTCTATCTCAGTGACTTAGCCAAAGCACTCAGTTTAATACTCTATTATGTAAAGAAATCAGCATCCACTGGCTGTTCCCCAGCTCAGGTGGCTTCATAATTTTTTCTGTTTTCTTGCACTTAGGAAAGGTACTGACAGCTCATAATTGGTCATATTTCTTAGGATATTTGATATTTGCATTTAAACTGGGAGCAATACTTTCTTTCCTTGGTATAATTTGTCTTACATTTTTTAAAGTAATAGCTATTCATTAAATTACTTTTGAAAATGCAGGAAAAAAGAAAAAAATTGTCCTACCTCCCATGTATAACCACTTTCACATATATGTATTTTCCTCTAATAACATTTCAAAGCATGTCTCAATTTAACTGTATTCATACAAATACAATTTTATATTGTATGTTTTACTTATTAATATGCTATTAGCATCACCATTGTCAATACAAACTCCACGTAAACATAAATTTAATGGTTGTAAGGTATTATTAATATATTAAATGGATATGCCATAGTTTATTTAGTCATTGTCTTTGTTGTTAAATATATGCATTGTTTACAGTTTTGTGTTGACAACCATGCTGCAATGAGTATCTTTGGATAGACACTTTTTTTCTTTATCTTGAGTTATTTCCTTAGAATAGAATTCTGAATGTGGAGAGTTACTAAGTAAATGGATATGAAGGATTTCAGGATATGCACACACACACACACATTTATGAGCATACACACACAATTGTACAAAAGGCCAGTACATACCTATGTTCATGGCACATCATCATCATTGACCCACACAACCCCCCCTTTATTGATTAATTTCCTTTTATTTCCAATCTTCATTGTCATCCCACTCATCCTCGCCATCGGATACTATTCTAATATGCTTGATATATATTCTTTTATTTGTATGTGATCATATAACAGTTAATTTTTTGTGTGTGCACACATTTTAAGTGCACACAAAGGACATTGTGCCATAGACTTCATCTTATTTCTTCCTTTTTTCACCCTGCACTAACTTTTAAGCTCTATCCCTGTTGTTCTGTTTAGATCTAGTCTAAGACTGCTGACTACCCCATGATATTCTATTCTGTGCATCCATCATGTTATACTTCTCTATTCTCTAACCAGTGGGACTTCCTTGGACTGAGCCTAGCTCTGCAGTACAACGAATGGTGCTTGTATAAACACCCGCTTCCATCCCCCTTCATGGGCCTGTGCGAGGTATATCCCCAGAAGAGCGAATTCTTCGTCACCGGGCCTACATAAACCTACTTGGATTAAGTCCTGCCCAATTGCTCTCCAAAGTCGTTGCTCCAGTCTGCGTTCTCAGCAACAGTGCATGTGAGTCCCTGTACCCACAATTCCCATCCACACTTGGCATTACCCAATTTCCTACTTCTCCTGTACTGGCCGTTGCAAAGTGATATCTCATGGTTGTTTTCATTGACATTTCCCCAAATGCCAGTGAGTTTGAACATCTTTTCATATGCTCATGTCCCTCTAATCTGATTTGTCTGCTTATGTAATATCTTTGTCCATTTGTCCAACTGGGTTTTAGTTTTTTTCTTTTTCTCATTGATTTATATATTCTAAATGTTGATAATGTCTTTTATATTTTTAATAGAATTTTACATTTTTCTCTGAGAAAATCTTGTGGTTTTTTTTAATAGGTTGAGTTATAGATATTTTTGTTTGTTGTATCTAATATGAATTTCCCTATATTAAATTGGTGAGAAATTATATTTTTTGATAAATGCTATTAATTTTATACATTGATATCAAACAATCTTGGACCTTTCTTTCTATTTCTGAACTTTGCCAGTTATAATCAGTTAAAAAAAATAAAGTTGTCTGTTTTTTTTCCCCTAGAAATTTACAGAAACTCTTTACAAGTTGGGAAAATTAGCTCTTTGCCTGTGAACACAGGACTAATATGCCCTTTGTCGATGAGTTGTAAATATATTTGCCTATATAGTGCTGATTTTGCCATACTACTATGGAATAGAATATATTAATCTTTTATTTTGTATCTTACTTAGAAAGGCCCTCTTTTTATAAGAAATTATCTTGTGCTTTCTTCTAGTACGTTTATATTTTCATGATTCTAGATTTAAATATATATTTATTTATTTGCAATTTATTCTGGAACAGGGAATGAAGTATGGATCCAAGTTTATTATCATAATGGCTCACAGTTGAATAAGCCCTCTTTTCCTATTGATTTGAAATGTTCCTTTTATCATATGTGTGTGTGTGTGTATATATATGTATATATATATATATATATATATGTCCATTTCTTAATTTTATATTCCTTTTCACTTGCCTATCTGTATTTTAATGCTTCAGGTCTATGCTATATAAATTATTATAGCTTTACTTGTGATTTTAACAGCCAGTAAGGCTGATCCTCTCTACTTACTCCCTTTTTAGAATTTTCCTGAATATTCTTGCTTATTGTATTTAATTTTATTTGTTCTACTACATTGGCTAGAACATCCAGTATAAGATTAAATAAAAACAATGTTAACGAGTGCTTTCACATCATTCCTGATATTAAAGGAAGAGCTTCTAAAATTCCAACATTAAGTGTGATGTTTGCTGTAGGTTCTTACTAGGGACTCTTCATTTAGCTAAAGAAATTCTTTCTATTTCTATTTTGTGCTACACACCAACCACAAGATAAAATTAGTAAGACTGATAATACCAAGTGCTTCTGAGAATGTGAAGCTCCTGAAACTCTCATACACTATTGATGGGTATTTAAATTGATATAATCCCCTTGGACAGTTTCTACTAAACTTGGAAATACTCATGCACTATGACCTAGCAACGCCAATCAGGTGTAAGCCCCTAGAAATGTGCACATAGGTGTAACAAAAAGATACGTTGAAGAATGTTAAAGGTAATATTATGGTGGGAACCTGTGGCCTTCTGATTTCAAGATTGTTCTTTTTTAAGCACTGAAGGAGGCAGGAAAAGCTTCGTCTTTCTCTGCTGCAATCCTTTTAATAAAAGGATTTGTTCTTTAAAATCGGATTCAGTGAAAAGGCCGCAGTCAAGGATCCAGAAGGCCACATGTGGCCCCAAGGCTGCAGATGCCACACCCCTACGGATGAATCTTGTTAATGTAATGTTGAACAAAAGAGTACGTATTAGTCCATTTACGTTAAGTTAAAAAACAGCAAAACTAACCTACAGTGTTATACGTAAGGATAGGTGTCGGTGGGAGGGCCTCCAAGGTGCTGGTCACATTCGATTACTGAATCTGGGTGGTAATTATTGTGTTTTTCTCAATTTAAATAAATATTGTTTTTTAAGTTTAAGCTTGTTGAATGAATGACTAAATAAATGAAACAATGAATGAAATTCAGTGTAAATTAAACTGAAAAAAGATGACCCTTCCTTGTTTTAGAAACAAAGAGATATGTCTGTTTTATTTCGTTTTTGCCTGGTTCTGCCTCTAAGGAGCTCCGAGATTTTTCAGCAAGTCACACCCCCACTTTGAACTCTTCTCTGTTCCTAATTTCTCAAAATTGGGGACTGAATTAAATGATCTTTAGATACCTTCCAAGTTTTAAGACTGTGTACTATAAAACCTTTTCCAGAAGCCATTTTTTTTATGAACCTTTATTTAGTGTTAAAAATAACTGGGTTTTTTTGTTATTCTTTATACTCATTCAACAACTTTCCAATTATTCTTTGGCATTGCTAGTAATGTCTCATAGCCTGTTAACACAAATTGCCTGTGCCAATCAATGGTTATTGTTTACAAAACTGAGAAAGAGTTCCTAGTGACCCCATCTAAATGACCAGATAGTGGTCTTAGAAAACCACATGCAGGACCATAGGGAAATTAATGAGAATTTAAAGACTTCCACTGCTGGTTCTTGATCAAGGATGACACTGAAGACTCCAAAAACTTCCACCCTTTGTTTGTATGACAAAAAATTTTATTTGTACACCACTAAACATCTTCCTTTTCTATGGCAAGAGCAACTCTAATATTGAGCTGTCTACATAGCTTCCGAGAATAAACACATGTATGTCTTGCACCTAGGTGTGTTCCTGTCTCTAGGTTCTGACAAATGAGATGCAGAAGTGATGTTCAACTTGCTTCCTGTGTACTTGAAGGGTTGAGGTATGTCTTTCCCATCTCTATTTTCCCTTTCCTGAGAGCTGGAATGGAGATAAAGTAGTACACAATTTAAGGCTTTTTAGACAAAGATGAAACCCTGGGAATGTTTGAGAAATTGAATGAACAGAAGCCTTTGGGCTCCTGAGAGATTCACTGGCCCACAGCCTGACATCTCTATGAGGTCTGCTAGACCTTTGGGAAAAAGCAAAATAATGTCTACCTTGTGCAAACCAGTGTTATTTTTGATTTTTGTCAAAAGGTACTGAAACTATATTCTAACTATCATACTCCTTAAATGTGATATTGAAACCAAGCGCCATGACTACAGACTTTTTATGATGTGAAGATTGATCTGGAGATAGGCAACTGCATTATCATCTTTCCAAAGATTTTAAATTTAAGTTAACATTCAAGATAAGACTACCCTTCTTCTCTTCTTAACCTGGCTCTGTATATTGCAAGAGGCGAAACACCAGAAGAAAGAAAATTCAAGATCAGGGCTGATACTCTTACTGACCTTGAGATACTAACAAATGAGCCAATTTCTCATAGCCTGGGCTGGCTGGTTGGAGGACTATTTCCACAGAAGTGATAGAAAATGCTTGGGAAAGAGAGTAATTAAAATGTGGGGCTTAATCATCTGAAATCATTAAAATCATCCATTAAGAAAATAAAGAGCACAGTTCTTTGGACTAAGTAGTTAAAAGTGTCTTGAAATTCTCTCTTCTTGGAGAAAGAACAAATGTCTCTAACAATAAAGACCAGAAAAGAGGGAGGTGAAGAGGTGCAAAAGTTGGACAAGAACAAGAGAATTATAAGTGGTTAGAGATGCAGAATGTATTAGACATCAATGCTGTGGAGTTGACAAAGAGTTGATCCACCCTAAGTATGACACATTTTTTAAGGATATAAATTTCTTTTCTCATACATATTGTCTGCTATTATTGCCATGGAGAGAAGAGAACTAAGAGGGTATTGCACTCGCTAATTTGTAAGTGATTCAACATTTACTCTATGCTGGGCATTATTCAGGTGGCTCCTGCACACAATAAATTTCTGCCCTCTTGGAACTTACATGGGGGAGACAAACAAGTGAATAGACAAAAATATATCGTATCATTTAGAGTACCTGTAAGTACAATAAATAATTTAAAATTACAATACAAAGTGAATTATAGGGTGGGAAACCCTATGTGCTATTTTAGAATGAGTAGTAGGGTCTCCCTCTCTGATGAACTGATATTTAAACAGAGGTTTGAACAAGGTTAGGGAGTGGCAGAGAGCCATGTCTAGGCGAAGACCTTTCCAAGTAGAGGGAACAGCAACTGCAAAGGCCCTGGGGATGGAAAGGACTAGAGTCCTTCCGGCACAGATGGCAAAGCCATCATAGGAATGCTGCCACTGTCCCTCCCATGCTCAGGGAAGATGGCACAGGTATTAATCCCAGTATTTCTGACTGAGCTAAGACAGACTCAGACTCCTTCTGAACCCTGGGAGTATGTCCAGGGATGAAAGCAATTTGTTCTCACTGCCTTAACAGTTTAGGCTTCTTGGTTCTACTCCATAATCCTATCTTCAGATTATTTGATTTTCTAGTGTCACTGGCACTATCTCTAGTGGGTATGTTTGCAAGGACCAGATGGGCTAGGAAAGCCACATTATCAGGGATTCTTCACTTATTCATTTATTATACTGTTTACTATGCAGTATCACTACATGCTAGGCACTTTGCTAAGTCTTCGGGATATAGGAATAAATTATTTTATTATCTCACGAATAAGAAAGACAAGAAAGAAAAGTCACTATGA
>NW_012149841.1:8945384-8946509 GCF_000956105.1 Propithecus coquereli | reverse complement strand
CTCTATCTAACTGCAGTTGAAGCTGCTAAAATCTCTGCTCATCTCTTTCAGCTTTCCATTGGATATTTAATTCTGGGCCTCTTGGAGTCTTGCCTGTAATGTGCATTTTGGGATTCAGCCAAGGATTAAAGGGAAATTTGTATGCAGATTTTGGGGATTCCCCTACAGTTTCTTCCTTTTAAGATTTCCCCCTGAATTCTCAGATACTATGATAGTCTCAAATTCTAACTTCTCAGTCTAATAACATAGATACTTTATGCTTGAACTTTACATCCACATGCTGTGCAGACTGGGTTTATCATCAGGGGAAAAGTTATAGAAGTACAGATTTTGCTCAGTGTGATTCTGGTCACTATCAACATTTACAAACAGCTTGGTCCTCCCTCGCCCTATGATTTATCATTATCATCAGCCGAAGGGTTAGTCCCATTTAAGCTAGTTCATCGTTACAGGGTGCAGGAAGTCACCTCCAGTGAAGGTTCTAAAAATACAGTGGCCAGGGTCCTCTCCCTGAAGAATCAGCTGAATCTCTGAGGATGAGGCTCAGCTTTCAAAAGAGCTCCCAGAGTGATTTTGATGGGGTTCACCTGACAGTCTCAGACTTCCAGTTAAGACTCTGAGGTTTTAACAAGGGGTATCAGGCAACTCCTGAGCCAATCTTAACTAAGCCCAGTTTGATGAAATAGGCAAGATCAAGATTACGCTGATCAAGTTTTCAGATGAGAATAGAGAGGCTCAAAGAGAGTCTGGTTAGTGCTGGAGCATGAACTATAGTCAATTTACAGCCCAGGGCTCTTTCTCTCATCTTAATAACAAGAATGAGACATCTAAACCAGTGGCCTATAGCAAGCCTGCAAATTTATCTTGAAAAACCCTTAGCCAGGTTAGTAGGACATATAGCATTCTATGACAATCAGAAATAATTATGACTTTTGTAATATATTTTGATTGAAAGCTTAAATTCTGATTTTTTTAAATCCACTTTTTCTACAAGGTCATCTTGTAGTTCACGGACTACTATGTTAAAGCGGGAAATTTAGACTCAAAGTACAAGTCCAAGTGCAGAAATTTGGAATTCGCTAGATTAAAGTCTTCTTTTGTGGACTGTAACAATTGTTTTAAAAA
>NW_012149841.1:8943899-8945334 GCF_000956105.1 Propithecus coquereli | reverse complement strand
ATTTTAAAATATCCCTCTATTTCTGTTATACTTCTCTAGAAGTCTACCTTGTCTGATATTATACAGCTACACTATCTTTCTTATGCTTAGTATCTGTATCCTACTACTTTCAACCTGTGTATTTACTTTGAAAATTTGTCTCATAAACAGCATATGACTATGTCTTCTCTTAAACTGTTCTAAAAATATTGCCTTGTAATTGGAGGGTAGTTCACTATTTAATGTAATTATTGATATGGTTGTGTTTTGAGTCCACCATCTTTCTATTTTTTTCTATTTGTTCCTTTTGTTCTTTATTCCTTTCTTGTCTCTTTAGAGTTAAGGCGATATCTTCAGTATTTCATTTATTTTCTCTATTGAATTTTTAGCTTTGTATCATTTTCTATAGTTTTCTGTAGGAATTACTCTAGGGATTTTTACATTGAAGTAATATTATATTACTTCATATTATATTAAGGATCATGCAACACCATCCACTACCTTCCATTCTTTGTTTTATTATTGTTATATTTCACTTCTAAATTTGCTATAAAACTCATAATATGTTGCTATTTTTTGCCTTTAAATATTCCTTTTAAAGAATTTTTAAGAAGAAAGAAAAGGACATATATCATATATTTACTATATTGCTACTCTTCATTCCTTTTGATAGATCCCCATCTCCGTCTGGTATCATTTCCCTTTAGTATGAAGAATTTAGCAGCTCCTGCAGTGCGAGACTGCTGATAGCAAATATTACCAACTTTTATTTATGTGAAATGTCATTATTTCACCTTCGTTTTTGAAACATATGTTTGCTGGGTATAGACTATCCCTTTAATTTTCAGCAATTTATGATATCACTTCATTTTCTTTTTGCCACCATTATTTTGAGTTCATAGTCAGCTGTCATTCTTATTATTTGTAGCCTACATGCAATATGTCATTTACTTTACCTCTAGTTGCTTTTCAGACTTTTTTTCTTTATTAGTGATTTATTGCAGTTTGATCATGATATGCCTAGGTTTTTTGTTTGTTT
Source organism: Propithecus coquereli (assembly GCF_000956105.1). Classification (NCBI taxonomy): domain Eukaryota; kingdom Metazoa; phylum Chordata; class Mammalia; order Primates; family Indriidae; genus Propithecus; species Propithecus coquereli. The sequence goes on along the minus strand of NW_012149841.1, from coordinate 8,944,316 downwards.
GTTTTTGTATTTATCCTGTGTGAGATTTGGAGACTTTATCTGTGGTGCTAATTTTGATAATTGGGCCAGCCAATATCCCTCAAATATTAATTCCTCATTCTCCCTCTTTTTTCTTTCTTTTACTTAAACTGCATGCATGTTAGCCCACTTGATTCTGTCTCACAGGTCATTATAGCTCCGTTCATATCTTTCAATCTTTTTTTCTCTATCTTCCAGCTAGTATTATTTTTACTACTCTGTCTTTGATATCAGTTCTGTTATTAAATCTGCTGTTAATCCCATCCATTTAATTTTTGAATTTTTGTTGCCATATATTGTATATATTAGTTCTTGAATCTTCAGTTTACAATTGTTCATATATCTCCTTAAATTTTTTATCTCTTCACATACTATATCCACCTTTTCCTATAAATTATT
>NW_012149841.1:8940319-8942279 GCF_000956105.1 Propithecus coquereli | reverse complement strand
AAAAAAAAAAAAAGTTTACTAAAGAGGATGAGAATGAGCCCTGGGAATTCTGCAGGGCTCTAAAGATGACATTTGAGTTTGAATTCCCAGGAATGTTTGTCACCATTCTCTTCCATTCTGATAACACTATAACCCCCTATCCCCATCTCAACTGTAACACTCGCTGCATATTTTGTTTCACCTGCTCTCACCCACCCCAGTGTGTTGTCAACAGTCTTATTAAGACCCTCAATGCCCCCAATGAGTGAGTGACATACAGAAGATATTTGACAAATTGGTATTGACAAAACTTCTATGCCTCTAGCAATAATGAACAGACTCGGTTTCTGCAGTCTGGGTGTAAATTATTTTTAACATTTTCTTTTCTGTTTCTTGTTTAATGGATTCTATTTAAACTTACAAAGTGAAAATTATGATAAGCACAAATCAGGGCTAGCTGTTGTCAAAGATGAGAACATTTAATAAAGTAAAAAGATGATTTCAACCAGGCAGAGTTTCCTTTGTGTGTGAGTGTGTATGTGTTTCTGTGTGTGCATGTGTTGTAAGCAAAAAAAGCAAGGCAAGTCATCTCTAAGGAACTGCTATTCTACTTGAACTTCTAAAGTAGGTGATCTTCAGATAAATACGCAACTGCTGCCTCTCCCCCAGGACAGTCAATAACAATACTTCAGAAAGGCTATTAAAGGTGCTGAAATGAGAAAGTAAAGATCCCTGTCTGGCTGACTCTACTTGCCTTTTAATCTAACCCATTCACTATCTCTTCAAAATTCATTTTGATTCCTACAGAAAATTAACCATTACAAAATGACCTGTATTAAGTGGAGCTACAGCAAGAAATAGAGAAGGGATATAGAAAGTGCCTTTTCTGGTTTTTATCCATTTACAGACAGCTCATATTTTGCTCAAAATTTGGAGAAAAAGAAGATAGGACGTTTCAAAATTTCTAAAGCCATGACTCACCAAATCCATTGATTCTTAAATGAGAACGCAGAAGTTTTACTTCCCCAGGGCAGGAGGAATCCAAAAATATTTGAAGAGAATAGTAATCACCTAGAAAGCTTAGAGGAAAGCCTCAGAAAAGATAATCAACGAAATTACATTTTTGAAAGTGGCCAACAAGAGATAGTACATAATTGGTTCAGTCATATACCATAATTTCAAATAAAGAAAAATTACAATTTAGCATGTAAGGAGCATTTTCATTTATGCTTATTCTAAAAGGTATATATTAAGTTCTGCATTGGCTGAAAATTAATCAACTTTGGATCTAGCTGGGGGCTGTTGAAATATTCCTTGTCTAACACAAGGAGGAGGAGGAGGAGGTGAGATGTAGTGAGGGAGACAGCCTGGCGCGGGGGGCAGGTCCAGACAGGGAAGGATGGGGCTGGGGCTGGGGCTGTGGTTGGGAGACTTGGAGGGGATCTCATTGTAAGACTAAAGAAGATACCAGGAAACTAGAGTGGCTGAACTTTAGGATTGGGTGAGATGTCAAGTCCAGTTTGAAAGCCAGAGATGTCTAAACAGTTCAGCATAACCGGGGGTCCAAAAGCTCTCAAATCCAAAGTGGGGCTTGGAGCTGGGCCTCGGTGGCAAGGGAGAGTTGCAGAGAGCAGCAGGCAGGAATAGTTGGGGAGTGGCTGTGGGCAATTGACTGAAATAGATTTTGTTTTCAAGCTGTTTCTTATGTACCAGCCACAGCTTGAAGCATGGCTTTTAGAGCCAGGAGTAGGCTGCATAAAGCCTCAGTAAATATCACCAAATCGCCCTGCAGAATGGTTTCACCAATCCATGTTCCCACCAACAGGGAATGAGTACACTTCCTCACTACCTCCTTTGCCTGCACAAAGATTAAATCCTTTAATTCTTTTTTTTTTCCAACTTTGCCAGTTTAGCAAAAAAGAAAAATGATACTTTGCCTTTAATCTTCCTTTTTAAGTTATCACTAACCAGGGGTTTTATA
>NW_012149841.1:8917072-8940208 GCF_000956105.1 Propithecus coquereli | reverse complement strand
AATATTTTTATATAATGTGTGTAAACTCCAATATGTTAAGAGTATGACCACTCTCATATTGCCTGAAATTTTCCTCTTGATCTTTTACATGTATTTCAATTCCAGTTATGATCTTTAATATATGAACAATGTAGTGAAATTTCTTAAGATTTTCTTCCAGTTTTTTTATATTTGCGAAGATATTTTGCAAGCTGAGTTCATTTAAGAGCTCACATTTATTTTCTGGCTATTTGTTCAATGGCTTTAATTTTATAATCAAGCACTTACTTAAATATCCAGGTTTTATTGTAACATGAGGCAGGGATCTGTATGGTCAAACAATAGGTCTATTTTAGCTGGTTTAAGCAGAGAGGGCTTTATTACAGAGTTTAGGCTAACTTACTGAGGTACCAGGAGAGCCAGAGTGCCAACTTGGATGCCACATAATCCAGAGTAAGAAATTCCTGCTCCTACCCTGGGGGTATTCTAGGGAAGCAGTTCCCAACCTTTTTGGCACCAGGCACCGATTTTATGAAAGACAGTTTTTCCACAGACCAGAGTGGGTGGTTGGGGATGGCGAGTGACAGGGAGTGGCTGTAAATACAGATGAAGCTTCACTGGCCTGCCACTCACCTCCTGCCATGCAGCTTGGTTCCTAACAGGCATGGACGGTATGGTCTGCAGCCCAGGGTTGGGAAATGCAGTTCTAGGGGAAGCCCTCTACTGCTGCATGCGGGGGTCTGGAGAGTAGAACCGCCACTTTAGGACAATCAGATATCTCTGCTGTAAGACCCAGCTTCTTGGGTCACTCTCACCACTTCTTGGTGCCCATTTCTGCCTTCCAAATGATATCTAGTTGTATCTCCTGAATAAAACTTACATTTGAGAAATAGGATAATAGCTAGCACTATGCCATGCTTATTGCATACCAGGCATTGCTCTAAGTGCTTCTGATATATTAAATAATTTAATTTTTACAGCATCCTATGACATAGGTATTATTGTTATCTCCATTTTATGTATGAGGACACTGAGACCAGAGAGGTTAAATGATTGTCCCGTATCACACATCTACTGCATGGCAGAGCCGGAATTTTGACCCAGGCTGTGCGGCTCCAGAATCTGTGCTTGTGCCCACTGTGCTGTGGTTTTTTGGCTTCCCAGCCTCTATGATATAAGAAGCCAAGCTAGAAAGAGGCAGGAGTGGGTGGTGAATGAGTCCATTTGCACAGTCCTACACAGGCACTAATCTAATTTTTCCAAAGGGCCTCTCAATTTTCTAGTGCCATTTATTGAATAATCTTTCTTTCCCTATTGATTTATAAAATACTAATGTCCTTGTGCATTGAGTAGGCACTAAATAAATATTTGCTAAATGAAGGAATATTTTAGAGTGCATTTTTGAGCTATCTATTCTAGTCCATTGTCGGTTCTGGCATTTCATGGGCTAGTTTCTGTTGCCATTCAAGGTATACTCTCTGAATCTAGCTGCTGTGTCCACTCTGCTCTGTCGTCTGTGGACAACGTCAACAGGTTCCTTTGCTGTCTGGCTTCTGGTTGGGTTTGGCTAATGAGAGATATCACAGGAGGTAGAGGAAGAAGGAGAGTTAGGTGGAGCATCTGTCGCCTTGTCTTCCTTCTTGCCACGTGGCCTTTGGTCAGCTCACCCCTCTGGAAAAGCTCAGCTCCTGCTAGACATCTTTTTTTTCCTGTCCTCCCATCACTGGTTTTATAACTCTCCCTAACCCCCTTTCAGGTCTAAGGTTGGCCTCGAGTATTGCACCGTCCTTTCTTAGTTTCTCTAAAATCTGCCCATACTTTCAAAATAGTCCCTTGATTAAATTCTCAGTCACCCAGTTTGTGTGTGCCATCTGTTCGAGTAAGTCAATAACAGCACGTTGTTTTAATCATTGTCATTTTAAAGCATGTTTTAACATCTGGTAGGAAAAATATTCAGGCCTTTCCCAACCCCAAAACTTCCTTTGCTATTCATTTTTTCTTCCAGATTAGAACCACTTTGAAATATAAAATATAATGCATTTGTGTGTGCCATCTGTTCGAGTAAGTCAATAACAGCACATTGTTTTAATCATTGTCATTTTAAAGCATGTTTTAACATCTGGTAGGAAAAATATTCAGGCCTTTCCCAACCCCAAAACTTCCTTTGCTGTTCATTTTTTCTTCCAGATTAGAACCACTTTGAAATATAAAATATAATGCATTAAATTTTTAAAATTAAAATTACTTAAAATTAATTAAAATATTCTCCCAACCAAGGGCATAAAATGCCTTCCCATTTATTCCTGTCTCCTTCACATTCTGCTGTAAACATGGACAGTTTCTCATGCAGATCTGCACATTTCTTGTTATTCCTGGATGTTTTAGAGATTCAACAATTTTTTGCCTCTTATAATTTTATCTTTCTCCCTGTAATTTCTACCTAGTCATATCTGGCATCTACATAAGCAATTCATTTTTGTATTTTTTAAATTCAGCCATGTTACTAAACTCGTGTTCATTCAAACAGGTTGCTGATTATCTATCTTAGATTATTGATTCTCTTTGATTTGCTACATAAGCGATCATATCATCTTATACCAATGATAATTTTACGTCTCCTTTCTCACCATTGAGACTTTTATGTATCTTTTACACATTACTGAATTGTCTAAAGTTTCTTGAAAGGTGATAATGGGCTTTTTTGACCTTGACTTGCTCCTAATTTTAATTGGAATGTCTCTAACAATCCAACAGTATGCAGCTGATTCTTGATTTTAGATATCTTTATAATGTTTAGGAAGTATCTTTATATTCCCAGTTCACTATATATATTGTTACGTGTGTGTTTTTTTTTCTCATTAATCCACAATGGGTGATAAATTTCGTTAAATGACTTCTCAGCACTTTTTGAGATGATTAAAAAGTCTTCTTCTCTAATGCATGAATAAGATATATTAAAATAACATAACTAATTTTATAATAGACCTTTATTTCAAGAATTAAACCTACATGGTCATAGTATACTGATCTTTAAATACAAGTCTAGATTTCAATTTCTTGACATTTTATAATGTTTTCTATCTGTTTTCAAAATAACAAGTGAGATCCTGGTTCCTCCTTCTGTGCTCTGTCACAGAATGTTCACAAATGATGAAATAAATTTGTGAATCTTTCTAGCTTTTCTCTGCTTTGGAACAATTTAAATAACATAGGAATTATTCCATAAAAACATAAAATATGTAACCCTCTCTGATCCTGAGGTCATTTAGAATTATAGTTTTTCTACTATTTTTTAAATTTCATGTTTCATTCAGGTTTTTCATTCTTCTTGAAACATGTTTGATCATTTATTTTTTCATAGAAAAATTAGTTTTGTTTTGTATTTAGGTACTTAAATGTATTAGTATAGATTTATTCTTAATCAAAAAAATTTTTAATTATATTTTAAATTTATCAGTGCTACTCCTGATAAATTCATTAGTTTCTAATCATTGTTGCCCTTTCTCCCTACAATTTCTTTGATATTGTTGTTGTTGTTCCTGCACTCACTAAAAGTCCCTAAATTTCATGCTTAATTAACTCAAGTCATTTTGATATTTTAAATAAAGAAAGTATTCAGTATTATTCATTTCCCTGTGACTACAGCTTTGGTCCCATTCCCTATATTTCCCTATGTGTTTTCTTTATTTTTACTAGGTTTCTAACAAACATATTGTAGTCTTTATTTCCATTTAAACAAGGAATTATTTAGATAGCATTTTAAATAATTTTCAGAGTATACCTTTGTATTATACTTTATTATACTTTTAAACTATTGTTACTAATGCCTAGTGTTACACAATTGGCATAAGAAATAACAACTTATATAACTTCTTCTTGGTAAAGTTTGATAAGAATTTATGTATGATTTGCTAAAGCATACTCAGTTTTCACTGTTATCACCTCTAAACCTTAAAGTCGGGCCTTTAACATCTTAGGGGGAAAAATTAAGACAGAGACCATTAGCAAGCATATTTGCTCTCCATACTCTGGAAGGGAGGCAAAGACTGTATTCAGGATTGACGTTTTTGCCCCTCTAATCTCATCCTTCTCCATCCCTCACACCCACGCTGTGAGCACACATGTGCTATGGCTGACTAGAGGTAGGGAGTGGAGTTTTACACCATCAGTTTTCCTCACAGAGGAAAACTTCCCTAGTTTTTTTAAATTGATCTAGGTGTCCCATTCTCTATGCAACTCCAGCATCCTTTGCAAATCCTAGAACCTTATATCCTAATTATCTGCATATATAGTCAAGACCATGGCTTTCTTATTGGCAGGGATCAGGTTTTAATTTTCTCTCTATTCCCAGGGATGACTGTACTTGGTAGACAGAGGACAAACAATTATTGGTGACTGAGTGAATAATCTGAAAGGCCTTCAGAATGAACTAATGGGATTAAAAGAGGCAAAAGGAAAATGGTGAAGGAGAAATTCATAAGTTAGTTTTGGTACAGGGGTTTTTTTGTTAAGTCTGTTTTCATTACTGAATTAAAATATTCATATCGAATACAAAATCAGAACTCTTTTATATTAAACATGGCTCTAGTTCTAGGCTGATGTAAACTAACTAACTATCTAGCTGGTGCCTTTGGGAGTTAATTCCTTTTTCTGGGTCTTACTTTTGCCATGCGTTTTATGAGAAGGCTATACCAGATGATGTCTAAATTCTAAAATTCCATCTCTTAACATCTTTACTTCTAAAATTATTTACACTGTTCACAGCTGAAGAGATTATAGGATGGGACAAGTAGATATCAAAGTAGCTGAGGAGAGTTTACAAGAGAAGATAAAAGTTTAAATTAAAATGACTAGGTTCCAAGTGAGAAAAATATCTAATATTGTTGAAGAGAATTAGAACAAAGCAACTTAGGTTCCTTATTGGGCTTCTATTAGGCTACCAGACTATTCAGTTAACTGCAGCATATTATAATTTTCCTAATTAGATGAGAAATTACTTGCCTTAGTAGTCTCTTTTATGACTTTCATCCTCTTTCAATCTTTATTTTTAATACAAATGCCTGCTATATTTAGTTACACATTAACTAGATTTATAAAGAAATATATTATCTGCTGAATGTAAACCCAGGTGCACAGAAGGTCACTGAGAGAAAGATGCAACCGACCATGATGCCAGACAATGATGACTGCTGTAGAGGAAGTGTGGGCAAGGCCCTCTGGCCCCAGGAGAAGAGCGCTTGTGTTGCTCCAGGATTCAGAGGTTTTCCTGAGCTGAGACTTGAAGGGGAGTAGGAACCAAAAGGTGCATGTATAAGCTACCTGGGCTGATGTTCATATCTACCTACTTTTCTGGTTATAAAATGTCACGACTGCCTAAAATGGATTATTTGAATATGTGAAAAATCACTGATAGAGCAAACTTGACAGACTTGGAAAGCTTTCTCCCTTAATCCATATTTCAGTGTAAACTAGGAGCTGGTGAGAGTTCTATTTTGGGAATATGTTCACCCCATTTGGTTCAGAATTAATTGAAAAACATGTACAGTACAGGCATCAGGATGAAAATGCCAGCTTGATTGTAGGTAAAACTGGACTGGAGAAGTGGGTTTGGACCACAAGCCAAAAGGGGCCTCATGGTCTATTTCTCTGCCCCACCCCACCACTGCAATTGAATTTTCTCAGTCGGTCACAGAGCTGTGGGAGGATCCGGGGCTCCCCACCCCAGGGCAAAACACATCCCAGTCACTTACCACATGAAAGAGAAGTTGGAGACTCATATCTTTCAAGCAAGAGAGAGGGAAGGAGGGTTGTGCCTCTACAAGGAACTTTCCCCAAATTGTATGAACAACTTGAAACCTCAGGTAGGTCTCTTCTCTCTCGGGGAGAGAGACTGAAGTGGAGAAAATGATGAGTATTTTCTCCTCTAGGCTTCCAAAAAATGGGGGTTCCTTTCACATGAGCGGCACGTGGGGAGAGAGCGAGATTGAACATTATTCCCTATCACACATCTCCCCATCCCCACCCAGATCAGACTCCCTTCGCCATTCTGGACTGTCCTCTATGAGGGCATAGATTTCATGAAAGCGACTCTCGGGATGTAGTGAGCCGAGCTGGGGAGCTGGTGGTGATGGGGGAAGATGGCACAAAATAATTTGTGAGAGCCCCCCACAAAAATGCTTCCCTCGGGGTGTAACGTCCTCTCTAAGCCCAGCCCCAACCTGTGCCTGCCTGCCTACCAAGGATCTGAGCAAAGTCTGAAAGTTCCAAGGGTAAAAGCCAAACATGAAGGAAATAAACAAATTACAAAATATTCTGTGACAAAATAAATACACAGTAAACATGAAGACAAAAACTAGAACCAAAATGAACTATCAGCACAACCTCGTGAGGAATTCTAACTTTCTCATATTGCCTAATCCCTTTCAATCAATCTACTGGACTGGTGTGGCAAAGGGATGTGAGGAGAAGGTAGGGCCTACATGTCCTGAGTTTCAGTGTTATATGTGTTATGTCCCTTTGACCCTGTATTTTTGAAGTGAAACATATTTATTGGAAGGGTAGTGAAGTAGAAAGATCACCAAGAGAGGTGTCAGGAAATGTGGGCTGTAATCTTACTTGTATAATTTACTACCTCTGTGACCTCAGTGAAGACATGCAATTTCCCTTTGCATTTAAGTTATCTCATCTGTAAAATGAGGAACTTGAAAATGTCAAAAATTCCTTTCTAATTTTAATTTTATCTATTACATTCAAATCTATCAAAAGTCAATAAAATACAAAAATTGCACCATTTTTCATGTGTAGAGAGCTCTGCTAACAGGTTTATATAATCTCATTTAATCCTCCTAACAACCCTATTGGCTAAAAATTATTATCCCCATTTTACAGATGAGTACATTTGAGATCTGAGGCATTAAGTGATTTGCTCAGGGTAAGTGGGAGAGCTGGGATTGAAACCCATGGCTTACTCCAGAGCTCACTTCATTTTACTATGCACTCCTCTAAAATTGGCACTTGCAAACTCTATCAAGTTGTCAAAACTACTCCACATACCTAAATTTCTGTGCTCCTCACGACTATCTGTTTTCAGCCCCACTTTTCAGATGAACAAACTGCAGCTCCCAGAAACTGGATTGCCCAAGGTCATAAAGATCGTTAGAATCAGAGTTGAAATTTTACCCAGGTGGCCACTGGGCTGAGTGCTCAAAGGCTGTTCATGTCCTCAGAGGCAGACCACACTTGGCAGCTTCTCCCTGAGCCTGCTGTTCTTCAAAGAAACCCCAATGACCGGGCAGCCATTCTGTAGCTACTTCTGACTCAGGCAGACAATTCCATTCATTTCCTGGGATGGCGCCTTCTGAAATAACTCTTTTTTTTTGACACAGTCCTATCTTCATGAGGCGGTATTTGCTGCCTTTTTGATTAAATCCTTTACTATTCAGATACAGCTGCCCTTCAAAAAGCAACATACCTCTGAAACCACATTCAGCAGCTAAGTGATTCTGAGCCAACCCAGGGAGATCTAACCCATACAGCAAATAGTGGGGAAAGTGAGAAAAACATCAGAGTTGGAAGGAAGGGGCCTTTGAAATCACGAAAAGTATTAATATAAATCCTTCAATTTATAGGTGGGGAATCTGAACCGAGAATCGAGAAGGGACAGCCTAAGGTAAGGCAATGATGGAGCCAGGGTCAGAAAGAACTTCTTGCTCAGAATTTGGTATTTTTCCTCTTCAATCATGGGGATCTCAACAGTACAAGATGAGATTCCCTTATGATGTGGGATGGCAGATGGGAAAGATTATCAGCACTACTCCTCACATCCATATGGGTATATGCAAGTTATAAAGCCCCTTCACCTGCCTTATCTAATTTCATTTCACAATCATGTCATGGACTTACTTTTTGTTTTGCTGCAGCAACAAACAATGGCTAACTCAGAGTGGCTTGAAACAACAAAGATTTATTTCATGTTCACATGTAGGGTTGGCTGCTACTCTGTTCTACAGGATTTTCACTCCAGAACTCAGGCCAACAGAGCAGCTCTGTCTGGACCATGGCTGGACACTATGGGTTGAATTATGTCTCCCCCAAAAGATGTTACGGTCCTAACGCCCAGTACCTCTGCACGTGATCTTATTTTGAAACAGGATCTTTGCAGTTGATCAAGTTAAATTGAGGTCACTAGGGCAAACCTCTAACCCAATTTGACTGTTGCCCTTATAAAAAAGAGAAATGTGGACATGGAGACAGATATACATACAGGGAAAACACCACGTGAAGATGAAGGGAAAGATCAGGATGATGCTTCCGCAAGCCAGGGAATGCCAGAGAAGGCCAGTCAACCACCAGAAGTTAGGGGAGAACCATAGAACAGATCTCTCTCATAGGCCTAAGAAAAAAATAACCCCACAGCCACCCTGATATTGGACTTCTAGCCTCCAGAACTGTGGGACAATAAGTTTCTGCTGTCTGCAAGCCAGTACAAAGTGTAAGCCACCCAGGTTGTGGTGCTTGGTTAAGGCAGCTCCAGCAGACTGATACACTGGCCTTGTGGCAGAGAGAAAAGAGATGACAGCAAGGCACGTACCACCTTCCAAAGCTTCTGCTCACACTCCTCTGGCCAAAGCACATCACACCACTAAGGCTGACGTCAATGGAGTGGGGTGACCTTCCTAACATAAGGAGTGTCCCCTTAGGGAGGGACTTTCAGGGAGGGGCAGGGAATATTTTGAACAATAACACAGTTTCCACAGCACTCTCATCACTATAAGCAGATAGGTAGTGAGGCTCCTTGAACTAAGGCCCAAATATAGCAACTGAGCAGTCCAGGCTGAGTGATTGGTGGAGCCAATATATGATCCCAGGTTTTCTGCCCCAAATCTTAGGCTATTTCTACTTCAGCCCCAAGGAATTCTAAAAGTAACCCAACCAGCTGGCCTATACCTATCCCTTTCCTGGAAGTGTGAATGCAACTCCCTTTCATAATATCAGCCACTTTGTTAAGAATCATAAAATTAGCTTCCAAAAATCAATAAAATAATCCAACTCACATCATAATCAAGAGTCAGTCCTCTTTCTTTTGAACATGCATAAAGCTCCTCATTAGAACACTGTGTGATTTTTCTCCGTGTAAATGCACAAGTGAAATCAGGGTAGTGGTTTAATTATTGCTGTATTAAACAGTTTTGTATAGATTTGCCTTGGAAGAGGAACATTGGATGATCCTAACCATGAGCCTCTTAAGCAGCTGGTTCAGCCTTCTCTGCTCACAGCATTTTGAGAGCCAGGAGTTAATCAGGCAGTTGGGTCAGGTCAACTCTACTACTGACCTGGCTGGGCCTGTGTCCCAAAGCTGGGCCAACTCTGCATGTAGGAGGTGAGAGCTGTAAGGGGCCTTGCCTGTAGGGTGGGAAACCGTCCCAGGTCACCCAGGACTGAGGGATTCTCCAGGACATAGGACTTTCGGTGCTAAAACTGGAACAGCCAGGGGAAAACCAGGATGGTTGATCGCCTCAGACCTCAGTCCTCTCAGTGCATCCAAATCTAGACTTTACAGATGGGAAACCCAAGACCAGAGAGAAAGAAGGACTCGGAGTCCTTGGAGACTTTCATGTTAGGTGGACCAATCATTCTGATTTGCCCCAGACTGAGGGGCTTCCCAGGAAGTGGCACTTTCAGTTTTAAAATTTTAACAGTCCTGGAAAAACTGGGAGGAGTTTGTCACCTTACCTAATAATGTCTTATTTTATTATACAAATAGAGAAACTGAGACCCACAGAAATGTGATTTGTTCAAGGTTACAGTGGAAATAAATTGCAAACTGGGAGCAGAAGGAGGTTTCTTAACGCCAAGTCTATTGCTATTTCTGGAGTACAATACAGATTTCTATCTATCAGTAAGTATTTATTGACATTATTCAAGCAGGCCTTCAAATTTATTTTGAACTACTTGAAAGGACTAAAAAAATGTACTGCAAAATGGGGGACCAAGATGATCCTTTTTCTAAATACAGCTTGCTGAGGCCCAGGGGTGCAGCCTGGCACTGATCCCCAGGGTCTCTCTTCTCTAGGATTTTCATCCCAGGAAGCCACCTCTACACAGAGCCCTTGCAACATCTGACACACACAATAAAGAAGCTAGGCTCCTCCCTTCTCTCCTAGCTGATATCACCCACCCTCTGCTACTGCACAAACTCACCAGGCACACAGCATGCAGACAATGCTCATGCTGGATTCAACGCCAGTGGATATGTTCACCTTATCTTACCCAAAGGCTGTACCACAGTGGCCACATCTGGGTGTCTGCTCCCAAGATTCCAGTCCTAGTCGTGGAGTTAGCAAGAGCTGAGTTTGAATCACAGCTCTCTCACACACTGAGCATTTGACTTTGACCAAATTAACTGATCTCTGGGGACTTTAGTTTCATTATCTACAACATTGCTCTCAGGATTTAAAAAAATGATTGTAAAGTGTGTGATTCATTACTGGGCCTATACTAGTTATATAATAAATTGCAGGTTGGTTTGTTTATCCATGATGTATGGTGATAACTAGTTCACAGATTTCAGAGTCATGTATGTCTGGGTTTGAATTTCAGATCTATTACTGCTTATTATGTCCAGGATTTGTGCTTAAAATTTCTGGGACTCAGATTGTCTTTGATGTGAAGACTGTGGATCATGGTCCTCACTCCACAAAGTCATTCATTGTATTTGAGTTGCTACAGGATGTGCTTAATAAGGTAGCCATTATTAAAGGTATGTTATCAAGATGGCGTTAGGTTAGAGCACAGATTCCCTGATTCTGTCTTTGACCAGCCCTTCTCCACAAGAAGTTTCCATGGGAAAAATACACACTGAAACAGTAAATGCCAAATAAACACCGTTACTTTTAAGTTCCCACCATCCCAAACTCCCCAGGCAGGACCATGGAGAGCTCCTTTGGCATTATAAGCACCGCACCTTTTTTTTTTTTAGTATACACTTGTTTGAAAGTTTTACCTTGTTGCCTTTTCTCTCACTTTCTGTTTGCATGGCCATAAGTCAGTTCAGATTGGTTCAGCTGCATTTAATAAAAAAACCTAATGATATATCGATTTTAAAAGATAGAAATTTATAAAATAAGTTGAGACACAAGTAGTCCATGACTGGTGAGGCTGACTGCCATTCTCAGAGAGATGGGGTCCTTTTATCTTCCTAGACTGCCACACTTAGCACATGGCTTTCATGGTCAAGGATGCTTCACCGTAAGAAGATAGCTGCTGGAGTTTCAGCTATTGTATATAGATTTTATGCAGGAAGAATAAAAAGAGGCTTGAACCAAAATCCCCACTTTACTATCACCAGGTATACACCTTTCTGCAGGTGCTAAGGAAATGTTGCTTTTGTCTCTAGGTCTCAGTTTCTCCACTTGTAAAATGAAACATTAGGCTGTGTGATTTCTATGTCTGCTTCCAGTTCACAATATGCGATCTTTCAAAGACTGTATTTCCTGACTTTCTTTGTAGGTGAGAGACATCCTTATGTGAGAGACAACAGAAGGGTGGGAGAGCTCTTTGAAAGAGTTTGACTCAGATGGGAGATTTTAGTTGGGTACATTGCTGTTCTGTACAATAAGGTTTTATTGCTAGGAAAGAAGAGAGAATAGATATTGAATAAGCAACTCATGGTTTCTGCCATATAATATAACCTTATTAATTCATATATCAGTTACTTTCCATAGGTAAATCTGCCCCCAACCTCTACCTCTGTTGCTTGTAAACAGCATCTTCCTACTATCACCATAGTTGATCACTGCATTCTGACTCTTTGGTGTGAAACCATCATAGGATCAGTTGAACTTTGATTGGTTGAATTCTCTTTGTGATCTATGTCTAATTATCAGTCTGTGAAGCCTCATTCCCTAGGTTATCTCCTCTTACACTGATACAGAGCCATAATATACCATAATATATGAGCTTATAGTTCACAAGGCACATAATTGTTTCTGTTTGTTCTAAGCAATTATCATAGAGTGTCCACTTCGATGCATCCCACAGATAGAAAGCTTCTAAATTTAATCTCTCCCTACCTCAAACTAACACATTCCCAGCAGAGGCATAATTACCCAGCACCGTCTGAACTGGGTCTAGTGTAGCTGCTTTATTAAATTGTCTGCACTGTTGACTCTTATTCTACTGATACTTAAAGCGTACTAATTTCCCCTCTGTGTATATGATGTTCTTTTTAAAAATAATCGATTTTTAAAGTATAATGCTTTAGATAACCTATAAAATAAACTAGACTATACTAATAGCCATATATATCTTCAGAAACAGTAGAAGAAAAATGTAACACCTGCAAACAATATTGCCCAATAACCATGAGATGATGTCGTGAGATTAGCTATACAGCTATTATGCTCCTATTATCTTTCTAATTTTACACATAAAAATACATGAGACCTAAAAAGCCAAGAAACTTCTCCAAAAACAGTGATTTCCCCACTGCTTCTTTGTGTAGAACATAGGAAAATTTGGAGCTCATTCAGTTTGGGTCTTTTTCTGTATTTGTTGTTGTTATAATGTGAATCAAGCACTTATGACAATCCCTGTTTATGAAAAATGACTCAGAGTTTTCAGCAAAAGTGCCAAGCTCAACTGTGTACAACACAGTATTGGGAAGAGAAAGTTAAATTTATCCTCTAAGTGAGGAAATGCAGAAAAATAAAACTAAAACTGCTCTCCCGCATCCTGCATCAATGTCTTGAGTGGTCTGTACTTAGTCATAAAGGAAACCGGAAAAAAAAAGAACGATAAATGCAAAAGACTTTCAAAAGTGAAATATGCTTGAGAAATGAATTGAAGATATTTATTTATAAAGAAAATGAAAGAACCCCTTTGTAATAGGATACAGGACACAAATGCAATAGTGACCCATTCCGTGGACCTCCAACTTGAATCATGTCCTTAACTCTATAAAGCTACTTTTCAATGATACTGGAAATATTTTTTGAATTAAATCAGCCAACAGCAAAGTTGATTCTTTATTAAGAGTTTTTTTAAAGATTATAAATAAACATTTATTAAGATTAAGTAAAGTTCTTCTTTATTAAGAATTTACTGTGTACCCTCCCCATGCTGTGTGATGGGGACACCACAAATGCAAAGGCAGGATCAACAATATGGTTTCAGGGATCCTGGAAGTCTCCTTTCTCTCTCAACCCCTCTTCAAGATGTCTCTTTCAACTTTAATCGCTTATGAATTCAAGTTTACCTTTAGAGGAGCAATGATTTAAATCAAGGCTGTATCCCACACCGAAGTGCACAAATTCTGTGGGCAACAGCCAGTCTTGAATCTCTGCCAGCCATTTACCTCTTTGTGTGAATGAATTTATTACATGGAGAGGAGAGAAAGAAGAACCTGGGACACAGCGTGATTTATTCCAGAAGCCGTAGTTAGGCTCCCTGGAGGTCAAAACTGCCCCTGAAGATGTTCATCTCACAGCACTAATCATCAGTATTTAGGAGGAATAATTCTTTCCTGGATAGCAACCAACACAGTGTATCTGCTGTGACCCCAGGAGGTGCCACCTGCTTTGAAATCCCCCACTGGGTGCACCACAACACTCCCTGAGTACAACACTCTGGAGGATGCTTCTCATAAAGTGAAGAAACAGTAAGGTCTATTTTTGGTAAGTTGCTTTTCAATTTTAAAAGAATATTGTTGTCCATTATATTTGAGGCACACAACAACCCTATAGGGTATGTATTATTGATTCCATTTTACAGATGAGAAAATGGAGGCCAAGAGAATGTCTCAGTATAGCTACAAGCCACATAGTTAGGTTGGTTTTCATTTTCCTAACCTCTGTTACATCATCCTGTCTACAAAAAAGATCTACCTTATGTTTTTATAATACATTTCAGTTCACAAAGCTTTTTCACACATAATCTCACCAAGTCCATCTGATTAAGCAGCATTTTTTTCTTCTTCTTTTCTCCAAAGACTTCCTGAGGCTGGATGTGTTTTTTGGACTGATTGAGCACACCAGAAAGAAGCATAGAGAGATGGCAAACGCATAAAGCAGGAGTCTATTTTTGTAACGTATACACAAACAGGCACGTTATCAGACTCAAGGGGAGTGGCTGGGGACGGGGCGGCCAGGACCCTGTGACTGAATCCCAGGTTCATTATTTGTCATCTTGGGCAAGTCAGACTCTCTAAACTCTCTTTTGAAATCTGTCACATAGAGATCACATGAAGTGACAGATGTGAACATGTTTTGTAAATGGCCATACACACGGCAGGGGTTATAATTATCAAAAACAGGGCCCACACCTTGGAGGGATTTGAAGTCTTAGACTTAATTCATCTCCACAAAACCAATCATAAAATAGGCCAAGTAAATTATTTGAATAAATGACCAAATGCACAAATAATACGTATATTAATAGGTGAGAGAGGCCTGAACTAGTAACAGAGAACAATGTTTTGGCAGGCAGGTGGAAGGAGAGGTCTATTGACTAACGTCTCTCATTTATAAAGAGCTTCAGGATTTGGAGAGCAGGTCCCCATGCACTTGGCCATTTGACCTCTGGCCATTTTGGAGGTGACAGAACCCATGCTCAGTGACATTACTAAGTAACTTGTCCACTGCTACTGACTGGAAGGGGTGGGATTTGAACCTGTGTTAGTGTGATCTCAGTTGTTTCGCTCATTCTCTGCAGTTCACTGAACATATTGAGTGAGGAATTCTAGACTCCTGGCCCTAACTAGCTGCTGGTATTGTTTCTTTCCTGCACCCTACTTATTACAGGGTTTGGAGTTGGGATTAAGCTCTCCCTATGCTCACCATTAACATTTCCTGATTTTGTTTCTTCATCTTGCCTAAAAACCCTCAGCTCCTTTGATGCAAACTACCTCACCTACTATACTTCTCTGTGAGGCCATCCATGGACTCCATGGTCACTTTCTTTCATCCACCAAAGACTGTTGGGTCACTCTCTTCCTCACCACTTCTATTCCTGTCTTCAGTCATGGTGATTTCAAAATCCAGGTAGATGATCAAACCAACAAACTGGTCTCTCAATTTCTTACCTCCAAAACTCCATTTCTACTCCATTTATCATTCACTCCCATTGTCATTCCCTTATACCTGGTCATTGTTGGTAACATACTTGTTCCAAAATTTCCTTTTTAAGTCATTCGGTCTCTGTGCACATATCTTTCCCCCATACTTCCTTTAGTAGGCTGACTCTAAAAGTTCTTTGAGCGCAGAAAAAGGTCAAAGCCATTGGTCTTATCACCTTTTCACTATTCTTGTATCCTCAGACTTCACTTCTGGTTTTGATTTCTGGTCCATCTTTTTCATTGGTCTCTTATATAAACCCTTAACTCTCTTGCACCTCTCTCTCTAGCCTGCAACATGCCAACCCTGAATGAACCCAACTCTCAGTCTACTTTGTACCCAAATTTAAGCAGCTAAACAAAACTAGATGAAAAAAACAAAAACACATTTATGCCTTTGGATCTCAATTTTCATTCATGATCACAAACTTCAAGTGTGCCTTCAATGCCTCTTCAAAGTGCAAATACATTTCTATTCACTCTCTCATTCTCCGAGGTCACTATTTCACACTTTATCCTTCTTCCCAAAACTTCAAAACACTCTAGTCCTTCCTCTCTCTGCTTTCACTGCCTACTTCACTAACAAACTGGAACCACCACAAGAAATACCTGTATTCTCCAACCACCAAAACCACAAACCTATCCAATATCTGTAGCTAATTAGGATTTCACAGAATTTTAACAACTTGTACAGGATGGGTGCTGATCTGTCTGAATGGACAGCAGTTTTAAACAACCAGAACCATCATAACAGTGCAAAACCCTGAAATATCAGCCCAGTCTATGCCCATTTACATTCCCTTCACTTCCTGTGAAGTGAACAAGCTTCCTATACTCCTAGCTTGGACCAAACCTTCTCTTAGTCACTGAGTCACATCCCTTCTCATGCACTCAGGATATTACTTCTATAATTTTCATTTTTTCTTCCATATCATATTTTCCCTCTCTGTTGGTTAATCCTCATCTATATGCAAGCATACTGTAAGGTCTTCTACCATCAAAAAAAATCTTTGATTCCATCTACCTCCTGATTTTTCTACTCCCTTTTGCAGCCATTGTCTATTATGACTATCTTCAGCATTTTTTCTGCATTCTCCCTTGAAACCATTCCTACCACGCTTTCATATCCATCACTCACTGAGACAGCTATTGTCGATATCTTCCTTATTACTAAATTCAATGGTCAATTCTCAGTTCTTATCTCGCTCAAAGTCTTAGCAGCATTTGACACAGTAGATCATTTCCTCCTTTCTGAAACATTGCTTTATTGACTTTCTGGACAAAATGTTTTTCTGGGCACCTTTCCACTTAGTTGTCCCACATGTTCCTGAATCTTCCTGCTCTCTCAATGTTGGGGGTGTTTCCAGCCTTATTCCCCATACTCTTCTATTTCCAATCTACTCACACTCCTTAGGTGACCTCATCCAGAATCATGGCTTTATATACCATTTTTCCATATGCTGGAAACTTCCAAGCTTATATCTTCAGCCAGATTTCTTCTCTGAACTCAAGATTCATATGTCAAACTGTCACCTCAATTTGCTTATCTAATTGCCATCCTAAAACTATTAATATTTTGTTCAGGAAAATGGAATCATTCAATTCCTCCTGTGAACCTTTTGTTGTCAGTGTTTCCAGTTAAGGTAAATGATATCTCCATTCACCCATTGCTCAGAATATTTTTTTTCTTTCACTCTCCATATCCAATCCATCAACGAATCCCAGGGAACTTCCATCAACGAATCTTAGGGGAACTACCTTTAAAATATAGCCCAATTCTACTACTTCTTGTTCTTATATAACTGTATATAACTATATATTCCTAGTCCAAGGTTCTATCTTCTTTCTCTTGCAATGGAGGAAACTATCGTCTTTTATCTGGAATCCTGCGATAGACTCCTAACTTGTCTCCCTGTCCCAGCTTTGTCCTCAAAAGTCTATTATCAACTTAGAAGGCAGGTTATTTTACATTATTTTTAGACCATAAATGTGATTGGGCTTCTCTTCTACTTAGAACCCTCCAAGTTTTCTCATCACACTTGGTATAAAACCCAAAGTGTTTTATACCTTTATGTCCTTCCTGGTCACTGGCTATCTCCCTCAGCTCTAGAACCTAATCCAGACCCTGCCTTCAAGGAGCATGCAATTTGCTGCTTGTTCTGACCATACAGTAGTTTGAAGCCATCCCAGTTTCAAGCCATGGACCATGCCAATCATTTTTTTTCTCTGTGCTTCTGTATATAAAAGATATAAGCTTGCTCTCCCAGATTGGGGTACAAATATAATCACATCTCTAGTCTTTTTCTCATTAGCCACTCAAGTCTATTCCTTCAGAAAAATCCACTGTCTTTCTCTTGAGGTTTTTCTACCCTCTCACCTGTGCTCCCTATCCCATCCCTACCTACTAACTACCCAAGAACTCTAGGGTTCACTCAGCCTAAAGGGAGAAGGGGGTGGAGCAGCAACTTCTTCTCACTCACTGGACCCCAGATTCCTTATACGACTTGTTTTGCCTCTTCCCCTAGGACTAACTCTCCCTACTAGCAGGCGGGACAATTTTTTACTTCTTAAAAATACACAAAAATCACAAGCTTTTCTTACTACTTCTCCCAAAGCAAGGTTTGATTATTTATCATAATAAAGAGTATCACTGTGTGGGGCCAAAGACAATCGATTTCTTTATACCACATTTTGTTATTGCATATAACACAGATATTCCATATATTTACCTATAAGACTGTTTATCTTGTTAGAGAGCGAGATCCTTGAGGGAAGAACTCAAAGATTCCTCAGGTTTCTCATAACATAGTAAGATTTAGAATGCACATAGAGTTGACTTCAGCAGAACTGAGTAGTCGTTTTGTACAGATAGATTAATAAATGGCTTTATCCAAATAAATCCCAACAGGCATTGATGGGCGTAGGTCTGATTTGTTGTAGGAAGTATAAATGGTTTATTGACCTTAGAGTTCTGTGTTCTTTTGGCTGGTTTCTTGCTTCCCCTTTAAAACATATTCAATAGAGTTCACCTCCCCTTGATACTAAAATGAGATTGAGCCGATTCCATGCCTTTTTCTAGCTTACTCATAGGTGACAGAGTCTCCCACTTTAAACCACAAACACAGCTTCATTCAGAAATTAGAACATACCCAGTTCAGAATATTAATCAAAGGTTGGATTTTTCTTCATCTTCCGCCAGGCTAAGACCAGTAGCTATTGCTGCCTCCTCTAAGGAAGGCAGTGCAACGGGACCAGCTCCTTCTACACTCATCTCCTTCACTACTACAATGACAAACAAATGACAAACTGTAGTGGCAAACCACAATGAGATGTCACTTATCTCCAGTGAGAATGTCCTTTATCAAAAAAATCCCAAAACAACAAATGTTGGCATGGATGCGGAGAGATAGGAACACTCATACACTGCTGGAGGGACTGCAAACTAGTACAACCTCTTGTGGAAAGTAATACAGAGATACCTTCACTATTAGCTCACTTCTCTTTCCACTTTGCCAGTGAAATCTGATGAGTGAACTGGCATACCTACCATTGCATGTGTACTCTATATCTGCAAGAATGCCTACAAATATATTGTAGTTTATTATGCAGTTCACCTTTAACTTGGCTATTGTCAGAATTTTATTTTCGTCTCCCATAAATACTTGTTTACAAATTAGCACTGTGCCAACCTGCAATTCTTCTTAGGTTGCCTAGCAGGGAATCTTGAAATATTTTTAGTAGAAATCAGATGACTGATCATCTTAAGTTGCAAGATCTCTGCAAACCTTTTCTTGACATAAAAACTATCATCTCTATGATCTACCTCCCACCAGCTATTCAAACTCATGTCCAGTGTTTGCAAATCCTTTCTATGCTAGAGTAGTAAGGTTAGTGAGAGAAGTTGAAAACCAGGTATACAAGGACTGGATAAATTCAGAGTAAATTTAAAACAAGATCCAGGGTTGATTCTTAATTCTGTTGTCAAATATGTGAAGAGCTGTCATAGGGAAGAAGATCAATTGTTCTGTAGGAATCCAAGAAGTAGAAAAAGGACTTCTGGTGGATTTGAGGGGAAATATATTTCAACTAGAGAAAAAGGAGAAATTAGAATGTTTCGAATGGAGCAAAACCAGAATGAGCTGCCCAAGAAAACCATAGATTCCTCATCAAAGAAAGAATTAGGGGTGGTGGATGACCACTTTATGGGGGATTTGGATACATGGAGGGGTCCTTTGTCTATGGCCCAAGGAAACCCCAAGTGGTCCGTGAATGGGGTTCCAGAGGCCAAATGAGTTCCTTAGAATTGTATGTATGAATGAAAATATCAGTTTTTCAGGGGAGAAAGTTTCAAGTTCTCCTTAGATTGTCAAAAATCTCTAGGACTAAAGGCTATATGAAAACTCTATTAAACACAGAGAGATCTCATTATATTTCGGTTCTCAGAGGAGAGTTCTATTTTGAAAGGGCAGTTAGATTGTTTGATTTCTGAAGTCCCTCATACCTCTGATATGCTCTTTTGAAATTATGTGTAAGAGGAACTAAGGAAATAAATTTTTGGACAATATAAACTATATTTCAGGATCTATGGCACATACAATAATAAAAGGAAAAAATTAAACCATGCCTTGGCCACTACCTAGATCCACTTACAGTACATCAAGGTATTTTTTCTTAGATAAAAGAACAAAATTAAAGCCTACTTCTGGCCATTGTCCAAAGCATTCCATCACTTAAGAATCTGTTTTTGAAAAAGCCAGCCACAGGAACAACGGCTTCAAATTGAAGGGATACACTATAAAAGAGTCCAAATCAATATTTCCCCTGTGACAGAGTAGGGATTTTGAAATGCAACAAATAAAGTATTTGGAAAATATAGGCACCAAATTTAAAAAATATCTGAGAGCAGACAAACATATTCCAATTGAATATCCAAAACATAGACAAACTCCTTTCCCTGTTGGAGCACTTCAGAGCTCTTATCAAATTGGATCTTTAAATATTTCCCCAATTCCCCATCAAACATCTTCTCACCCCAGAAGGCAGTTTTCTCTCTTTTGATTTTGATGTGATTGCAAGGGCACCCACTGGTCCTATTGGCAGAATAAAGACCTTTAAATCCATTCACAAAATTTACATGACAAAAAGGAAAGTAGATTTCCAGAGCTTTCAGCTTGTGCAATAGAAGGTTTAAAAATATTCCCTGTACATTTCAATTTCTCGTTTTTAAAAAAAGGTCCATTTACATTTAAAAAAAAAAAATCTTCATTCCTGTTAACCCAGAAGGATGACTCACTTCCCTAATCTCTTAAGTTTTTTTTTAAACCTTTTTGAGCCTCAGTCATAATAAGAATGCTCTATCACAAGCTGTCTTAAGTACCTTGATTTTGCCCAAAATATCCGGGAATCTTACTGCAATAAATAATCAATATATATAAAGAAAATATTGAATAATAAAAATAAAGATAAATATAGTTCCACCCTGTCTGTCATTGAATAAGGTATACACACAAATTTTTAAACTAAATTCTATGTGAGATCTGGAATTTGATATGTTGAGATCAGGATTTGGAATTTGAGGTCAAATGTTGTGGGACATTGCCTGGCTACAAGGAGAAAAAAGTTGACGGAATTGGATAGAAGTAATCAAAAACAAGTTTGGAAAATAAAAAAAATTTATTGCTTACATAATCAAATCATTTAATGATGGTAAAGAATATCTTTATGAAATTTATGTTGATATAGAAAATCATCCAACAATACTTGCATTGGTACTTTGGTCATATAAGAGAAACTAAAATAATTTAATGGACTTTTCCATGAGCAGTTCTATATTATAAAAATAAGGATAGCACATACCTAGCTCTGTACAGATCTCATAGCCTTAAATGATTTTCAAGGAGAACATAAGTATATTGAGATATGAAGACTCCAAAAAGGCAGAAATAAAGTAAGATGCCCAGCAGAACACCAAGAAGAACAAGTTTTCCTATCGGCTATGACTTTCTGGAAGGAATGTTAAATATTAAGAAAGAGAGACAAGTTTTGGTAAGCATTGGCCAACCTCAGAACACTTACTTGAGATTATTCTATTTTCAAGAAATAGATTGTCCAGAAGAAATCTCTCTTTTGAAAACTGAGCCTGTCTGTCAATAACCCACTGGATTCCAGGGGGTTTGCATTAAGATTCCAAATTCTCCATTAATAATATTCAGACACCATGGTCTCAATTATCAAAGTTAAAAATGTTTTCAAAGGAAATAAAACTGGCTCAATTTCACATTTGTTTTTAACTTGAAAGATGCCCAAAGGAATTTTACTAAGAAACAAGAATTAGATTTTTTGAAGAAAATAAGCTAGTTTGACTCTTTAGTATCATTACTGCTGCCATTATTGCTCTTATGTTGTGTTGTCTGTTTACTATCAGTTTAATGAAAGACTAGCAGTTCTTGAAAAGTGCTGACACATAAGTTGAAATATCTCTAATAGATTTCTTGTAATGTAAAACTGGCTGGAAACTTCTAGAAATGAAAAAAATCTCTGAATACACTTCAACCAGTAAATGGGGTGTAAAAAATAAATTTGCTGGAAAAAGAGCACATTAATACTTTTTAAGGTTCCACACAAAGTGTAGAATTATTTTTTCTAGATCTGCAAAAGATGATCTTGGTATTTTAATAGAGATTGCAAACAGACAACCTACAGAATGGGAGAAAATATTTACATGTTACATATCTGATAAAAGGCAGATAACTAAAATCTATGTAGAACTCAGAAAAATCAACAAGAAAAAATCAAACAACCCTATCAAAAAGTGGGCAAAGGACATGAACAGAAACTTTTCAAAAGAAGATAGGGTAATAGCCAACAAATATATGAAAAAATGCTCAACATCTCTAACCATCAAGGAAATTCAAATCAAAACCACAATGAGATGTCACTTATCTCCAGTGAGAATGTTGTTTATCAAAAAGTCCCAAAACAATAAATGTTGGCATGGCTGCAGAGAGATAAGAACACTCATACACTGCTGGTGGGACTGCAAACTAGTACAACCTCTGTGGAAAGTAATATGGAGATACCTCAAAGAGCTACAAGTAGATCTGCCATTTGATTCAGCAATCCCAGGCATCTACCCAAAGGAACAAAAGACATTCTATAAAAAAAGGACATCTGCACTAGAATGTTTATAGCAGCACAATTCACAACTGTAAAGATGTGCAAACAACCCAAGTGCCCATAAATGCATACGTGGATTAATAAAATGTGATATATATATACAATGGAGTTCTACTCAGCCACAAAAGGCAATGGTAATCTAGAGCCTCTTGTATTATCCTGGCTAGGGCTGGAGCCCATTCCACAAAGCGAAGTATCACAAGAATGGAAAAACAAGCACCACATGTACTCACCATTAAATTAGTATGAACTGATCAACACTTAAGTACATATATAGTAGTAACATTCATTGAGTGTCGGGTAGGTGGGAGGGGAGGAGGGCATGGGTATATTCACACCTAATGGGTGCAGTGTGCACCGTCTGGGGGATGGACACGCTTGAAGCTCTGACTCAGGTGGGGCAAAGGCGATTATATGTAACCTAAACATTTGTACTCCCGTAATATTCTGAAATTAAAAAAATTAAAAAAAAATTCTTTTCAAGGGAGTGGAAGCTTAAGAAATTTGAGGGCTTACAACACCACTGATAAAGCATGTATGAATTCCTTCTTCATGTGGCCAAAGGAAAAAGTGTACTGTATCCATGCTAGATGCATGCAAGGAGATAGGGGAGCTTTGTTGAAGACTGTTAACAGATGCAGCTTTCTAAGGAGCAGAGATAGTGTTAAATTAGGTCACGGACGCTGAAGGCCAAGATTTTCTGGAATCCACCCTCACCTTTTCTTCGTGAGAGACCTCTTTTCATCTTTCACAACACAACTCAGAAGTAACCTCATTCTGAAGGCTTCTTTGTTGTCCTCCGCATCCTCCCCTCTACTCTGTCACTCTCGTCTGTGTTATATTTGTACTCCATGCATATACTTGGTCCGTGG
>NW_012149841.1:8911405-8912502 GCF_000956105.1 Propithecus coquereli | reverse complement strand
TTTTGTTTTAAGGGGCTAATAAGGAGTTCATAAATCTCAATTACTTCTGCGAAGTTAAAAGCAGCTACAGGTCTGCTAAGCATGATTCCAATCTCTGAACAGTCCTAGTACCTTTATTAAAACAGTGGCAGAGGAGAAGGGCCAAGTCATATTTCAACCTTGAGCTGACATTACGGCAGTGAAATTTCCTTCATTCTGGTCAGAGTGAAGGAGGAGCACAGATCAGACCAGGTCACCTGCAGGATGCTGTGTCGCACATTGAACTGCACATGGCCAGGAGAGTGAGAATTGGTCCCAGTGAGTTCCTAGCATTAGCCAATCTCCATGCATAATCAATGAAGAAATCAATCAATATTTATGTCCCTAACACAACTCATTGTCTTTTCTTTCCCATCTACCTACACACACACCCACATACACACACACACTCTCTCTCTCTCTCTCTCTCTCTCTCTCTCTCTCTCTCTTTCTCTCTCTCTTTTTCTCAGTTTTACAGATTTAAAAAGATCATGAAACTGCTTCTCTCCATCCCTCCCTGCTATGGTTTGAAGGTGCCCCCAAAGTTCAGGTGTTGGAAACTTAATCCCCAATGCAACAGTGTTGGGAGGTGGGGTCTAAGAAGAGGTGATTAGGTCACGAGGGCCATGTCTTCATAAATAAATGCATGAGTGCTGTTATCTCAGGGGTGGGTTAGTTAGATAACTGTCTCAGCAATGGGTTAGTTATCTTGGGGGAGGATTTACAAAAGTGAGTTTGGCCCTCTCTGGCTCTCCTGAGCTCTCTTATCTTCTCGCCTTCTGCCATGGAAGGACAGAGCATGATGGCGCTCACCGGATGCGAATCCCTTGACCTTGGACTTCCCAGGCTCCAAAACTCTAAGAAATAACTTTCTTTTCTTTATCAATTCCCCAGGCATGGTATCCTCTCACAGCAACACAAAAAGGACACAGACACTCCCTAAAACTCAGTCAGGCCCCAGTTCTGGTTCATGCCATCCGCCCAGTGTCTCTCAAGTCTGTCTATTCTCTAACTGGTCTCCCCTGAACCTGCCTTTCCAGACTCACTTCACATTTTATTAATCCCTCCTTCTGCCAAGC
>NW_012149841.1:8906028-8911355 GCF_000956105.1 Propithecus coquereli | reverse complement strand
ACCATGATGGGGATCCAAGGCAGGAGACAGCAGCAGCCAGGGGCCTCACAGGGACTGGGATGCATAGCTTATGCCCAGGCCTGGGGCCGCTGAACCATCAACTCAAGGTCTCAAGCTCAGCCCTGGGCTCTGAGAACTAGAGAATGGCCAGGAACTTGAGGCCAGCAACAGGCCCCTACATCCACACAGACTGCAATGACAGAGGTTTAATGTTGAATCTGCTCGTGCTTTGGCTATTTGGATATTTTCCACTTGTCAGCTTGGTCTACACATGGCTAGGCCCTGAAGGGCAGATCTCTGAGCTAGTATGAAGGACCAATTAGGATTAGAATGACTGTGGAGGCATTCTGACTTGGCTTTGTGGGATTGGAAATAATTTTGCAATAGGGAGAAGAAAAAAAATAACTTTCCAGGCAAAGCCAAATGCATATAGTACAAACGTGGTTACAAATGGATGGTAGGACAGGAGGCGAATTAGAAAAAGGAAATAGATCAGTTTTACTGTAGAACAGAGCTCATATATGGGGACCATAGACAACATGGCCTACAAGTCATATTGTGAGGAAACTGGAACTCTTGGCTAGACAGCCTGTGTTGCAAGTTGGAGGCAATAGGAGCCGCAAAATGTATGTGAAAAGTCCAGTGTATTAATTTCCTATGGCTGCTGTAACAAATAGCCACCTAGTTAGTAGCTTTAACGTACAAATCTATTACCTCACAGTTCTGAAGATCAGAAATCTCACTAAATTAAGGTGGCAGCAGGTTGTATTCCCTCTGCTGGCTTTAGGGCAGAATCCATTTCCTTGCTTTTTCCACCTTCTAGAAGCTGCATGTAATAAAAGTGTTCCTTGCTCAAGGCCGTCTTCTATTCTTCAAAGCCAGCAATCACATCAATCTGACCTCTGCTTTCTTCTTCATGTCTCCTTCTCCCAGTGTCCCTCTTGCCTCCCTCTTTCCCTTATAAGGACTCTTGTTATTATACTGGGTAATATAATCTCAAAATAATCCACGATAATCTCCCCATCTCGAAATCCTTAATTTAATCCCATCTGCAAAGTCTCCTTCGCTATTTGTAAGGTAACATTCACAAGTTCCAGAAATGAGGATGTGAACATCTTTGGAGGGTCCCTATATTTCCAACCACACCTAATTATAGGCAATTAAACTGAGCTAAAAATAACATTAACAACAAACATGTGTTGAAGGCATATTTTATGAAAGGCATTATTTTAAGTGCTTTACATATGTTAGCTCATCTAATCCTCAGAGCAACCTTTCAAGGTTATCTGAGACACAGACAAGCTAAATAGTTAAACAGCTTAGCCAAGGTCACACAGCTGGGAAGGACTGGGGCATTGATACAAACCCTGGCCCTCTGGTGCCAGAAGCCACAATTGTCACCACCCCATGTTGTCACTTTTGAAGTAATGTGGAAGAGATCTGGTAAATTGTTTGAGAGAGACTCTTTGCTCCAGTCTTCTTTATTTTCTCATTATATTTTTAAACCTCTGCCTTTATTGAAAAATTATTCCAGCAGACTATAAAGAGTGCTAGTACCCTGGAGTCAGTAACCCCTTCGGTAGTGTTTGTCCACGTTAGTGTCCTCAGCAAAACATAACGCTGTTATAGAACAATAAGGTAGAGACTGTCTCACAACCAAGTGGACTCTGAAGCTCTGGTCTAATTACTGTTTAAATACCCAAGTTGTGATACAGCTTAAAGTATTTACTTGGAAGGGAAATGGCAATTAATTATATTCTATTTTGCTTCCCCCAGAATTAAAGAATTGGAAAAAGGGTCTTGATGGTTTCCTCTGAAAACCTGATTTTCTTACATTTAGGGATGGTTTTCATATAAATTGACTTCCCACAGTTGCTAATGTTTGTTAAATACAGTGGATTCTAGAAGAAAATGAAAAAGCAGAGAAAGTAGCCCAGAAGAAAATTCACAATGAACTGCTGATAAGATACACAGGGTATTTCTGAGAGAATCTTTAGAGTTGGTGGAATTAAATTACTGCTCTGGGTAGCTATTTTTTAAGGAAAATGTGTATTCGCCTAATCCAATTTCAGCATAATTCATATCCCTGTAACACTCTGAGAACACTGGCATATGGTTACATGAGATATAAATTGGGAGTATGATTAAAAATCACTGGCGTTTCAATTTCAATTATATTTCACAAAATAGACTCTAGGGAAAAATTGCATGAGCAAGACCACAACCCATTTCAGGATGAGAATGGAGAAAAATCTTCTACACATGCACACACGTGTGCGCAGTCACGCACATCCATCTTTTTTGCAGATCTGACCAGGCTCCTCATTCCCCAGGTGAACTCCTGAAACTGGCTTTCTCTCGGTAGCCAGCCAGGTCTACTTGGCTTGACTTGAGGCCAGAGACCAAAGGTTTTCAAAAGCCACCTGTGATTGTATGTGCTGAACAAAAGAACAGTCCAGTTTTCTAAAATTTTAAAATCAAAACTGGAATCAAATCACATGACTATTTGACCTTGAACCACTTAATCTTTCTTCAAAATGACCTTGAAAATAATTTTAAAGAATAAAGAGAAAATGTAAATCTCCTGATACACAGTAGGTATAAAAACATAATGTATTTAAGTCAGCAGAACTTTGTTTAGCACCGAGGTCAGGTACCTCGCTATATTCATCTTTGTGTCCATAGAATTCGACAGGATTTCTGGCAAATACTAAATGCTCCACATATTTGCAGAATTGAAAATAAAGATTTAGATTTTCCATATTTCTACTCCTAATTCATCTTTAACTCTTCATAGGGCTATTGCTCCCAAGTGATATAAAAGGGGAAAGGTGAGAAGGAATCATTAAAGATTTTAAAAGCAAAAATAAATTCTTCCCTCCTTAATTTTGACAGATGGGAATTTCAAGTTTCTCATTTTGTTTTAAGGGGCTAATAAGGAGTTCATAAATCTCAATTACTTCTGCGAAGTTAAAAGCAGCTACAGGTCTGCTAAGCATGATTCCAATCTCTGAACAGTCCTAGTACCTTTATTAAAACAGTGGCAGAGGAGAAGGGCCAAGTCATATTTCAACCTTGAGCTGACATTACGGCAGTGAAATTTCCTTCATTCTGGTCAGAGTGAAGGAGGAGCACAGATCAGACCAGGTCACCTGCAGGATGCTGTGTCGCACATTGAACTGCACATGGCCAGGAGAGTGAGAATTGGTCCCAGTGAGTTCCTAGCATTAGCCAATCTCCATGCATAATCAATGAAGAAATCAATCAATATTTATGTCCCTAACACAACTCATTGTCTTTTCTTTCCCATCTACCTACACACACACCCACATACACACACACACACTCTCTCTCTCTCTCTCTCTCTCTCTCTCTCTCTCTCTTTCTCTCTCTCTTTTTCTCAGTTTTACAGATTTAAAAAGATCATGAAACTGCTTCTCTCCATCCCTCCCTGCTATGGTTTGAAGGTGCCCCCAAAGTTCAGGTGTTGGAAACTTAATCCCCAATGCAACAGTGTTGGGAGGTGGGGTCTAAGAAGAGGTGATTAGGTCACGAGGGCCATGTCTTCATAAATAAATGCATGAGTGCTGTTATCTCAGGGGTGGGTTAGTTAGATAACTGTCTCAGCAATGGGTTAGTTATCTTGGGGGAGGATTTACAAAAGTGAGTTTGGCCCACTCTGGCTCTCCTGAGCTCTCTTATCTTCTCGCCTTCTGCCATGGAAGGACAGAGCATGATGGCGCTCACCGGATGCGAATCCCTTGACCTTGGACTTCCCAGGCTCCAAAACTCTAAGAAATAACTTTCTTTTTTTTATCAATTCCCCAGGCATGGTATCCTCTCACAGCAACACAAAAAGGACACAGACACTCCCTAAAACTCAGTCAGGCCCCAGTTCTGGTTCATGCCATCTGCCCAGTGTCTCTCAAGTCTGTCTATTCTCTAACTGGTCTCCCCTGAACCTGCCTTTCCAGACTCACTTCACATTTTATTAATCCCTCCTTCTGCCAAGCACCCGGGCTGTAGCTCATTCTGTTTTCCTTACCTGCACATTTCCTCTCCCACCTGCCCAGTCCCTCTTATTTAATGTTATCCACACATCAAGCTTCAATTCAATTCCCAAGTTCTCAACTCCTAAACAGAATTGAAAATTTTGTTCTCTGCTACCCTTCATCACTTAGTTCACACTTTGTGACAGTCATTTGCATCCAAGAGGCAGTGTAGTGTAGTGGAAAGAGCAGGCTCTCTGCAGCCTGACAGTCACAGGTTCAGAAGCTCAGCTCGGCCACCCATTAGCTATAAAAGTTTGAACAAGTCACTAAACCCCTCTGAAACTCACTTTCCTTATCCATAAAGAATAGTATGGCAGTGCCCACCTCATAGGATTATTGTGAGGATCAAAATAAATTAAATATCTTAAATGTACTAAAGGGTCTGGCACATAGAAAGTACTCAAAAACTACTTATTATCATTGTTGCTATTATTACTATTACTGCTATTGCAGTGTTTTTTATTACTTCCTACTAGAATATCAGCTCTCTGCATACAACGACTATAACTTGATCACTTTTCTATGCCCGATAGCGCCAGGTCCAGTGATTTTCATATTTTAGTGTTCAACAAATATTCATTAAATTCATTTTGAGCTCCTCTTCTGAGACCCCTGCTATCCACAATGTGTTGCTTGGCAGTATAAGGAAGGTATTAATCTCAATAATCGAGATTATAATCATAATAATTCACAATATCGCTTTTGAGATTAAACAGAACAATCTTTATAAAGTGCTATACAAATGTTAGCAATTCTTTAGGAAAAAAAAGCTACATAAACGTGATCTTAGGAGGTGCATCTGTTTAACGGTAGGATGGGAGGAGTGAGTGTTTGTGGGGCAGGTAAGGCTGAGCACTGAGTGGAGGTCTCTGGAAGTGTCATATGCCAAGAGGCAGCAAGGAGACCAGCCTAACTGACCCAGAGGTGGTGTGAGAACCAGCAAGGGGCTCAATGTTGTGTTAGGCAGGGAAAAGTGGGGACTCCTTCTCCTGAAGAGTGACAAGTGAGAACCCTATGGTGAATTTAACACAAAGAGAATCTGTGCAGATGAAAGCTTGGTACATTCTGGTCTGGCACTGGCTGAGAGCCCACAGGAGTTCTGTTTGAGTGTCAGGTAGGATATGAAAGAGGGTATCTAAATTGTGGGGCAGATGTAGTGGGTGCTTCAAAAAGAAACTCATTAATTAAAACTAATTGATTAGTAAATTACTGCTTAAACATGATGCTAGGCCCTAGTGTTATAGAAATGAGTAAATTCAGATTTCCCACTTTCAC
>NW_012149841.1:8900568-8903503 GCF_000956105.1 Propithecus coquereli | reverse complement strand
CAAAAGACACTGGCAAATAATCAAAAGCAGGTATATTCTCGAGAGGGGTTGACACTTGGAAAAATGTAATAACATAAGAGGAATTTATTACTTTTATGGTTTTAGCCTGAGGGAAGGCCTCAGCCTGCTCATGTTAGACAGAAAACCTGCCGCCTTTCTATACTGGACACAATCAGAGACATAATTTACATAAACCACAGCAGCTGTAAAGTGAATGGAAAATTCCAGAAAGAAGAGAGGCAGAGCCTTAAATCCTGTGTATATTCCCTACCCCAAATCTCCGGCCAAACTCTAAGTTTTACATGCATAGGGGAGACTCCAAGCACTCACACTGAGGACAAATGCACTAAACTGAGGTTTGAGCTGCCAACAGATTGACAGAGAAAGACAGTTTGAGACCAATCAAGTAAATTGCCAGCTAAAACCACCAAACAAAGAGAACATTTATGTTATATATTATAACGGAATCTAGATTTTTCATCACAAAAAAATCACAATGTCCTATATAAAAACACTTGACACAAAAAGAAACAGGAAAATATGATCTTTGAATCATATCAGTGAGAGCATAAATCATAGGATTAGCCATGGGATCTTGGATGAGTTTCTTAATTTTCCTAAGCTTATAGTTTCTTATCTAAAGTATTTCTTATTTTTAAAAAATCTGAGTAAAGCTAATCTTATTTTATAAAGTCTTGTGAGAACTAAAAGCAATAATGCATACAGAGTGCTTGGCACATGGTAGCATTATTTGGGGTTATTATTGTGACCTCTTTTATTTGTAGTAGCTTCACTAGTTGCTAATGAAGTTAACCTGGTATTAATGATGAAGCACTTGATCCACTCAGAGTGGTGAGCCAGTATTCATCCTCCAAAGACTTGAATTAAGGATATTTATTTAAACTAATTAAATTAGTAGAAAGAAGCTTGGTACAAGTTGGAAGTTGGTTTGACATTTTAAGATTTTGATATCACTGCTTCCGTCTTGAGTTCAACTACATGGAGAAATGTGCCATCTCTAGCTCTAAGGAAATTTAGAGTTATATGGTTATGTCCCTCATCCTCATGCCAGCATCCTCAGTGAAATAGTCATTGGAAATCATTCTGCATTCCTTAAATGATTTGTTTAAAGAAATATGTCTATTTGGAGGAAGAGGGAGAATTCCTTGGGAATTAAAATGTGAGTTTGTTGACACTCGAAGTTGACGGAATTTAGTGAATATATAATTTCCCCACCTTATTTTTGAGGGCTATATTATCATTAATGATTATTAGATTTGAATAGATCAGCCTTTCAGAACAGTCAAAGGAAGTAGCTTTTCAGGGATTCTCTAAGAAGACAACAAGTACATAAGCAAGAAGCTGGAATTTGGAATTAGATTATTAGTTGTTCATTTATTCACTAGCTGTGTGGTTTAGGAAATTTTCTTTAACCTCTCTGAGCCTCAGGTAAAATAGGGATGTAGAGACTTACCTTCAGTACTTTGTATTGTGAGTGTGTGTTGACAATCAAGAGAAGTAATGAGTATAAAGACGCGCTGTAGGAGCTCACCATCTGTTTACAATTCCCAGTGATGAAACAGCAAGAGGCAAGATTGTCAGGTTCAGCAACACTGTGGCTGAGGAAAACGTAAAAATGCTTGGAGACCTTTCTGACTCTTCTCATCTTTGTTCCACATCCGCTCCCCCCGCAGGACTCCGAGTGATTTGAATAACCCATTACTCCCTTCCACATCATTCCCTCCGTTCCTTATCTCTGCTCAGAGCCCACCTGGCCTCACAGAAAGGCCTAAAGACAACACCATGGGTTGAATGGACTGAGCCCTAGACTTTTCATCCCTTTGCCAAATGCCAGCTCCAAAACTGCCACATTCTTGCTGGTTATCAACTTCCCAGTACAATACCCTGTCAAGCACCTGAAAGTTGCACCTAGTTTCTACTTGTCCTAAGTGTTGTGTTTTAAATTACCTACTTTCCTTTTCTATTTCCTGTAGAATCACAAGGAACAAAAATGCGAAGCCCAGCACTAGGACAGTGGTTCTGACATGAACTGGATGGCCTTGTCATTTTCTTGACTATTTTTAGGCTGAATAGGATTTAAACCTAAAGCATCTCCTTTAAAACACCTCCACTCCTTTAAACATACATCATAAATTGGAACACATTCAGCAAGACCCACTGACACTCTTCACACCATGAATTGAATTCTCTTCATAATAGAAAACTGAACCAATATCTTGTTGTTATATCAAATCCCATTATTTTTGCTCGAGTTCAAGTCAGAAGAAAGGTCAATTGAAAAACAAAACAAAACAAAACAACGGTCAAATGAAGACCAGAAGAGAATTTTAAGCTGAGAAGACATGTTGTGTTAACTTTCAGGTAACTGGCAATTTCCATCCAGGACTTAGTCTCTAATCAAGGTTTTCTGTGATACTGTTTCATATTGTAGGTGTCCTGGTAGGTTAAAGAAAAGTGGTGCTATCTACTGGGGAACAACGATGTGAATTCTGGGTGATTAATTTGGGCCTTCTAGGTTCAGCCATTTCTGGTTCAAAAGCGCCTCAATAGGTTCTTTAATGAGATTTTATAAACAAGGATTCTGGATTAGTCTCCCAGGGCTGCCATACAAATTATCACAAACTGATTGTCCAAACCAACAGAAGTTGATTCACAGTTCTGGAGGCTAGAAGTCTGAAATCAAGGTGTTGGCAGGGTTGGTGCCTTCTGGGTGCTCTGAGGTGGAATCGGTTCCGTGGCTTTCTGCCGGCTTCTAGGGGCTGCAGGCAATGCTTGGCATTCCTTGGCTCGCTGACACGCATCACGCCAATGTCAGCTTTCACTCTCATGTGGGGTTCTCCCTGTGTGTCTCCTCTGTTCCCTGTATCTTCTCCTTGTCTTATAAAAACACCAGTGATAGTAGATTTAGAACCTG
>NW_012149841.1:8899181-8900518 GCF_000956105.1 Propithecus coquereli | reverse complement strand
AGGAGTAAAAGATTGAATGCATATAAAAAAATAATCACAGGGCCTACCATGTAATAAGTTCTTACTCAATAGTACTTATTCAAATAGGAGAAGAAGAGTAGATTTGAGATGTACTAGAAAAATTGTAGAGTTTTGACTCAAATTGAATTAATATTGTGTAGGACTTACTATGTGTTAGTCTTGGTACAGGTGTCTTTCATGTACGACAGTACATCGTATAATTCCCACAACAGGTGTATGGTTTAGGTGCTATTATTATTTCTATTTTATGCCCGAGAAAACTGAGTTTTAGAGATATTAAATAATTTGTTCAAGATCATATAGATATAAGAGGCAGAGTCAGACTAAAACAAAAATCCGTCTAATTCCAGAGTTCATTCTCTCAACCATTATATTATAGCAGCTCTGATGTCTACTTGCTGTAGTACCTTGGGCAAACTTTAGCCTGTATGGGCCAATTGTCTCACTAACTTCTTCTACCCCTTGAGCTCACACACCAGACTACATTTCCAACTCTCCACTGCAATTGGGATTGGCCACATGACTGCGTTCTGGTCAATGGAATATGGGCAGAGGTGATGTATACTGTAACTGCAAGAAAAGGTTGAGTCAGGGTGGTAGTGGGTGTTAGCTGCTGTTGATGACATTTTAAAAAGTTATTAATATAAATGAACTCAGATAAGAATTGGCTAGTTTAAAAGCAGAAATCAAAAAGAATACATTCAGAAATTCAGACCTTACAGGGCCAGAAAAGCCAGTAACTTTAGTTCTAACATATGATATTCAATCAATTATAAGATACACTTTTCACATTTTAACATCTCTGATATTGGAATGTTCTTTATAATCCCTGTCATCTCATGATCAATGTTGGCCAGGTGACAATTGTGACATAGTTGTCATTGTACATGTGTTAACTTGTTACTTATTCCTGTGCATTATTGAATAACAGCATCCATTACATATTTCAATTAGTAAGTCACTATTGACAATTTGAGTAAGAAATATGAATAAAGGTTATTGTCTGGATGACTTCCACTGACTGGTAGATCAACTTTCTCTGAGACTAAAAACAAAAATGAAAAGATGCCAGCATCAAAACTTACAGACTAGGTATTACCAGCTTGGAAGAAAATATTGGGGACAATAGTGGAGTGCTGTTATTTTGTTAAAAATGTTGCACTGGCAAGATTTTTGATGGCATGGAAGATGAGATTGTTGAAAAAACACAGACATCCATAAATGTGAGTCACAAACTCATTTAGAAAATCTGAACTCTGAATGTGAAGAATTTTTGAAATGATTTAGCCAACTTCTTTCTTCTTCTTTAGTAATAA
>NW_012149841.1:8860196-8896311 GCF_000956105.1 Propithecus coquereli | reverse complement strand
GAGGTGGAATCGGTTCCGTGGCTTTCTGCCGGCTTCTAGGGGCTGCAGGCAATGCTTGGCATTCCTTGGCTCGCTGACTCGCATCACGCCAATGTCAGCCTTCACTCTCATGTGGGGTTCTCCCTGTGTGTCTCCTCTGTTCCCTGTATCTTCTCCTTGTCTTATAAAAACACCAGTGATAGTAGATTTAGAACCTGGCCTATTCTAGTATGACCTCATCATAAATTGCATCTGCAAAGTGTCTTCACGGGAACCCAAATAATGAATGACAGTGCCTTCCTAGATCCTAATATAGAGAAAGAACTAGATTTATTTTTACCAAATCTAAATATGATACATTTCCTTCAGGAATAAACCTAGAATGGGAACAAAGGGAACTGAATAAATTGGCAGATAATGTAGTAAAAAGTGACTCAATTTATGAATCCGATTGAATAAGAATTTGCCAAACAACTTTCATGGACCAAGCCCTTTGAGTTGCAGAATGGACAAGCCATGCTAAGGGTTCAAATGGAATTTTTCCGGCTGACATATATAATAAAATATGCTGGTGCTCAGCAGCTTTATGTGCCATAGCTCCACTTTCTAATAATTTACTTGCCTCTTTCCAATTTTTGCAATATCCGAGATTACATGTGCACCCATGAAGAAATAGCAATGATGATGGCTACCATTGTTTGTTGAGCACTTATTGTGTTCTAGTCACTATAATTTGAATTCAACATATATTACTACATTCAACCTGTGAGGCAAGAATTATTACCTCAATTTTATAAATGAGGAAATTTAGATTTTTAGAGACCATGTTTTTTCCATCAGGCTACACCGCCTCACCATTCTTGGCATAGATGTGGGTCAAATGTCTTACAAGGACTTTTCAACAAATACTGGCCCATCTCATCAGGACCATGAATTTACCAGTTTCCAGTGTTTGTTAGTCCCTTAAAAAAAAAAAAATAATCAACGCAAGTTGCTTAACTTCTCTAAGCCTCAGTTTCTTCATCTGTCAAGTCGAAAATACAATACTTATCTTCCAGGATTGTCATACAGAAGATCTATAATAACAAGTCAATAAGTCGAAGTTATTATTACTTTCTCTACACTTTAACAACTGGCCTACCCCCTTCAGAGGGGCTACCCTCCATTTCTCTTTCTCAAAATACCGTGGCATAATTGTCACCTGTCTCTGAGAGCAGGGTGTGCAGGTGGTCAGGTGATAGGGAGTTTGGAGGAGGGAGAAGCAGGGCTGAGGGCCACAGATAAGCTTTAATAGTTTCAACAAGTTCTAGAAGCCACATTGTGTCCATGTAAATCACTCTGTCCTACCTAAATTTCCAGATGGTGCTGGGTAAAGACAAGTTAGAACTCATGGCTTCTGCTGCTGGGGAGGAGAGAGGAGGCTGGAGGCAGATGGCAGGGCCCCAGCCATACACATTTAAGATGCCCCCAAATCTAGCTGAGTGAATCCTCTATTTATTATACAAATAAAACACTGCTTTGAGAATTAATACATTGCAACAGTACTTTTGCAGCAGGAAAATTCTGTTTGCTGCTTTCTCAGTTTAAATCTATAACATTTGAATCCTTGGGCTCACAGATACTCAGATTTGGGAAAGACTTTATAGATCGTTTCATCTAGAAATAAATATTCATTTTATGGGTAGAGTAATTAGAGCTCATGGTTAAATGGTTAGCCAAAGATCAGACAGTTAATTTGGATAGAGCTAGACCTAGAAACTCAGTTTCCTTTTTTAAAAATGGAGATAATCCCAAAGCAGGGTTTCTCAACCTCAGTGCTATTGACATTTTGGGCCAAATGATAATTTGTTGTAGGGGGATGTCCTGTGCATTGTGGGATGTTTAGCAGCATCCTCCTGCTCAGTAGATGTTAGTAACAACCTCTAGACCCTCAGTATGACAATCCAAAATGTCCCTATATGTTTCCTGTGAGTAAAATCACTCCAGTTGAGAACTACTGCCTTCAGGCTTATTTTGAAAATCAAATGAAATAGTAGTGCCCATCAATACATGAGTGGATTAATAAAATGTGGTGTATGTATACCATGGAGTTCTACTCAGCCACAAAAAGCAATGGTGATCTAGCACCTCTTGTATTATCCTGGATAGAGCTGGAGCCCATTCTACTAAGTGAAGTATCCCAAGAAAGGAAAAACAAGCACCACATGTACTCACCATCAAATTGGTATGAACTGATCAACACTTAAGTGCACACATAGTAATAACATTCAACAAGTATCAGGCAGATGGTAGGGGGGAGAAGGGGATGGGTATAATCATACCTAATGGGTACGGTGCACACCGTCTGTGGGATGGACACACTTGAAACTCTGACTCAGGTGGGACAAAGGCAATATATGTAACCTAAACATTTGTATCCCCATAATATGCTGAAATACAAAAAATTAAACAAAAAAATAAATGCAAAAAAAAAGAAAAAGAAAATCAAATGAAATAGTGAATGTGCTTAATAATAAACTGTTGCGTAATAGACAATGAAATGCTAGACAATCTACCAGCGGTGGTCATTAGATCCAGGGATTCTGCCACCCATTGTTTCTCTTACTCTCTTATGTAGGAAGTATGTGGGCAAGAGTGAGATAAAGCCCCAGAGTAGAAAAAGGGGGATAGAGAGCTTATGTTATCTTTGGATATAACCATGGAATCTACTCAGAATGGATGAAGGCCTACATGCCCTCTCCTGCCCCTCTTCAGCTCACTAATCCTCAAGCAGTCCCTCCCCAAGGAAGCCTTTCTGAACCCCACTCTGATTCTGAAGTTGGTTGCTTTTCTCTGTATTTCCAAGCTCCCTGGGCACTTCACTGCAGCACTCACTACATTGAGTTACAATGATCTGTTTACATACCCACCTCCAGCCACAGATGTGAATCTTGGGGGAAAGAATTGTGTCTTACTCTCCTTCCTTCCTTTCTTCCTTCCTTCCTTCCTATTTCAGAGTATTACAGGGGTACAAACATTTTGGTTACATGGATTGCTTTTGTACTGTTTAAGACAAAGTTTAACAATCTGGGAACTGGAGCAAGAATGGAAAAACAAACACCACATGTACTCCCTATTAAATTGGAACTAATCGTCTTGATATATTTATTAACTTGTGTGATATACAACCTAGAAGGTGATCAATTAATATTTGCTGAATAGATGAATAAATGAATGATGGAATGATTTTTAAAAGTAAAATGTGTCAGAGTTACCCTTTTTCCACATCTGTACCACCATTTGTTATGTTTTGGTTTTTTGAAAATAGCAATTCTAATTGGGGTGAGATGATGCCTCACTGGATTTCGATTTACATTTTCCTGATGATTAGTGATGTTCAGAATTTTTTCATGTACCTGTTGGCTGTCCATATATCTTCATTTGAGAAATGTCTATTTAGGTCTTTTGGCCATTTTTAAATTAAATTATTTGTTTTTTTTTTATTCTACTGAGATGTTTGAATTTCTTATATATTCTGGATGTTAGTCCTTGTCATATATAATTTGCAAATATTTTCTCCCATGCTATAGGTTGTTTTTTCACTCTGTTGATTGTTTCCTTTGCTGTGCAGAAGTTTTTTAGTTTGATGCAAACCCATTTGTCTGTTTTTGCTTTTGTTTCCTGTCCTTTTGGAATCTTATCCAAAAAATTCTTACCCAGAGCAATGTTATGAAGCATTTTCCCTGTGTTTTCTTCTAGTAGCTTTATCATTTCTATCTTACACTTACATATTTAATCCGTTTTGAGTTTATTTTTGCATATAGTAAATTTCATATATGATATGTTAGTGGGAATGTAAATTAGTACAGCCATTATGGAAAATCGTATGGAGGTTCCTCAAAAAATTTAAAATAGAACTACTGTATGATCCAGCAACCCCACTACTGAGTTTATATCCAAAGGAAATAAAATCAGTATGTTGAAGAGATATCTACATTCTCATATTATTGGAGTACTATCCATTATAGTCAAAATAAGGAATAAACCTAAGTGTCCATCAGTGAATGAATGCATAATGTGGTGTGTGTATATATATAGACTAGAATACCATTCAGACACAAAAACTAATGAAATCCAGTCATTTGTGGCAACCTAGATGAACCTGCAGGGTATTACATTAAGTGAAAGAAGCCAGACACAGAAATACAAATACTGCATGATCTCATGCATATGTGGAATCTAAAAATGCTAATCTCATAGAGGCACAGAGTGGAATAGTGCTAGTGATTACTAGCAGTTGGGGAGGGTAGGGGTGAGGGGAGAGGGGAAGATTGATCACTGGGCAACAAGCGACTGTTAGATATGAGTAAGTTCTGTTGTTCTACTGCACAGTAGGGTGACTGTGGGTAACAAGATTGTATTATATATTTCAAAATAGCTAGAATTGGGGATTTTGAATGTTCTAAGCACAAAGAAATGATAAATGTTTAAGGTAATAGATATAATACCCTAATTTGATTTTTACACAACGTATACATGATTTCAAAATATCGCACTGTACCTCCAAAATGTGTGCAATTATTATATGACAGTTAAAAACAAAATAAAATGAATGGATAGGCTTCAGAGATATTCAAAGTCTATTTACTTAAATTATAAATAGAGCAAAGAGTTCCCAGGCCAGGCAGAGATGTTTCCTCTGAATTTAGCTGGACTGAGAAGAAAGTCAGCAGGTAGGTGCTGACAGTATCAATTCAAACAGTTCTGAAATATCCCTGGATAAAAAAATGTGTGCTTGTGTGTGTATGTGTGTATTAGAAGATAAAATTAATCTCCAAGAATCTACTTCGTAGAGGAGTATGTGCTCAGAAGGAATACTATTTAAGTCAGGCTCAATAATAAATGGTCTCTGAACTGCCTTCTTAGGAAGGTAGATCCAGTTTCCTGCGGAGCATGGCTTTGCTGAGCGGGAAATGCAAGGTTGGGCCAGAGAGGAACCGCCTGCAACAACAGAGGCTGAGCACAGCCAAGGGGCTTCTACTTTTATGCCCCCCACCCTGCAGCCTCCCATCCACATTGCAGAGCTCAACTGCTCCTCCCAAGAAGTGCTGAGCAAATATTTAAAGAATATCATTTTGAAGAGAGGCCAAATCAATGGCCTGGCCCCAACTTTACTGTACTTGGCAGTATTATCACAATGAAAGAAATACAGAGGTTGCATTGGGAAGAACACAAACCACAGAAGGCAAGAAAAGAAACGCTGGTGAGGAAGACACTGAAGTGGAAATGCAAGGGTCCCATGGGCCCAAGGTGGCCTGTTGGACCCTTAATGTTCTTTATCCTGAGGGTGAGCGTGATGGCTGGGGTGGATGCAGGAGGCCAGTTTGTGAAACTGCCTGCCTTTACTTGATTCCAAGTTTACTGGCAACCTTGACTTCCTGTGTAATTTGTTTATGGGGCGTGTATCGTTCAGTCCAAAAAGAAGGGCTGGCTGAGGGTTCTATTTCTCTTGGTAAATACACAGTGTTGTTCCTGGTTTCTATGGCTGAGTATCCTTAGTAGGAACTGGTCTTCCCACATATGACCAACTCTTGGTAAGGTTGAGTTTCTAGACCTGTGGGACCAAGGGCCAGACCTGGTCTTCTATGGCTTTACCAAAGTAAATATCAGGCAGGGTGTTCTCCTCATGGCCAGTCTTCCTCTGCCGTCACATCCATCCTTGCCGACACCTTTCTCTCCTCTTTCTCCACAAGCACTGAAACATCCATCCTTGGGATTCAGTCCAACTGTTTCATAACGAATTGCAATTATACACTCCTACATGATGTCATAGTATCATCAGTTCAATCATGATTTTCTTGCCAAGTAAGCTCCCCTGAATATAACTATGCTTGTTTTTCTACAGAAACCACTCCATCTGGGATGCACGTACTCGGAGAGAGCGGTGCATCTCCAAGTCTGACAGACGTCCAAGACAATTCACTTGAAATTTTGCTGTCGCTTTTTACTTTAAAGTGCTAGTCCTTCCCAAGGTTCTGAGAAATGTTCTGATTTTTGTCATTTTGAATCTGCTCTTTCTCTACAAATAGGATCTATTCATTTGTGATTGACAAGTCTTAGAAAATACAAAAGAAAAACTTAGACTGACTAATGTATTTTTAATATTTATGGGGCACAGAGCATATGTGTGTGTTTGGTCTACTGTCTAGTGTTGGAGCTCAGAATGCAAAATAATAGTTACTTGAAAAACCTTTAATTTGTAGGGGACAGAATACACATTTTTCCCAGCATACCTTACAAAATGGTTAGCTCCAAATATTACCCCGTGCATGGTAGATTTGGCAGTGCTACATAAAGCTGAAATAAAAACATGAGTTATTTATAAATACTGCTGTGATCAAGGCAGTAGAGTAAAGGTCGAGATCCAGAAGCATCTGGTGAGTATTGACTTCCTCACCTGCCATCTCCCTGCTGTTGTCTTCTTCCAAATAGTGCTTAAATTGGTTTTCTTCCAAGCTGGGGAAAAGGAAAGCTTCGGAGCAGTTCAGCAAATACTCCCACGTCTTTGACAAAACCAAATGACTCATTGTGCCATCTCTTCATTGACAACTGCTGCCTTCACTGTTAGGGCCTGTCAGCTCACTCCGTCTCAGGTGTGCACACACCTCTGACACCTGTGCCTCCACCCCCGCCATTTGTTCAGTGCCTATAATCAGTGGCAGAGCATCTTTGTTACTGCACATCAGCATGGCGTTGTCAAGGAAAACGGCCATCCTTAGGAGAAGTAAGGATAATAAAGCTTCAATAGCGGGATTTTTACAAAAGCACAGCCACATTTCAAAGCCAAACTACCCTAGATAAAGACAGAGCAGCAGCTGCACCTCCCCAGTGATGGGGCCCAGGAAGTGCCAGGCACATCTGCTAGCTCCTGTTTGGTTTCCATAGCAAACCTGCCAGAGTCCTCCGTCGGCAGTTGTTAAGCTCCACTAAAGCTGTCGTTCCACCAGGTAATTAAGTTCCCTGTGATGTTCCACACCGTACTTTGTTGGGGGAAATATCAAATTGCGATGGAGAGTGTTTAAATATTTTTTCCCATGGTGGTCACATGTTAAATGCCCATGTCCGAATTCTGAGATTTCTATTATCATAATAACTGCTATTTTTATTGCATTTCTCACTTTATAAATCACTTTCCTATACATTCTCTCTTAATTTTGGTCATTAACCTGTGAAAAGTGACTATTATATACATGCAGAAATAAAGGCTCACTGAGGTTAAGTAAAATTTGCCTGTGATTCTCAGAAAAGGGAGAGCCAACACTCAAATCTTGAACCTCTGGTTCCAAATCTTACTCTCTTCAAATCTTGGAACTTACAAAGTTTAAGCAAGCTGAAGGTACAACTCAGTCATTGGGGTTTCTAGGCTCTAACTCTGTTTGTTAGGCCATGCATTCTTCGGGAAAAATTACCCTGTAGATATCCAATCTGGACATGAGAAATTTTTGAGAATGACCAAATCTGTATATTATGTAATGTGTACGCACATATATACACATTTAATATGCATATCTGTGTATTCGTGAGTGCATTAAACTTTGAGGCTTTTTAAATTTTCTCAAACAAAACCATAATAGACTCTTTTCCCAGTCAAGTTAGGAAACCGGATGTTACTCAGGAATGAAGATGAGATATGTTTGGCCTTGAGGACTAAAAGATCTAGAAAATACCAGGTCCAACGTAGCTGCTACTGGACCAGAACTTACTCAATGATGTTGACACATCCAAAGAAGGAATATGCCATTTTAAATGAACGGTGAGCATATAAAAAGAAATTGAGAAAAGAGAACTGCCCTAATCCTGGTGGAGTGAGCAAGCAGAAGACTGTTCCTTTGGGGGAGGTGGGAGCCAAAACGCCTCATCCGCCTCATCCAGCAAATAAAAGTTGCAGCAGGCCTGGTGCTGTGTCTGAGTACACAGAGATAAACGAGGCGTAGGGATGCTTTCCTGGAGCTCACAGAAAATAAAGGCAGCAGCCAGCAGACCATGATGGCGCAGTGTGATAA
The DNA here is from genome assembly GCF_000956105.1 of Propithecus coquereli. Taxonomy (NCBI): domain Eukaryota; kingdom Metazoa; phylum Chordata; class Mammalia; order Primates; family Indriidae; genus Propithecus; species Propithecus coquereli. The sequence goes on along the minus strand of NW_012149841.1, from coordinate 8,888,290 downwards.
GTGTGGTGACAGAGGGATGTGCAGAGGGCGCTGGGAGGCCAGCAAAGGGACATCAGTCCCATCGCAGCATTCCAAGGGTTTACGAAGGAAACTAGGAGTTAGAATGGGCTGGATGAATGAGGTGACAGAATATTCTGGGCACAGAGAGCAGTATGTGTGTCACAGAAGCAGTATAGGGATGAATAGCACCCACGTGCTCTGTGTGTCTGGAGTGAAGTGGGGCTGTGAGGAAGTGATAAGAGATGGACTTGAAGAGATCATCAGGAGCTGGTCACGAGGTTTTCCTGCTGGTCACTCAGCCATGGGGAAAGGGGTGGGAATGGAAATAGTGGAAGCAGTTTAAGGTTAAGTTTAAGGGATGTGATCAAATTGCTTTTAGGAAGATCCTCTAGCAGCAGTACTAGGAGGACTAGGTTTGGTGAGATTAGGGAACTATTTGCAGCAGGTTTGAAGTCAGAAGGTTGCACAGGCAACGGAGGAAAGAGGCGGTGAGTGAGCCTCAGTGCTGTGCAGCCACCCGGCGCAGAGGTTTTGCTGTGTTCCTTTCTTTGCTGTCAGACCACATCCGCAGAACCGAACTGGACCCAAGATGCTGCTCACTCTCTTCCACCCTTGGCCATATGGCTGGTCCTAAAGGGGCACGTGCTAAAGCTGGGCCAATCAAAAAGCCTCTCTGGGAATTTTCAATCTTGAGCTGGGGAAAAGATACCCCTTCAACTATCAAGACCCAGAGCAGCCAGCAGGCATTTCTCCGAGTGAGAAGCAGCCTCACTACAGTAGGTGAGAGTCAAAGTGACACACAAAAGAGACCAGAGCTCCAAGAAGGAAAGTAAACATTTTGGTTTCAAACTGTATAATCTCAGAGGTTCCTAAAACCAACTCAGCCTTGGATATACTATCAGGGCCAATTACCCCCTCCTTTTTGTGCTTAAGTTTCTTTCATTTGGGGTTTAGTCATTTGCAACTCCCTGAGGTTCTTAAGTAAAATATTGAGAATGAGAGGAAGAGGGACAGAATTGGGAGATCTGCAGAAATGGAATTATGGGACATAGAAATGAGAAATAAGGTGCATCGAGTTTAGTACAGACAGGGAAAGGCACACTCCTTTTATAAAGGGCAAGATAGTAAGTTTTTTAGGCTTGGAAAGCCATCTGGTCTCTCTGCAGCTACTCAGCTCTGCTGCTGTAACATGAAAGCAGCCAGAGACATATGTAAGTAAATGAGCATGGCTATGTTCCAATAAACAGGTGGCAGGTCAGACTTAGCCTGTGGGCCATAACTTTCCAACCACTACCCTGCATAGTTCATCTTTCTTTCCATTAATTCCAAGCTCATCTAGCACTCTTTTTTTGGCAAACCATTAATACATCTCCCAGATTATGTTGATAGTGAGGAGAAGGGGTATTCTGAGTTGAGGACACAGCCATCTTCTTATTTGGAAAAGGACATCTTTGATTGTCAGTTCAAAATTGGCATCTGTTTTGTACACCATACTTTTAGTACATCAGTGAGTTTGGCCCCAAGTGTTAACTATCTGTGGATATACCAAGAAAGTACAGGTCCTGGCCCCCAAACCTAGGTGCCAGACCCATGTGATGTCAAATTCTTGAAGGCAATGCCCCAGGCAAGGCTGTCTGCCTTCTCCTTCTCATACCCCCTCTCATACCACACAGGGGATCACCTCCCCACTTGCAAACTTTATCCTAGATTGCATGGTAATAGAAACGGTGCTCTCAGTGACTTTATAATAAGCAGCAGCATTAAGAAGCATCCTGATATCCTCTTTCCAAGAAGTTGAATTTACCCCCTGCCTACTCTTTCTTACATTTTCTGTTCCGTCTTAATGCTTTTGACCTTCTGTTCACCCTATTTCAAATTGTTAAAAGGTACCAGATGCTGATTTTTCACTGTGGGCATATCTCTTAGCTTCTCTGAATGCCATGTGCTCATCAGCAAGTAAGGGAACTAATCTCTGTCATAATGGCAGTTGAAAAGTTAAATTAGATAGCAAATATGAGATTGTCCACCATCGTGGTATCTGGACTCCAGTAGATGCTCAAAGCATGCAGCGTGGTCCTAGAGAGAAACAGAGGTGCCTGGGTGAATTATGCAGCCTCCATGGCCCTTGGTCTTAAGACCCCATAGACAGATGCTCAAGAATTATTCATTCAGTTGGTTGTTTATTCTGCATGTGTGGTCTGAGACCTGCCGGAACAAGATTGATCTGATACCCTGCACGCCTCTGAAGAAAAGAATCTAGGGAAACCCAGGCATGGGTGTTTTGTAAATAAATGTAGTAACAGATGGGTGGAGTTAGATATTTTGTCAACATAGAAATCACTTTCCCAAAGTGAGTTTCCCCATCTAAGGATAGTGCTCTTAATTTCTACAATTAAAAATACCTGCCATATGTTAAACTCTCTTTTGTAGCAGTCTTTAAGTGAAACAGCACATTCTCCAGAATTCTTTGCCATGTAGAGGCAATTGGAATTAAACAAGTTAGGAGATCTGGTGTGTGGTTCACCCCATCCTGGCCCTCCAGGGCACTCTGGTAGAGCACAGTCCACTCCAGGTCTTGCTTCCAGGGTTACAGATAAAATGTGTGGGTAAATATTTTTTAACACTTCCTGTCTAGTCAATATCTGACTAAAATATACTCTAATACGTAAAGATGAGACTAAGGAAGAAAAGGATCCCCCAGAATGGCACCGCAGCAGTGGAGTAGGCGGGTGCACGGGTGGGTGGGTGGGGAGATGTGTGTGTCCAGGGCAGGCAGGGCTCAGAACTACATGATATTAGGGTTGAGTCTTCGTGGGATCACTGACAGTGACTCAGCACCACATTCTCCAACTTTGGAGTTAGAGAGCAGTGAACTCCCCATGAATATAGCTCAGATGTCCCATCAGCAGCCATGTGATTCCATGACCTTCAAAGCCAGACAGACCTAGATTCAAATCCCAGCTTGGCCACTTACTTGCTTTATGAACATGAGAAATTTATTTAATTTCTCTAAGACTCAGAAAACTCATCTAAAGAATGGTCATCACATAATGCATACTTTCCAAGGTTTTCATGATAATGAGTTTTGAATGATGTCAAATGTCACATAACAGGTACTCAAGAAATGATAATGAAGTTGAATTCAGTGAGGCATTGGGCCCCTCCTTCGACCTCCTAGCCCTGTTGCCTGTCTCCCAGTCTCTGTGCTCACTGCCTCTCACCTGGACTGTAACTTTAGCCTCCTCGGTGGTCCCTAACTTCAAACTCTCCCTTGCCTTTACTCTCTGTAGCAACATCCCAACTAATACCTTTATGCTTAAAATTTTTCACTACTTACCACTGCTTAAAAGGTAAATCCAAAACCTAATAGTAGCAAAATCCTTTAAAAATCTTTTAGACCCCATGCCATCTCCATACTAACGCTATTCCAGCCTCCCTGGGTCACCTGTCTTACACCAAGGAAGTTGGGCTCTCCCACTTCCCAGCCTCTGTTCAAAGTGCTCACACCTGGAATGCTGTCACTGTCCTTTTTCATGCATGAAAGTTCCATTTCTTCAACAAATAACTTCATTTCTTAAAGAAATATTTCCTCAAGCTCAATTGTCACTTCATTCATCCATTCACTACTCAGTTATACTACACATTTGTTGACTATCTGCTGTGTCAGAAACCACATTTGTTAATAGGAATATCAAAATTGATTGGCCAACCCAACATTTGAGAGTGCTCAGTCTGATTCGAGATGGAGGGATGTGATCAGCCCATTAAATGCCATGTGATAAATGCCATGGGGGAAGATAGAAACATATACAGGTATCATGGTGTGGTCCAGAGGAAAGAGAGAAAACTCTGCCTGCACTGGCTATGGAAGTTGTCACTTCTTTCTAATACCATCTTGTAAACTGCCTTTTAGCACTGACCTGGCTACTGTGATTGTTTACACGTCTGAATCTCTCATAAATATGGGAACTTCTAGAGTTTGTCCCTTTGTATCCCAGCACCCCAGCATAAGGCCTGAGCATGAGTGAGTGTGAGATAGTGCAGAATGTTCTATCCCCAGTAGTCAAGGAGTTCCCTGGTGACTAAAAGGATAACAGGGCTTGTACTAATACTTGGCTACTGCCAACCTCCAGGTCAACATAAAAGCTGTCACACTTGACTTAGCAAAAATATTTAGCAAAATGAGCAAAAGCCGATGACAGGAACACCCTTCTTTGTTTCAAATGGCAAATCTGTATTTTTCGTCATTAAGGAAGGAGACTGACCCAAATTCCAGCTTAGATGATTTCACGCCACATTTGGCAAGGACAGTGATGAAACTATCTCTATTTGCGAGTTTGCGTCTGGTGTCAACAGGTGTCTGACAACAAGTACCCAGAATGTCAACTGGGTACAACTGTCTTGTACAACTGTCTTAGCAAAAGCAAAAGTGTCAGGAGACTCACTTTTCACACTAGCAACACTTCTGTGAAATTTCTGTGGAACTTATTAAAAACAAAAAATAACCAGGAAATATTTTCGACGATTGTCATCATATGTACTATAATCCATACAATGGTTCTCAATTTTGTTCATTTGAACCTCATAAATTTAAGAAATATTATTATCCCCATTTCACAGAAAGTGACACATACACAGTTATGGAAGCAAGGTCACGCAGCTCCACAGCCCAGGCACCTTCTGCAACCAGGACACTCCCCTTGTGCAAGAGTGAATGTCAGGATACAAAGATCTCCCATTCCCAGTGATATCCAGTGTCACCCAAGCTGCAGCTTCTCTAACTCTTCACTGAATCTCCAAGTATGAGTTTCCTTTCCAGCGCTGTCCCTGACAAGCCATCCAGGGGAACTGGGGATGTTGAGATGCAGGGAAATGACAGATGCCTTCAAGATCTAGGAGGCCTCACATGAAGAGGAAACAGACTGACTTATTGTGACCTCAAGGTTAGAACTAGAACCCAGGAATGAGCAACAACAGACAAGGCCCAGCTCCGCCTACAGAATACTTTTTTTTTTTTTTGAGACAGAGTCTCGCTTTGTTGCCTTGGCTAGAGTGAGTGCCGTGGCGTCAGCCCAGCTCACAGCAACCTCAAACTCCTGGGCTCAAGCGATCCTACTGCCTCAGCCTCCCAAGTAGCTGGGACTACAGGCATGTGCTACCATGCCCAGCTAATTTTTTATATATATATTTTTAGTTGTCCAGTTAATTTCTTTCTATTTTTTTAGTAGAGACGGGGTCTCGCTGTTGCTCAGGCTGGTCTCGAACTCCTGAGCTCAAACTATCCACCCGCCTCGGCCTCCCAGAGTGCTAGGATTACAGGTGTGAGCCACCACGCGTGGCCCAGAATACTCTTAAGTTTATAGACAGTCACTGCAGGAAGTAGCAAGTTCACACCAGCGAGGTGCCCACGTAGAGACGGGAAGACATCACGCTGGCAACCTGGAACAGGGATTCAAGTATCAGCTAACCCTGGACCAAGAACAACTTCTACATCCTGCTGTCTACTGAGCTTCTGAGATCCTTTTGTTAAAACCTATTGCTCGCTGAACACACATGCCTCTGTCTTCCTAGGCCTGGCAGTCAGAGGAGGGGTTGTCAAAAAGCATTTCCCTTATCTTGCTGTCTAGGTGACTTAGGGGCAGGTAGACAGCAAATCCGTTCTCCTGTGCTCACGTTCTCTCTCTCTGCCCTGCCCCCCATGTCTGTCTATCTGTCTGTCTCTCTCTCTCTCTCACTCACACACACACACACATACACACACACCCCTTCTATCTCTCCCCCAGGCCATAAATGTTGGATTATAGGTACTAACAAGCCCCATCACCCATGTGCCATCATACAGCTCACAAATGCAATATGTCATTCCTAAAAGAATGTCAGCCTCTGGTCCACAAAGAATTCTCCAGTTTTTTTAAAACTTATCTGTATTTCTTCCACAAGTGCAACTTGCATTTTACCAGTTCTGTACCTTTTATTACATAAATTGAATGATTATTACGTGTCTATGTCTCACGAGGAAATTTATATTAATGGTGCAATGCCACTTGTCCCTTTAGAACAATCCTGCTGTACCTCAGGCCTATGCTAGGAACTTTGTGTGCATCATCCTGATTTTCATCCTACTAGTGATGGAGTGCCCTACCCATTTTCCAGATGCTCACAGAGATTACGTTCCCTGACCATGTTGCTTTGACTCCAAACCGCATGATATTCAAATGCCAAAAAGTGAGAGATACTTCCATTCACAACACTGGCTGGCAAAATAGCTGGAATTCAAACCTAAGTCTGTCTGACTCCAAAGTTGGTGTTATTCCCAGTGCAGCATGCTGCAGCAAACATTTCTAAATGTGCAGCCAGAAGTTAAGTTTTGATTCCAATTTACATATAAAAGGCCACTTTCATTTTCAGAGTTGCTATTAGGAAAAAGTTGGGGTAGAGGAGGAAATATAACCAAGGAATGAGGTCTCAGCACCAGGTTGTATGGTTATTTATTACAAATGCTTATTTTTTCTCTCTCTCTCCATTATTTACTCGTTCAGGAAGCGAGAAACAGGAAAGCAGCCCTGGCGATTCAGCAGTTATTTAAATAGAACCGTACAAGGATTGTGCACTCAGTCCACTGTAATTGGAAACCATTCCTACCATGCACCAATATTTCAAAAGCAATACAACCCAATTCTCTGACCCATGAATCAGACTTTTCCCCTCTACCAGCGTGAAAGATTGGGGCCAGGGAGAACCGGAAGGAAGATTTCTCTTAGGCACAGCTTTTGCAGAGGCAAGCTGACAGAGAAGAATCTCGTTAACTGCATTTTTAATTGAATATTGGATTAAATGCGTGGCATTAGCTTTTCTTGTGCAGTGAGTACATGCTAGGAAACATGTTCTGTGTCTTGAAAACTGAGTTTCATACCTCTCTGGACAGATGAAATGGGCCCTGTAATTCAATGTCTTGAAATAAACTCACTTTACTACAATTATTTATATCCAAGTAAGATTTGTTGCTGACAAAGCCATTTCTTTTTAAATTCATGTCAATTCTTCTCTGATTCAAACATGATGATTTCAACGCTAGTATCCATGGCTGCCAGTCTCATCTCTGGGGAAAATGAAATCATAGGCTTTGAGATGGAGCAAACCTGACCTTACTATATGGCACTGGATGGGTATTTTATCTCTTTGACCTCAGTTATCACATCTGTAAACTGGTCATAAAGTAAACACCACGAACAGATATTGAGAAGGACATAAGGTATATAAAAGGGCTGGCAGTGTCTGATGCCTAGCAGGCACTCAGGGAATAGTGCCTCTGCCCTTTCTTTACTCTGTGATTAAAGATGCAACAAACACTTTTGTGTCATAATGCTGGTTCCCTCAACCATATATAAATGCAAACAACCTTTTGGGATTTATGCCTTTTCCTGAACTAGAGTAGGGCTTGCATTCTCCTTCATCCTAGTCATGGTTAGCATGGGTTTCCCGCACTGGGTACCTATAGTCTAGGAACTTTATGTCTATTACCTTTTTAAATCCAATCCTTACATTACACTGTGAGCTTGTCAGCATCATTTCCATTTTACAGATGGAGAAACCAAGGCTTACAAAGGACAAGTGGCTTGTCTCAGGTCAAACAGCCAGTAAACAGCAGAGCCAAGAATTCAGCCCAGGTCTACCTGGATCTGAAGCCTGTGCCTACTTATTCTTTTGTAAAATGTTCACTCCAGCACAGCAGTTCCCAACTTGGTGCAATTGTAGCCCCCAGGGCACATTCACCAGTCTGGAGATATTTTTCATTTCCATGACTGGGAGGAGAGGGGGCGTGGAGTTACAGGGATGCTACTGAACATGCTTCAAGGCACAGGGCAGGCTCCCACGACAAAGAATTATTTGGTCCAAAATTCCAATACTGCTGCTGTTGAAAAACCCTGCTCTGGCATTTATCACTTTGTCTTGTTTTAATATAAGTGAATGTAATATCATCATATTTCTGAATTCAGACCGTCATTCCTTATTGATGTGCAGACACCAAAAGATTGTATTTTTCAAATTCTCTGCAAGGCAGAAATTTTCCCACAGTGTGCTACATGTTCTTACTGTCAGTTTCACTCATTTCCACAGCACAATGTCTATTGACTCATGGTTTCCATGGTAAAACGTCTATGTGCTGTTTGCTTAGATAATTTTTTGCTTGTATTGCCATTTTGAAAACATCTTTAAAAATGAAACTGCCAAGGTCAAATCTAATATATTCTTCCCTCTTTTTCTGTTATTTTCATATAAAAATATATAGCATGCCCCAGAATTTAAATGATTCACAATATCTAAAGAGCATGTATCAGTTCTAAGATACAATGGAAAGGATTATTTATAAAATAAAAATGTTATATCTTACCAGATACAAGGTTCTTAGAGGTTCACCTCCATCTGACAGATGAGGAAATAGAGACCATGTAAACTGTGATCTACCCAAAGTTAAACAGATAATTAACATGGTGTGAGACCAAGAGCACAGGTATGCTGCCTCCTGAGCTGATGCTTTCTCCATTGTGCACTTGAAATTTCATGTTATAAAATCCTATCAGTTTACAGCTGCTCGTCTGTGCAGACATGTGTGCATACATGCACACACATGCGTACTAATATATACACTTAACTGCATTTTCCTCCTTATCTTTTTAGAAGATTGCAAAAAGTGATGGTTACCAATATGTTAAATGAAAACCTAAAGTAATGATTTAACTGATCTCTGCTCTGTGCAGGGGCTTAGAGGGAAGAGGGACTTCAGAGCACTTAAAGTCCAGGATCAGAGCTTGAGATACACAGATCAATTGCTCTGGACATCTGAGCCCCAAATTGAGTTCCTGGCATTTATTAAGGCTGATGTAGCATGAAGAGAGTGACACTGGGCTATTTTCCATCTCTCATCCCTACAACATCCCCACACTACCTCCAAGGTTTCTTCTGTGAAACATAAAATGACATATTTCCTCCAGGCACAAAAGACATTAACAGCCTCCCATCTCCTAGATAAACGCTAAGATCTCCAGCATGGCATATAAGCTGATCTTACCTCTCTAGCCTGCCCCAGACACATACCTGCCCCACCTGTCATGCCTAAGAGCTTCCCGGAACAAGTTCCTCCCCACATTCCACCCAGGCCCTGGGCTAGTCTCACTGCTTCTTCCCAGGCAGGCACTGATGTCTACCAGCAGTGCGGGCCTCCCTGACACCTCAGTCTGGATCAGAGGGAGGGACCACGCTCCCTAATTTTCCACAGCAGAACTTTGTACCTTGAGAAGAAGATATCATTAAAGACCAGGATCTAAGTAACCGAGGAAATAATTTAGCAGGTGGTAACCTGCTCCCAACCAACCAAATAGGAACATTACACGTGCCTGTGGTATATTTTCTAAAGTTTAGATTATTCACTCCCAGCACCGTGTTGCATCAGCCTATTTCTGTCCAATTCCTTGTAATTGCCTTTTCTTCGACCTGAGAGATATGTGGCCTGACCTTCACCATGCTCTGAAGAAAACAGGCCTTCTGTTCCAAAGTCCTCATTTCACCAATGAGGAAAATGAAGCTTGCCTAAGGCACCTCGAAGGTCAACAGCAAAGCCAAGACTGGAACTCAGGTCCACCAAACTGCAACCGTGTGCTCTGTTTCTTTTAACATGTTCCTGAAATTTCAATAACGGGAAATTTTAATTTTGTATGACTATAAATACACATATGAGTAGTCAGCAACTGAACGGATATGAAAACCCTGAGAAGCGCTGAACATATGAATACTGAATCTGGGTCACAATATTCCTTGGGGACCCATCATTTCTTGGCCTAAAACATAATAGTTGAAACAGGAAGGTAAATTTCAATGGCAGGGGTACGATACACACTATAATTGATTTAGAAGATGTATTTAGAGACTATTAATAATGCATGTAGGATGCTGAGTATTACTTTTCTCATTATAAATATTTAAGAGCATATAGTTTTTAATAGCACAAAATATTACACAGTGATCAGCTCATATAAATGATGCTACTCATCAGTTACATGGAGACCAAGGAAAGACATATTTTCTGTACCTGAAATGATCATAAGAGTGACATTCTGAAATGAAAAAATAAATAAATAAAGTTCATTCTGAAAGACGCAAGAGTTATACAGTCTTAATTCAAGGTGAATCTATCATCCCTTGTCACAAGAACTTCTCTATATTCAGTTTATGTTACACAAAGATAATTTTTCCAGGGTTAGTTTCCTGCCTTGCTCTTTAGTCGAGTTTTAATAGCAATTATCAAGTTTGAAATGTCTATCTTTGATTCTTTTGAAGTCAAGAAAGCCTTTGAATCTTTTAGATATCATTCAGCTGCAGGTTAAGGGGAAAAAAACCGGAAGAATTAGCAGCTATAGGAGTGCTAATTAGAATTAATTATAAAACTTGTTTGAGTGGTCTGATCAATACAATTAGAGCAAATACTACCATGTCCTAGAGGAACCCAACCCCAGTACTATTTGGGTATTGGGTATCAGATAGGGATGTTCAATGCTCCAAATGTCTAGTGACCAATTCAATCAAAAGATAGTTGTCTTAGTCTCTTTTCTGTTGCAATAACAGAATGCCACAGACTGAGTAATTTATAAAGAAATGAAATTTATTTCTCATAGTCTATAGGCTGGCAAGTCCAAGCGCACGATGCCAGCATCTGGTGAGGGCCTTCTTTCTGCATTATCCCACAGTGGAAGAGCAAATGAGCACAGGAGACAAAGAAAGCACGGAGGTCTCCCTTTTATGACAATTCGTTCCCATGATAACTAACTGACTCCAGTGATAATGGCATTAATACATTCGCCTCTTACTAGGCCCCACCTCCCCTCACTGTTGCAATGAGGATTACATTTTCAGCACATAAATTTGGGGGACACATTCAAACCAGAGCAATAGTTGCACATAAATTGATATATAGTAATGGTTTCCCTAGAAATAAGCCCCTCGTTGTCAATCAGTGGGAGAAAATATAGAGAAGAGCGAAGAGCCAGACACAGAGGTCAAACACTGGGCTTGGAATTCTAAAACCACCATTTACCAGCTGAGTGACCGGGGGCAGATTGCGAAACTTCCCTGAACCTCAGTTTTTATATTCATGGGTAAGAGGCAGTAAGGTCTATACTCTATTGCTGCTCAGAGCACTAGAGTCAGCTTACGCCCTGTTACACATTGCCTGACATGGTATCCGCTGATATATCTTGGTCAGGTTCAGAGGACAAAAACGTCTACCCTAAGAGCCAGTGGGGTTGTCAGGAAGGCTGTTTATACCAACTGATGCACTTTGGTATCATGCCCAAGGAAAAGGTTTAATTTTTTTAAATCTGGAAATGAGGGTTGTCTTTGTAAAAGAAACCCTAACTTCTTTCTTTGATTCTTTATTTTTTATACATTTCATTTTATTTTTTTAAAGTCTTCTTCCCAGATGAAAATAATCTGGGAGACCCGAGGACCAAACTAACTTGTCTCGTCCCAAACATCTGAAAATATGGGAGGTCACACAGCACCTGCTCACAGATTGTGGGATATGAAGCCCAGGGAGTGATCCGAAAAGAAGTTCCATGTAGAGAAGCTAAATTTACAAAGCTGAGCATGCCATCCACACAGACGGTGTTTTATGTCAATCCTATGGAAAGTGGGGAGGCCAAACTGGAGATAAGTATCTGAACTGAGGGTTTATATCAGGAGCTGAGAAAAGAAGAATCTTCAGGACTTTATTTCGGGTACCTGTAATATGAGTGTATGGGGAGCAGCTAATGATCCTGGCATGACATGGACCAAAGAGCTTGCTATTGGTTTCCTTTCAATATTTAATTTCTCAGATAGAATGAAAATAACTTTTTTAATGGTTCCAAGTTCAAAAACCTGTCAGAAATATGTGTGTCTTTTCTTCCTTCTCTTAATGCATGCTCAATATGAACACATCACTCCAACAACATGGCATATCACCCAGAAACAGAGCATCTGTTCTTGGTTCAAGTCTACTCTATAATCCTAATCCAAGGATTGCTCAATTCCAGTAAATTGCTCAAGCAATGGAGACTTTTACAGATTAAACACACCAGGGTGCATGAGGAGCTGAGATCCTCCCTTCAAGATGGGATGCAACATTGCAGCAAGTGCATGCATCATTCTGTAGGCTTGGGGAAAGATGACTTGAGTTGACTTCACTACAGCCACCCAGGACTCCTGCTTAGCATGTAACAAGACAGATTATCAACAATAAAGAGCTATCAGTGAGAATGCCTCTGGCAGATGTCTACCAACCTTCCTCCCACCCCTATTCCCTGCAGGACAGAGATCAAACTCCTCCACCTGGGCATTCTAGATCCTTCACAACCTGGCCCCAGCTTCCTTTTCAGCCCCACTTTTTTCTACTTCCTTTTCTTCTCTTGGCTTCTGCTCTGTAACTATTCACTATTTTCCACATGGTGGATGTTCTTGCACTTCAATAAGCTTCTGGAGTTTTATCCCAGAATCTTCACCCATTTAAAATTCATTTCAAACGTCCATTCAGTCATACATTCATTCAGTAAATGCTTATTCATTGCCTAATATGTGTCACACTCTGTTGTTCTGGGCTCTGGTGACACAGATGTTAATCAGAAACAGGAAACAATCATACACTTAAGGAGCTGGAGGAGGTCAGATGAGGTTTCCTGAAGGAAGCGTTTTCTCCTTCCCTGCTTTCCAGGAAGAAATCATTGTTGTCTTATGTGAAGTTCCACACACATTGAATTTCTGCACTCCCAAAACACTTACTACTCTCAGCCTCAAATTAGAGGTATTTAGTCAATTTTAGAGTTTCAAAGTAAAAAATCTCTTTTAGCATCATCCCATTACCTATGGGGAAGAGTCAATGGCCCATGCATCATACCCAAGAAACTGGGATTAATCCTCGACTATGAGTTCTATTTATCTAGGCCCCCTGTTTTAATGACAGGTTACTTCCTATAAATCCCAAAGTCAAATCTATATTAAATATTATACACATCTAATTTCTTTTATTTCTCTTTTGGAGTCCTTCCAAAGGTCTCTCAAGATACATACAGCCCACCCCTCTTCTCTCTCTCTTCCTGAATTTCTGCCCCAGCTCATCCAAAGGGAAGTGCCACCAACCCTTCCTGATTCTTAGGGTAAGGCTGGCTACTGCCACGAGCATTCTCCCAGGTGGGTGTTTTCTAACTTTTTCCTCGTAAAGAGAGGATGTGGTGGCTGTGAGAATGCATCTCACAGACCTCTGGCTATAGGGAGCATGACTGACCCAGAGACTCAGCCACTGAGCCTTGAAATCCAACACAGGGTTTGCACGGAGGCCACAGTGACTCACGGCTACTCTGTGCCAACTGTGACCTGGACCTGGGGCAGAAAATTTAAGAGCATTCAATAATAAATATAAATAATATTGATACAATATTTTAAATCAAAATTAATACATAAAATTCTATGATGAATAAAATATCAAAATATTAAATAAAGATTGATATTACCAATTTTCATTTTTTTCTTTAATATTTATTTTTATTTCAGAGTATTAGGGGGATACAAATGCTTTGGTTACATAAATTGCCTTTGCACCACCCAACTTAAGATATTTAAATTTTGTTTAAACTGGCAAAAAGTGGAAAGCCTCACACAGGACTCGGCAAGGCTGCAGAGTGCAGCAGGGATTCTACGGCAGACGGTTCCTGGGAGACACAGGACACCTCTGTCATCCAACTTTGGCTCCAGGACTGTCAACTTTGCTGAACCTTTCTTAGATGGCATAGCAGTCTTGGGATCCCACCCAGTCTTCCATTCTCTACTTCATTGCACGTCAGACTTGCATAGCGGCCTGACCGTTCTCTTGGCATGTCCTGGCCCCACCCATCTCTCCACAGGCATTTCCCCTGATAAAATCCTTGCACGTTTAATCCTGTCTCAGTGTCTTCTTCTTAGAGAATCCAGATTAATACAAAAGAGGAGGATTTCTTCTTTTCTGTAGGGCAAAACTGAGATAAAGTTTACTAACAAGCATAGTTTTGCAACCTATCGGGCTAACCAAGAGGTCAACGTTTTCTATCTTTATTTCTCCATGCAGAGGTAGGCATTTCTGAGTCAGAACCCAGGCTCTGACATAAGTGTATATGTGTGTGTTTGTGTGCATGTGTTTGTACGTACACACATATATTTATATATGTATAGCGCATACAAGTTTCAAGTGGTAATGTCTATTAGGGGAGTTAAACGTTTTTTTAAAGCAGAGTTTTGGTGTTTCATTTGCTGATTAATGGATTGCATTGTTTAGCCAGGACTATGTACCATGAATATCTAGATAAATCACTGACTTATCACTAACATGAAGATTTGACCTTTAAAATACTAGTGCTACAAAGAAATAAGTGGTTGTAGATCAGCAACATCAAATATATTCTTCTTTATCTTATTTTGAACTACTTCCAATGCTAAGAAGGGTTTTGGGGGATTTCTTGAATGTATATAGTTTGTCCATAGCCTCTTAGAATCAGCTGGTCACTAATCTGGTGTCACTTTGGCCCTGGACACAGCCTCTGGCCATGGATTTCAGAGGCCCAGACTGTGGGCTGGGCCATAGAGGTATAGGGAATTTTATCAATGAAGTCTTTTAGAGAAACAGAGCTGAGATAGGGATTTTTAGTTGTCTACCCACATCCAGTTTCTTCTTCCTGCCTTCACTAGTTCATTTATCTACCCTTCCCACTAATCTCATGTGCTTGAAGAGGAGGAAAGGCCTTTCTCAGGCCCAGGAGAAGCCTTGCCATGACATTCAGGAATGGACATGAGACTCAACACAGGACAATTTTATCTGAAGAAAAGCTTAAGGTTCTAGAGCTTTCTAGAAAAGTTCTTCCTTGTTTTTCTGGGAAAATATCTGGAAGTGACTCTGTATTCCTTCTCTAAACATTGCCATGTATGAATATGAGGGCCCAACTTTCTGAAAGCAGGCTGAGAGAAAGGCAGTGTCAAGGGAGACAGAGGGAGCTGGTTACATTAATTCTGAAGACTGTCTTTCAGTTAAACTTCCAGCTATCTGAACTCGTAATTTATTTAATGCAAATTAAGTTGGATTTTGCATTGCTTTCACCCAAGAGCATTTTAAGTGTTATAGAGAACCTCATTATATAAGAGAATAAAACCCTTTATTGCACTAAGAGAAAGGCTCAATGGAAGTAAACATTTGGAATTTTCAGTCTCTAAAAATCAGATTTAATCAGGGATTCAAAGAAGAATGGTATTGACTTATAAAGGAAAAAAAAGTTTTTAGATCTCTCCTTCAGAACAATTGCCATGGGAAAGTAAATGAAAAATGAAGAATGACATTTTGATTGAGCCGGAGGAAGAGAGTGGTTTCCTTATCAGAAAGGTTGTGAGCTTTGAGGCCAGACTAAACAGACATGAAAAGGGAGAGAAGACAGGTCCAAACAGCTCTTCTTTTAAAGATATTTTAAAAGGGGGTCTTTCAGCCGTTACTCTGTCAGCGTGGGAGACTCAGATCCAGAGAGACCTACCAGAGGAAAGACTGTTTGGGGTTAAAGGGGAAAATAAATCACACCTCTCTCCTCTTCTGAGTTCTAAGCCAACTTACAAAATGAAACAGGCATCAATTAAGGACACAAAAATATTAATGTCATTGCTAAATGTTCTGGGTTGGAGAACACAGTTTCACGCTTGGTCACATATTCTTTTTATTATATTCCTGTTCCACACCCTAAGTAGTTGAACTTGCTTACACGGGCACAGGAAGTGCAGCTGAATAAATTCAAGTGTCCTTCTCCTGCCCCTTCCCTCTCTGGCATGGACAGAGCCTGCCTCTTGCAAGGTTCATTATAGGAAAGAACAGAACAAAAACTCATATTCATTGCAGTCAAGATAGCTCCTCAAGAAAGAATGAGGCTTGGGCATTGGGAGCAGTGTTATTTGTCACCTTAAACCTGCCTAAATGAGAAAGAAGGACCAATGGATGTTAGACTCCCAATATCCCATCAAGGAGATCAATCACTCCTCCTCCACTTAGGGAGCTATAGAGGCATGTGAGGAGGCTGCAAGTGCTATTCTAACAGTGCCTCTGAGAGTCAACATTCCCTTGTGGACACCAGAGGACACAGTGATGCTGTCCCCCTAACAGGAGATGAGAACTCAAGGAACACGCTAGAATGACTCAATTCCAGAGGAAGCCCACCTATAGTGTACCATTAAGAAATGCCTCTTTAAGCCGTAAAAGAGGGTCTACAGTGAGGACATTTGGGAAACCATTCCTTTGTTATTAGGAGAGCCACAACAAGCAGATGCAGAAAGATGGAACCAACTTCAGCCAGGAAGACTGGGAAGATCAGTGTGGAAAGAATCCAGCAGCAATTGGTATATTTCAAGATGATAAGACTTAGTGTCTCCCACTCCCCATCCTTCCCCTTTAGGTGGGATTACAATCCCTATAGGCCTTTAAAAAACATTTCCAGGGCATTTCTACTATTTCATTGGTATGGGTAGAAAAGCCTAGATTTCCTTAAATATATATTGAGGTTGGTCCCAAGTTATACATTTCTGACTGAAGCAAGGATAGGTCTTGGGTGGGGACTTCTGACTCAGGAAGGTGAGAGTAATTAAGATTTGTCTGAAAGGCAGATGCTCTCATAGACCCAGAATCCATTAACTTTGCCTGTCTCCCTGCAGGAGCATCCTCAAGTGGAATCTAGAGGAATATGCTAGAAAACAAGATATTGGGCCCCAAAAGGATGGCTAAATTCTATATGTGGCAGAGAAAGAATGTGACCAATTTATGAAACAGTTTCCCATTTATAAAACTCAGCAAAGCCTGCTTGAAAGGAACAGAAGAAAAACAAAGAAAAATGGAACCCAGCAGGGCGAGCGATGACTGGGAAAGCATTTCTGCTGCCATCCAAGGAATACAGGACACTCAAAGTGTGGACGATTCAAAAGCCGAAGAAAGACAAAGTTCAGAGGAGCAGGGAGCAGCGGGACTCCCTGGACACTGAGGTCATATGTTTTATTGTCACCAGCAGCCATGTGAGTCCGGGATCTGCTAAGTGTGCTCTGTAGCTGAGACAAATGTGGGGCGAGATAGGACCTACCTACGTGGGGAAATTAAAGCCTTTTGGAGAGAGAAGCAGTGGCTGCAACCACGATGCTTTTACAAGTGGGCTTTTTTCAAGGCAGCCTCTCCTCCCATGCACTAAGACTGGTCTCTGTGAGATGATTTTACCAGGGCTCCTCCCCCACGGTGATTTTTTGAACTTCCTGAGCCATCACCAACCACAGACTGGCCTATTGTCTCAACTAGCAGTACCTTCACAAATATTTATTTACTGAGCACCTACTGTGTGCTAAGCCCTACGTTAAGTGCTTTCATGTGGTCAAATTTCCTTTGTCATGGTCATAACTCCGTGACATAGGTGCCTTGCAAAGGAGGCAACTGAGACCTCGGGAGGATAAGAGATGCATTGGGATCACACTGGCGCGAGTGGCAAGACAGGGCTTTGAACCCTGGTTTCTTGGCTTCAATTCCAGCACTTTTTTTTCCTCAGCACTTCGTTCTGTTCCCGCACTCTTACAGCTGTAATCCCAAGTGCCCTTACCACACCCCACCCCAATTTTAATTCAGAAACACAGCATGAGACTAGAATTCTCTGTGTAGCGTATCAGTTTGCTAGGGATGCCATTAACAAAGTACTGCACATTGGGTGGCTTTAACAACAGAAATGTATTTTCTTAGAGTTCTGGTGCTGGAAGTCTGAGATCAAGGTGCCAGCAGGGTTGGCTTCTCCCGAAGCCTCTCTCCTTGGCCTGGGGATGGACATCTTCTCCTGTATTTCCCTGTGGTCATACCTCTGTGTGTGTCTGTGTCCTAATCTCCTCTTCTTATAAGCATACCAGTCATATTGGATTAGATCCCACATAATAACCTCATTTTACCTCGATCACCTCTTTAAAGAGCCTGTCTCCTAATATGATCACATTCTGAGATATTGGGAATTAGGACTTCAACATATAGAATTTGGGGGAATTCAACTTAGAACATAACACTTAGTTCAAATATGATTCCAAAGTATTATGGTGTTTTCAGCTTGCAAAGCACTTTGAAACTCATTACTCCATTTGATCCTTCGAAACATCCCCATTTGAGGTGGGGGAACCGAGGATCAGAGAGAACATTAGTTGTGTGCTATCACAAAGGTGGCAAGCAGCCAACATAGAATTCTTGTGTAGGTTTGTTTTCTTGCTTCTTACCCAAATCTAATTGGCACCCCATAGCTCCAGAATGTCTCCATAGAATTGTGGCTATAAATTGGAACTTGACTAGGATAACAGATAACGTCACACACAATGCAGATATTCAGAGCCAATCTCAGACGAGGTTATGGAGAAGGAAGAGAATGCCCATGTGGGTGTTCTTTATGCAACAGGCAATGGAAGTCTGCCCACAGCTCCCAGGAGTTTTGCAAGGATCATGTTGGAGGGCAGAGCCTGGAATTAGCAGGGCTATGTGGTGGCTGATTGATGCCAGAGGCTGTGGCAGGCCCCATAGGTGTCTGTACAAACGCATTCCCTGTCCCCTTTTCCTTCTAATGGGGCCATGATTTGTTCAAATGGCTGGAAAGAGCCACTGAACTTCAGGAGGGTGAGCTCTACTCTATCCCCAGTAGGGGATTACTCATGATTACTTAAACCAGGTGTAGGCTTCTCATTCCCCTTGATTAGTGACTGGGTTGGGGTGGCCATGTGACAAATTATAGCCAGTGGGAGGTAACCCTAAGTTTACTGGGTAGGTCTTCTGGAAAGGCTTTGCCTTTCTGCTAAAGGGGGGCAGATTTGTCTGATATGGTCAATTTGCTTATTTTCCCTTCCCTCTTCTTCCCACGTGGAATGTAGACATGCCACAAGGTGCAACGGCCAGTTTATGATCATGGGGAAGCACAAAGGAGGAGAAAAGCCACCAGTCTCAGGATGGCAAAGGACAATGCGGAAGGAGCCTGCATCTTTGAGACCTTCATCGGACAGTGTCCCAGGCCTGGATAAATCCCCTTTGGACTTTGTGCTATGTGAGGAAAATGAATGTTTTTATGCCACTGTGATGTGGGTTTTTTCTTTTGTTTTATTTTAGTTTTTGCCACCATCTAAAAGTAAGGCCAAATCCTGACTGGCGATTCTGAGCACCCATGTGGCCCTTTACAGAACCCGGGCTGCTTTGAGAGAGCCGGCTCTGGGTTCTGATCACTCTGCCTCATTAAGAGGCCGTGTTCTGTGTTTACTGACACAGCAAAAGTGAGACTCCACCTTCCCCGCTCAACACACGGTTGGTAGGAAGAGGAAGCAGCACCGCCCAGGTGACTCACCTAGGTTGGCTCAGCCCACCCTGTGCTGGGACAACCAGTTAACCAGGAGTAGAGCACAGGCCTTATGGCAACATCTCAGCAGAGGTATGACAAAGGGCGGGGAGATAACAGTGATCAAACACCTCCTACAAGCTACTGAGCGCCAAGCATATGCTAAGCATGGCTGTAGCCAAAGGGGTCACAGGCAATATATAAAACCAACAAAAATCTTTATCCTTGCAGAGCTTACACACTAGGCAGGGAAGATAAAGGATTAATGACCAAATAAGTTATACATTCACAGACATATATGCACACATACATACACACGTATGTATATTAGATATATAACAGTTACAGGGTGAGAGTACTGTGGGAAAAATGCCATAAGGAAGGGAGATAAGAAGTGTTGGGTGACACTTTCTATGCTGTGTGGCCTCTCTGGCCTTGTCCCCCCGCCCCCATCTATAAAATGAAGGGCCTGCACCAGGTTCCCTTCATCACTGGCATCTTTGAGACTCTGACACACTCCCTCTGCTCAGGAACTGGCTCACCTTTCAGTGCTTTCTAAAGCACTTGAATGAACTCCTGTGAATGAACTGCATTCCTGCTAGCCTGTAATTCAAACTCACTCTGTAGATCACTTCTCCCCTTTGTGGATCCTGCTGGCACCATTTTCTTCTTTATGGAACTAGTTCCAGTTTTATATTTGTGCAATTATTTAATTATATTCTATTAATTAATTAAAATCTTCCACCCTCATTGAATGCCAATTTTTGCCCACTGTTACACCCCAATGGATAACACAGTACCTGGTGCCTACTTGTGCTCAATAAAATTATGGTTGAATGAACGAATGAATGAATGCATGCTATCTCATCTCCACTTCTTCAATTTTAAAGACATTTGATGCCTGTGTCTTCTTCGGCATTCCTTCTTTGAGCTTTTCATTGGTATTTTCCAAAGAGCTCTTTTCAAAATTTTATGCTTTCAAACTCAGAGGACCTAGGTACATATTTCATTCATTTTCTAGATGGAATAAATCTTTTTAATAAATCATGCAATGTGTGAGCTTAGGTGAAGGTAATGAACTTGTGTTGTATACAGTGAACTCTGCAGATGCTTCATTACCAGGAAGAAAATGTCTCCTGAGTATGCACATACACATATGTATACGGGAAAGCATACACAAATCCAAACTTCCTTTATAATTTATAAAAGGGAGGGTGAGTGTAGACGCCCGACTTCTGTCCTGCCTCAGGTACTGGGCTGTCCTTCTGCTGTCAGCCTCTGGGCATCTCCTTGTGGGCTCCTTCTCAAGAGTGTATAATCATAAGGGCCTGTTCTGACACATAGATACCCTGAGCTTTTGTGGATACGATGTTGCCTGTGGGAAGGATCAGAGGAGTTAAATGGCAGGGGATTGCTGGACAGCATGGAGTCATTACATCTGGGGAGGAATAACAAGAGACTGGTCATTTGGCATGTGGTGTCACAAGGACAT
This sequence comes from Propithecus coquereli, assembly GCF_000956105.1. Taxonomy (NCBI): domain Eukaryota; kingdom Metazoa; phylum Chordata; class Mammalia; order Primates; family Indriidae; genus Propithecus; species Propithecus coquereli. Next base: position 8,867,389 of record NW_012149841.1, on the reverse strand, counting down.
CTGATCAAAATCCTGGTGGCCTGTTCACATGAGGTACTATCTGACCTACTGAGATTTCACTCATTTCCAGCTTCTCTATTGTGACCATTTGAGAGAGACAGTGATTGTAATAAACTTGATTCACTTGAATTATTTTGCCCAGCAACCCAAGTTAACACTCCAGTCTCCATACATAGAGCCAGTTCCTGGTGGCCTATTCAGTTTTATATTTATTATTTATACATCTTTCTTGAAAGGCCTTTATAATTCCTGTAATTATGTATGTGCCAAAATGGTACCTTGTTCCCCAACATGGGTTAGGCCATTTTTACGCAATGCTACAATCATCTTCAGAATACTAAAGAGCCACTCTGGTGTTTTCCATTGAGGTATCTGGATTTGGTAGCCCCTCTCTTTTAGAGTCAATTTTTGATGGCCTGAGAGGGTGATGACATTGATCTATCTCCACACAGCCCTCTTATGATGCTTTTCTTCTGACAGATGGTTTGCAATACAAAAGCAACTAGCACAACATCTGGTAGAAAGTAGAAAACTCAGACTCTTGTGGTTTTCTGACAACAAAGGCAAAAATCAAACAAACAAAAAAAAATCATCAAACACCAAAATTGTCAGTACTACCATTCCCTGCTAACAAGAAAAATAGGGTGACAGGAAGTACAAACCTTTTCCTAGCAGCAACTTCTAAGAGGCAATCATTTATAGAGATCTTTATGTAAGGGATATGGAACAATGGAAGAGATACTCTCTTCAGTAGCATTTTTATAGAAGATACAGAAAACATGCTTTATTCGGGCATTTCTTACATGGCCCCTTAATAAAAGAAAAGGACATCCCCTTAAATAGCCATTCTCTGGTGGCAGTTTTACAGGTGTGAGAGTAATGGTGTTGAGACCTAAAGCTGTTGGTGATCTGGCTTGATAGAGGATGCGTCGCTGACACTGAAGTGGGAGGGACAAGCCCACATGCTGTCTCAAATATCACTCGCTCTGCAGGGCACAGGAGTTGGTTCATGACGATTCCATACAGAGGGCTCAGGAGGGATCTGGACAGGGATTGAGCTCTCTCTTGGGCAGTCTCCATGGCACTGGCTTTTTTCCTCTCTCTATCCCTCTCTTAGCCTTTTAACTCTCCAGCATTTTTTTTTTTTTAACTTTCTCCTTTGTCTAGGCACACCATTGTCCCTGAAGTCATCACCAGGAAAAGAAGTCACTGCCATGTGTGCCGGAATCTTGCTCCAAAGCCCAGCATCTTCTGAGGCCTGAACTTGCTCTGTGTATGGAGACTGGAGTGCTAACTTGGGTTACTGGGCAAAAGAATTCAAGGGTATCAAGTTTATCACAATCGCTGTCTCTCTCAAATTGTCACAGTAGAGAAGCCGGAAATGAGTGAGTCTCAGTAGATCAGATAGTACCTAAAGTGAAGAACTGTGTCCCCTAAAAAGATATGTTGAGGCTCTAACCCTGCATACCTGGGAAGGTGACCTTATTTGGAAATGTAACCAAGTTAAGATGTAACCAAGTCAGGACCCATCCATACTGGATTTAGATGGACTCGGTGAAGATCTCCTTACAAGAAGAGGGAAATTTGGACAGAGAGACACAGAGGGAAGATGCAATGTGAAGATGGAGATAAAGACTGCAGTGATGCAGCCACAAGTCAAGGAATGCCAAGGACGGCTGGCGACCACAGAAGCTGGAATAGATAAGAAAGGACCCTCCCCTCAAGCCCTCGGAGGGAGCATGGCTCTGCAGACTTACTTCAGACTTCTGGCTCCTGCACCAGGAGAACTGCAGTTGTGTTAAGCCATTAAGCTTGTGGTATTTTGTTACAGCAATGCTGGCAAACTAACACAGTCCCTAATAGCACTTTAAGCATGAGAGATGTTTAAGAGGAAAAGCCAAAAGTGTCTGAGCTTGGGCAGGATTTACTTTTAACAAGCCCATGACTGAAGATGAGCATGATCTTGTAAATATAATACAGTTAATAATAGTAACGATGGGTAAATTCATAACTAATAGGCACGGAGTGCACTATCTGGGAGATGGGCATGCTTGCAACTCTGGCTTGGGCAATACAAAGGCAATATATGAAACCAAAATGTGTGTACCCCCCATAATATTCTGAAATTTTAAAAAAAAGAAAATAAATAAATAAATAATAGTAATGAAACAACCCCACCAGAATGCACGAGGCGCCGGTGCCCTGCCATTGGAAGAGCTACACTGTTCTAAGTCCTGCCACCCTTCTCAGATTTGCCTCCGAACTGGTGGCCTCCCCATGCTTCAGCGCACCAGGAAGGAACTAGGATAGCATTACCTACCACTTACCTTTCAAGGGCATGCTGAAGACCGGCATCTCCGTAATATTTGTCCAAGGAATTGGAGCTTCTTGGAGAGCTGTCACTAGCTAAATATAAAGTATGTTATTTTACCCCCAAACACTGGCAATTCTTTGTCACTTTCCTTTTGAAAAGAAAATTATACTTACCCAAAGCATTTCATTACCACCTGAACCGTCTGTTCAATATAAATTTGGAAACCTAAACTTACATGACCCCACAGCCAAATGCGTTAGAGTTAGGAGCCCAGGGCACCTGGAATATTGCTATTACAGAAAATAAATTTTGGCATGTGGCCTTGCATGACTGTTCAGTCTAAGCTCTGAATCATCTCTGTTTAGAGAGGCTCCTTCGAACTATTTTATGGGATGTTTTGCCTACGTTTGCCTATCTTGCCCAAGATAGTTTTGCCAGGTAGACCTAATAGACTTACTGAGAATTATACCATCATCTATCTCAATGTTTGGGATTCCTTTTTTGATGTACATATACAAGTAAAGTCCCATTTAGGGAGGCATAGCTTCACCAGGTCAATCCTCCTTGATTGGCTGAGGATATCCCTGGATATGTGCTACACAGCAGCAAAGCCCTTTGATTATACTGCAAGTCCCCCTCTAGTAGCACTTTTGAAGGGTGACTGGAATCATGTCAGTAAACTTGTGTCTCTTTTAAGCTGGTAAGTTATTTTCTCTCAGTCCCCTATCTCTTTGGACAGGAGTGTAGCTCCGGATGACAATAGCAACCCTATGCTCGGCGCGTGCATTGTTGCCTCAATTTCCTTTCATATAAAATAGGGAAGGCCGGGCGCGGTGGCTCACGCCTGTAATCCTAGCACTCTGGGAGGCTGAGGCAGGTGGATTGTTTGAGCTCAGGAGTTCAAGACCAGCCTGAACAAGAGTGAGACCCCATCTCTACTAAAAATAGAAATTAATCAGACAACTAAAAAATATATATATAGAAAAAATTAGCCAGGCATGGTGGCGCATGCCTGTAGTTCCAGCTACTCGGGAGGCTGAGGCAGGAGGATCGCTTGAGCCCAGGAGTTTGAGGTTGCTGTGAGCTAGGCTGATGTCACGGCACTCACTCTGGCCCGGGCAAAAGAGTGAGACTCTGTCTCAAAAAAAAAAAAAAAAATAGGGAAATAATGCCTAATAAATATGATTTCTGTGCAAATTAAATGAGCTAATTCTGTCAAAGAAGTGAACATGGTTCCTGATACATAGTATGTATTTGATAAATGTTAGGTATTAGAAAAAAGAGGAGGTAATGGATGAAGAAAAGAAAGAAGACAAAGGAGGAGGAGGAGGAAGAGAAGGAGGAGGAATTGTTATTACTAGTGGCTAGTGGTAGTAGTGCTATTCTCTAGGTCACCTCAGAACCCCAGTGACGCGTGGCTAACAGCAAAGAAGGCAGCAGAGGTAACAAATTGGACTCAGGATTAAAGATTTTCTGTTGAATTTTCATGATTTATCAAAAATGTCAGCCAACTGAAAACAAGCTGACCAATCACTCTCCCAGCTGTGTGAGTTGTCCCAAGTAAAAGACTGAATGGTAGCAGGGGCAGAGGTCACGCTGTAGCTGCCAGACCCATCACCCACTGCGGTGGACAGAATAACGACCTCCCAAAAATGTCCACATCTTAATTCTGGGAACCTGTGAATATGCCATGTTATATGTCAAAGAGGAATTATGGCAGCAGATAGAATTAAGGTAGATGATCATCTGACCTTAAAACAGGGAGATTAGCCTGGGTGACCCAGGTGGACCCAATGTGATCAAAAGGGTACTTCAGTGTGGAAGAGAAAGGCATAAAAGTCAATATCAGAGTAATGCAATGTGAGAAAGACCTGACTGATGATCGCTGGCTTTGCAGATGAAGGGAGCTATGAGCCAAAGAATGTGGGCAGCATCTAGAAGCTAGAAAGTGCAGGGAGATGGTTTAAGCCCTATAGCCTCCATAAAGGAACTCAGTTTTACTGATACCTTGATTTGAGCCCATAGAAACTCATTTTGTACTTCTGACTTCCAGACTCATAAGACTGTAAATTTGTGTTGTTGTAAGCCACTACGTCTGAGTTAATTTGTTACAGCAATCATAGGAAACTGATACATCCATCAATAATCACACTGAACTACATCCCAGCTAATCCCAACCCCAGGGCTGTGCTCCCTCAGTAAGCCCAAGGGTAGCTCATCAGAGAACTATCCTCCTAAATAAGGAAACAACAGGTCTTCCAAGCGGAACAAAGCGTTTGGCAAGGTGGACACCAGAGGGACAAAGCTTAAAGACAGAAGAATGAACATTTGACCCTTTTTCTTCCCCTGGACTCTCTAGAGCTCTTTTCTTCTTGCCAACACTCTCAGAGCTCTTCTCTTCCCCTTCTTTGCAGGCTACTCCAATTTTTTTCAGCGATTTGCTCAGAATAGAGGGCCAGAAATTCTGGAAATTTGAGCAACAGGAATGCCCCTGGGGATGAGTCTGAGCTCTGCCACTGTGGACTCTCATTTCATGGCAAGGTTTATAGAAAGGTGCATCATATTGATTTCAGGGGACATTTGAGGATATCCCCATTAACACCAAAACCACATTTCAGATATTAGATAGGAGAATATTTTATAAATTACCATGCAAACGTAGATATTGTTGGCATTTTTGAAGGCTTAAGTATTATTAAGTGGTATTGCTATTGTAATATTAGCATAGAATGTGGGGAAATTAAGAGGATTATGTATTATATTAATTAGCAACAATTTATGCTTTCAGCAATACCCTTAATTATTAAAATCTCCATCTTGGGGGAAAATAGCTAATACCGGGTTATAAAATAACTACACGGTGTGGCCTCTTTTCTGTATGCAGTAGTTCTATTTTAGAGGCAAGTCTATCTCATTTTATACCAGGATTCTGTATAATTAATTGTGACTTTGACTTCAAGGGAACATTTTAGAATATTAAGAGTAGGGTTAGTCTTATGGGAAATTCAGCAGAAGGCGCTTACGTAAAAACAAACTGAACACAAATTCCTTTGTAATGAACACTCTTTCAGAACCTCTCCCTTCCTTCCCAGCCCCTCTCCCTCTCATCTCTACCCAGACCTTATCCCACGGCTACTGCAAACTTTACAGTGACTATTAGCAGATGTTGGAGAGGTTCATACATAACACCATCATACTAAACAACATACCATTTGGATAAATCAACAAGCATTTGCAAGTGCTTATCTTAATATTGCCATTACGTGGACAATACTTACTAAAATACTACACATCATGCTGAACATGAAAAATAACATTCATGTGGCCCACTGGAGTGAAAGATCAACGCAGCTCCCAGAAAAGGGGGATCCACTTAGAACCTATGACTGCCCCAAGCCCCACCCAGCCATCCCTGGGACTGAGGAAACCATTATCCTGAAACATTTCTACCCAGTGTCATAAAGTATGGCATACACCCTGGCTGGAAAGATCTTGGATAAACAGTAAACGGTAAGACAACGGAAAGGTAACACAGCACAGCAGTGAACCACTGGGTTCTGGAGTCGAGTCCAACCTCTTCCATTTCCAGCTCTGTGGCCTTGGTCAAATTACTTACTGGTCTAAACCTCTGTTTTATTATTGGTAACATGCGGATGTGAGTCACAGCACCTACTTTATATAGTTATTATGATGGTTACAGTTGTAAATGCTTAGAACAGTGCCTAGTGTACAGGGACTTCTACGTGGATATTTATACTCAGGAAGCCTGGTTTCGAGTTCTAATGCATATGATATGACCTTGAGCAAGCTGTTTTGCTTCTCCAGGCCACATTTCTATTATTTGTAAATGAACACATATTTGTAAAATGTTAGAGCACTCTTCATCCCAGTTCTTTTGGAAGAGTCATATTATACACATTGTTTCAGCACCTGCCCCCATTTGCTCTGAGAAAGGTTCTGAAAAGTGTCCCAGTTTGGTGATGGCTGTATTGTCATCTAAACGTCTTTGGCAATTTTTACACCCAATAATTATGGCTGCCCCTTGTGACAGCTGTTTGGGGGAGTGGCTGGGACAGCAGCCCAAGTTCAAACTGTCTCTGTGCAAAGGTGCAGGATCGAGGCAGGAAACCCAGAGTCTAAGTCCAGACCATCTCCACGGATTTAGGTGAGGACGCACAGGAGGAGAATGAGGCACAAACAAGACTGTAATGTGGTTAAAGAGAAACTGGAGTTTGTGTGCGTGCTAAGGTAGACACGTGAGTGCATTCATGTGCTGGAAGCAAAGCACCAGTACAGAGCTCGGGGCTCAGACATGGGAGAGAAAATGGATGATTGATGGACCGAGATGCCGGAGGTTGTGGGAGAGAGTTGCAGGGTCTCAGATCCTCTCTCTAGGAATCGGTGAATTTTATACTGGCAACTGGATGACTTAATTGAGCTCTCTGATTTCAGTGATGCCCACGAAAGAGATAAGCACATGTTAAATTCTAGACTATTCCCAGTTGATTTCTGTGTCTGCTGTTGGTGAAGAATAAAAGCAAAATGATAGAGATTGATTTCATTTTTCTCAGGAGGCCTGGCTGGCACCGATAATGCAGTTGATACTATAATGACTCTGGGAGTCCTTGGGCCAGAGCTCCCCTGGAACCAACTTCTGGGCAATCTCATGGGATTGTCACTCTTCACAGGGCTCCAGCCATCCCACGAACTCCAGGAAACCCAACCCTCCAGGCAGATCTGTAATCCCTTCAAGCATATAAGTTTCTTTTTTTTTTTTTTTATTTCAGCAAATTATGGGTGTACGTACGTTTAGGTTACGTGTGTTGCCCTTGGCTCCCCCCCCACCGAAGTCCGTGTTTCAAATATGTCCATCCTTCGG
>NW_012149841.1:8843231-8850892 GCF_000956105.1 Propithecus coquereli | reverse complement strand
CAGAGAGCTAAAAATAGAAATACCATTCGATCCAGCAATAGCACTATTAGGCATCTACCCAAAAGAGCACAAAACATTCTACGATAAGGACATCTGCACTCATATAAGTTTCTTAATGGAGCATGTTTTAAAAGACTTTGATTAATAGGAGCTACTACGAATATTCATTCCAAGTTGCTCTTCTGACTGAAAGTCCCACCCACAATGTCCCAGTTTCTCCAAGTTCTCTCCAAATCACTCACTGTCACCAGGGAGGACCACTCTGGCCTCTGCTATCTTAAAATTGGTAACTGATTGCTCCAGTGTCTACTCACTATTGTCTTTTCTCAACCCTCCTTGTACCTGCTGATCCACATGGCCTGGGGCAACAAAAGATACATTTATTCATTCATTGATTTATTCATTGATTTACTCATTCACAAAGTATGTGTCAGGCACCGTGCTATACACTAGGGACTCAGAGGTGAAGAAGACAGAGTCTTCAAGTCATGCAATGTTCAGTGTACAAATCCCTCTTCTGGAAGAACTGGACTGGCCTATAGAACCACTGACAATTTTCCAAACACACTGTACCTGTTACCTGTCCTTCTTTGATTTTATTTCTCACTCCCCCCACCAAGTTTATAATCCCCCACATCAATTAGTTTGTTTTATGCTACAAGTAATAGAAAAACAATATATCTAATTTAAATAATGGTGATTTGGTTCAAACAAAGGGAAGCCCAGAGGTGGAGCAGCCTTCATGGTGGTTTCTGGAGTCTAGTGTCATAGGCTCTTTCCCTGCTAGCCACTCAGCTCTGTTCTCTATGTAGTGAGTTCATTTTCAGGCTCACAGAGGAAAAATGACTGTGATATTTTCCAGAGGATGAGAGAGAGTGGGAAGCAACTCCCCAAATTTTCCAACACATTTATCCCTCACTTTTCATTGATCTGATATGGACAATGAGGTGATTACAAAACGAATCCCCATGGCCAGAAGACAGCCATGTATTGATTGATTGACATAGGCCTGGGTAACCCATATCAATTACTGTGCGAAGGCAATGAGATGGCCCTGACTGGGATTATGCAAATGAGCCCACATCTGGAGTTGATGAGGAAGGCATTCCTTAAGACCTCATGGCTGTCCTATAAAGAGAGAGACACAGAATGGATGTCAGTTGATCATTGGTTGATGGCCACAGCACCATGTGAGAATAGGAACATCCACTGTCGCTCTGCACCAGACATGAGTGGGAAATGCCCATCACTTCTGGAAGCAAAATCTCCATGGGACCCAGGCTCTTGCCACTGGACAGAGGGCCTCAGATGCTAGAGCTCACCTGAGAATAGTCAGAGTCACTTCCATTGCACTTCCCTATTCTCAAAGATAGCTAGGATATTTGCTCTAATTAATGCTAATAGGCAGACCCAGAGCATGATTGAATTATTCCTAAACTGCTCTGTTTTTCTGCCAGTGGATTGGCCTCTGGAGATAGAATGAAATACTTTCCACATTGCCACAGTTGGAGAACTCGCTTTTATTCTATGTCACATACTGTATTTCACAGGGCAAGGAGACAATTTCAGTATCGTCCAGCATCTATTGGCTTATTTTCATGTAAAGGTTAAAACAAAGACTCCTTCGTGGAGAGCAACACTTTCTCATTGTGAGTGCAAAAGCCAGGATTATGGGATTTCCTGATGAGAACTTGAGAACAATTAGGTGGAGAGCAAGCCTGTGGTGTGCATCCCAGCCTGGCCGGTGCACTGGGAGAGGAATGAACTCTCCAGCATGAAGCAGAGAGGCTTCCCAGGGGATGATGTGTGTCCTGGGTCATCCTTCAAATGGGGTATCATCTGCTCTTCTCCAGGAAGGAGCTCTGTGTGCAGAAAAGTCTTCAAGCGGTGGAGATTCTACCATAGCCACAGATCATCAGATCAGCAGGAGCCTTTGGAAGTCATTTCACCATCTTTCAAGTCAAGAGAAGTTAGGAAGCTTCTCCAAGGACACTTTCCTAAGGGAATAAGATATTGGTGGAATCAAAGATGAAAATAGGAAGTGTCACACAATGTGACTTGTCAGAACCAGAATGTAGCCGTGGGCCAGGCCCATGACAGACCTCTGAAACTTGGGGTTGGCACCAAGAGCAGATAATCATGCTCAAACAATGGGTCACTGAAGGCCATTCCTGAGGGAATGAGAAATCTTAGGTTCAGGCATGAGGCTGATTCTGAAATCTGTGTGAGTAGCAGGAATCCCAGGACTTCTGCCAAGTGGTTTGTCTGCTGCCCCTGCCAGGTTTCATTGGCTGAAATTCTCCTGGATCAGCAGCTCTTGCACTGAGGTATTTTCAGGGCATTTTGTATTTGCAGTCCTGAAAGATTCCACTTAGAAAGGGGAGGAAGGAGGAGATTGCCCAAGTATTTGAGGTGTCATTTGTGCCCAGCTCTGTGCTGCTTGATGTGTGTTCCCTGTGCCTCCCTCCACGCCCTCCTCCTACACATACCCTCACCCACTCACATACTCTCACACACTTGCACAGACACATGTGCACACACTCGCATATACTCATACACTCACATACACTCACATTCTCTCACATGCATCCACACACTCACATATGCTCACATACTTACACGTGCACACATTCACATAAATTCATACACTCACGTATATACACTCGCACTCTCTCACATGCACCCACACTCTTACACGCTTACACACTCACCCACATGCACACACTTATACTCATACATTCAGACATGTACATTCACACTCTCGCACGTGCACCCATTGACACACTTGGACACTCACACTCTCACACACACTCATACACTTATATTCACTCACACACTCATTTGTTATATGTTAGTCCTCTTTTCCCTGGGTCTGTCTTGGTTTATGTGTCACACTCCCAAATCCTCCTAGCTCTTCTTTTCAAAAAGGAGTTAAGAGAATGATCTTCCCTGATTGCTACATTGAAGAAGGGTGGCCATGGTCTTTGGTCTCTTTGGCATCCAGAGAGGCTGGGCTTGGTGTTTTTATCTCATTTCAAGAGTAATTCTGATTGTCTACTAGGAATAAGTATTCTCTCAGATTGGGGGTACAGAGAGTGGGATACAAAAATAATTATCAAGCAGCAAGGAATAGCTAAACTGTATGCCTGCACTACTCAAGTACATGGAAGAACATGCTACCTGCCTTAAAATCTGCACTGGGATAGCAAAGAAGGAGAGAGAGCACTTCTCTTTTGTAGGCATCCAGTGGTCCACAATTTCCCATTTCATCCATATGCTTAACCTATGAAGTAGCTGTTCTTGATTATTTTTATTTCACAAATGAAGAAACTGAGGCTGAAGGAACATGCTGAGATCACAGGGCAGATGAAAAATGTCAATCTTGTTCTATAAATGCAACTTTTCACCATGAGAGAAAGTGCTTCTGACCTTCCAGAAGAGGAGACGTTTGGGCTGAGCCTGTAAGGACAGGCAAGAACTTGAATGTAGACCCACAGAGGCTGTGGGAAGCGTGGGAGCCAAGGCTCTTGGGCAGAACGTGCTGCCCAACCTGCCAAGCGCATGTGTCCGGTTTGCACATGCAGGAGAACGCTGGGCAGTAAAGGAGACATGCAGGCCTCAGAGACAGGCACTTACCATGCCAGGGTTTCACACCTGGTTCCAGAAACTCTTTGGTAAAAATCAGATCAAGTGTTTTTGCCTTGTTTCTTGAGAACTTTTGCAGCTAGATTATCTGTCAGTAGAAAACCCCTGCGGGCCCCTGGCTCCCTTCCACTCTGCTCTCCGCATGGGCCACAACCTCACGTAGGAAGTACTTTGAGTCCTTCCTTCCTCCTGCACCATTCTCCGAACAAACATCACTGTTCATTTGATGTCCTCTGGGAAAACCTTCCTGCTTCCCCCAGATCACTCCAATAGCCTCTTCCCCCTGCCCAGGGTCTTCATCCTGGCACCCACTTCCTACAAAAGCCAACAGAGTGAACTTTCTGAAAAAGTAACTTTGGCCATGTCAATTCCCAATGTATAGCTCTTTCAGGACTCGCCGTTGGAAGCAAATAACTAATAAATTCAATGTGTTCTGATAGAAGAAGACACAAACTCAGGCCGGAACACTTAATCAAGCTGGAAATTCAAGAGAATTTTCAGGCAGGTTGATGTCTAATATAAATAATAAAGAATTCCTGAGGGCTCTCCAGGCAAAGACCACCACAGAGGGTGTTCAAAACAGGCAGCAGCAGATGGAAAGGACACATGGCCAGAAACATCCACGTTCGGGGAACTCCATGCGCATAGACACACTGAGACAGGGGCTCACGGGGGAAGCGGAGGAATGGGATCGGTGGGGAGGCAGGGACCCAGAACTCCCTATGATCCCACGATTCCAGGATTGCAGCAGGTGCATGTCAGGCACGATGGGCGTAAGACCTGCTGCTGCAGGGGCGTGCCTTTCACTCCTCAGGCCTCCTGTCCCCAGGTGCCACCCGAATCTGTCATTCATAGAATCAGATTCTTGTCCTGCTTCAATTATATCTGTCCCTACAGTGTCTCTATCTCAAGTCTACGGCCTTTTCTGTATTTGATTGGAAATTCCTCTAAGGGGAAGGCTTTGAAGAAAGCTCCTTTATTAAAGATGAGGGCATTCAGAGTGCACAAAGGGGAATAAAGTTCTATTTCTTGGTAGACCCAGGCAGGTGAAAAACATTTCTAAGAGCCTGAAGCAGAACTGTCTATGATTCATGGAGTAATGTCAGCGCCCATCATATGAGCCTCCCATGAAAAGAATTGTAAGGGAACTTGAGCTCCAAGGACAATTGCTCTGTAATGGGTTACAGCACTCGACTCTATGGGCTTGCAAGATTCAAAAGAAAAGATTAAACCCCAAGGGTACAGGAAAACAGTCTCCGTCTATTTGTCAGAGAGAATAAGCCTCCCTCCATTTTCCAGCCCCCACACACACCGGCTTTCAAGAATGACCCCACCCACGCTTGGCCGGGCTGCCCTTACTGCCCGGTCCGGTAGCTGTCTTGGTGTTTTAGAGCTTCCATTCAACAAAATTCCGTTCAGTAGGTTTTCACAAAGCCCCTACTCTGTGCAGAGTTCTATGCCAGGTGCTGAGGATACGGGAATGGGTGAGGCACCATCTCTGGCCTCTAGGAGTTCAAATCCTAGTTATAAGAAACAGACATACTGCCGGGTCATGGACGGATGGCGTGTTAAGAATAATCAACTCCAGTGTGTGGGAAACAGCATCCCTCCTCTGCTCCAGGCTACCACCAGCTTTGAATCCCAGTTCAAGGATCTCTTCCTCTAGGGATCCCGCCTCCCACTTCCAGCAGGGAAGGAAGAAAAGCCTGAGGGGCTTTAAGAGAAAGACTTCAGACCACGAAGAGTTAGGGGGTGTGTTTTATGGCAGGAGGACTCTTTCTCTAGGCCACTAAAGTCTCCCCAAATCATAATTTAAAACCCCAAGATCTTTCAGCAACACTGTCTCAGTTTTACTAACCTGGCAGTCCTAAAAACTAAGCAAAGATCATCGTCACTGCCTTACGAATGAGGCAACTGAGGCCTAGAGGAGAGTGGTTTACCAAGCTCACACAGCAAGGAGGAACAAGGAGCCAGAGGATGGCTGGAGCCTCTCCCCAGTCCCCCATGGCTGCCTCCTTAGCTAATCCCTGGAGCTATCCCAAGTGGAAAATTTTATCTACATTTGCTTTTCTTCTGTTGCACAAAAAGGATGGCTTCTCATGAAAAACCAGCTTAATATGTGAGTCTGAGAGGAGGAAGCAGGTGGTTGTGTATGAAGAGACCCCTGGAAGTCAGCTGGGCCACCATGTCAGGGAAAGCCACTGTGGCTGAGCGATGCTGAGATAGGGAGGCAGGAGGCAGGTCCTACTCCAGAAGCTTCATCCCCATCCAGAGGCTTCACCTTTCACATTGGGGCACTGACTCCATAGGGCTGCTCTGAGAATTATTTAAAGATAAGGTGGGCACATTCCCGGAGATAGGCCCTGGCACACAGTAGGTGCACAGTATATGGAAACTGGTCATAGAACTGGAAGACCAGGATTTATGAGGTAAGACACTGAAGCTTAGCAAAAATGTGGCTTGCATACGGTTCCAAAGCTAGGTGATGACAGATGCAGGTTTTCTGAGTGCAGGTCACCTCTCTGCCCGCTGCCCTTCCCAGACACCATAGGCACAGCCTTCTAGGCCACCATGAAATCAGATGTCACCGTGGGGTTTTTCTGTTCATTAACAGCTATTCTTCCAGCCTCGGAAGGAAACTCCTTCTCCGCTGTTCATGAAGCATCAACTAAAGAAAATTGCCAACACTTCTCAGCTCAGCGGGCAGCATCTCAGAACATCTGGCAAGGAGAAAAGAGGCCTGTTTGACTTCCATAAAGCCAAAAGAAGTCCTAGAGCCCAAAAAACCCAAACATTTAGTTGTCTAGCCCACCTTTCATCTCTACTTTGCAGCTCTTTTGAGCACTTAACAGCCCTCCTTGCAGTAACCAGATCTTCACCTGTTCGGCACCTATGAAACATTGACTATGTGTTGGGCACTGGACCAGGTGCAGGAGACCTAAGTATGAACAACTACGGGTCCCACCTAAGCATCCTAAAATGTAGTCTTGTCACCCACAGAGGGCTGATGAGTTCTAACAGGGATCATGTCTCCTTTCCTGGCAAGTCCTCAGGGCCAGACACATTGCTGGGCACAGAGCAGTCTACACAGGGCCTTGGTGACCAAGCTCCAGGCCAGTCTGGTTGCAAGCCCAGGGTTCTCACTTTAGAAGTGAGAACCGCCTTTACTCTGCAGGACAGAATGCAGGACAGAGACGAGAGATATGGCTGTGAACCACCATCATTCAAACAGAAATGCAAGCCCAAGTGGGAAATCTCATCTCTCTTCACTCTGCTAGGATGCAAGTTTCTCTTGACAGTTTCTTCATGTTTCAATTGCAAAAAAAAATTTTATCAATCTCCCATGTATTTTGGACAATCTTAGGTACATTTACACCCATTATTTTATTTAACCCTGATAGCCCTCTGGTGAGATAAACAGAAATATTTCTATTTTGTAGAATGAAATAAAGGCTCAAAGAGATCAAGTGCCTTGCCCAATGTCACACCTTGGAAAGGACAGATGGGGATTCTAATTTGGGTTTCCATGCCTTGCTGTGACACTCATTGCATTTCATTTGTGTAACCTTACTCTGCCAAATACTTATGCATATACACACACAAATTAGCATGGTGTCTAGCAATTCAGGTTTAACCAATCCTACTCAAGGATAGATTAATGATACTGAGCTTTCTGCACATTACCACTATTATGGCAAGCCTACTGCATGCACCGGCAATGGTAGAGCTGAGTGGTTAAGAGCACAGGATTTGGAGGATGGCTGTTTGTCATCCACCCTAAGCCAAATTGTTAAACTCCCTGTGCCTCAGTTTTCTCGTTAGTAAAATGGGACAATAACAACTGTTGTAAAAAATTAAATTAACAGACTTAAACCTAAGGCACGAAACCTTAAGAATTCTAAATGAAGATGTTGGGAAGACACTTTCAGACATCGGCCTAGGTAAGGAATTCTTGAAGAAGACCCCCAAAGCAATCGCTGCAGCAACAAAAATAAATAAGTGGGATCTAATCAAAT
>NW_012149841.1:8805237-8841876 GCF_000956105.1 Propithecus coquereli | reverse complement strand
GCTCTTGCTCAGGCTGGTCTCAAACTCCTGAGCTCAAGCAATCCTCCCGCCTCGGCCTCCCAGAGTGCTAGGATTACAGGCGTGAGCCACTGTGCCCGGCCTCATCCTCATTTCTGAGATGAGGAAGCTAACATTCCAAAAGTTTAAATTGTGTGTCAAAGTTTATGCAACTGGAAAAAGAAGTGGGGACCATTTTGGCCTGTTCTGTGCTAAAGAACCATAATTCAAAAGAACCAAGCCAAGGTGCAACTCGAGTTCTGTTCACCAGCAAAACGGGGACACTACCTTTGGGTCATAACATTTGAGCAAGAGCCCTGATCCGTCTCAGTCTGAAACCTCCACCAGAGGTCTTTGCTGATCTCCACGCCCTACATTTCTGCTCTTCAGACAGTTCACGTTCTCAAGGCTTCTTTTATAAACCTGATTAAAAGAAAGCACTGTTCTCCCAGCCCCAACGGAAAAGGGACTTGGGAAGAATTTCCCAAGTGTCTCTGCCTGTCTGTGATTGTTTGTGTGGAAGCTTCAGAGAGTTTGGCTAACTCTACTCAAGTGTATTCCCAGTGTGCAGCCCAGTGTCAACACTCTTTCCATCATCTGATATTTATTCTTTATTAGCAATGAAAGAGTCAGCAAGCCCCATTCGACACGCTTACCTGAACATCTGGAACTAGAAGCATGTCAAATAACATTCATGTTAATGTGCATATTTTAAGTTATGGATTTATGATGATCTATCTTGTAATGCCTCAAGGGTTTCAAGCTGGTCTTCATCAAAATTACAACTTTTGGAAATTGTTTTCAAGCACCTGCTACCTTCCTCCTGCATCATCATCATCACCATCATCATCAAAACAATGGCTATGGAGCACCTATCTTACTGGGCTCATTTTTTAAATTGAGATATAATTTACATACAACAAAATTTACTTTTTGAGGTATACAAGTGGATGAGTATTGACAAATCAATTATAAACATTTTCATCCCAAAACGTTTCCCCATACCCATTTGCATTAATCCCCTTCCTCAACTCCCCAGTCCTGAAAACCACTGATCAATTTCTAGAACATTCCACACATGGAATCATACTGAATGTGGTTTTTTGTGTCTGGCTTCTTTTGCTCAGCATAATGCTTCTGAAGTTCATCTTTGTTAGACCTATTAGTTCTTAACCCTCATGGAACGTCAGAATCTTGGAACATTTAAAAATTATTCGGGCCGGGCGCGGGGGCTCACGCCTGTAATCCTAGCTCTCTGGGAGGCCGAGGCGGGTGGATTGTTTGAGCTCAGGAGTTCGAAACCAGCCTGAGCAAGAGCGAGACCCTGTCTCTACTAAAAATACAAATAAATTAATTGGACAACTAAAAATACATAGAAAAAAAATTAGCCGGGCATGGTGGCACATGCCTGTAGTCCCAGCTACTCGGGAGGCTGAGGCAGAAGGATCGCTTGAGCCCAAGAGTTTGAGGTTGCTGTGAGCTAGGATGACGCCACGGAACTCTAGCCCGGGCAACACAGTGAGACATTGTCTCAAAAAAAAAAAAAAAAAAATTATTCAGATGAGTAGCCTTACCCCCCAACACACACACCCAGAAAATCAAGTGTATCTTGTCTAGGATGAAGGGCAGTTTTTTTTTTAAAGCTCCCCTAGTGAGACAACATAAGAGAAAATCTAGGTGACCTTGGGAATGGTGATGACTTTTTAGATCTAGCACCAAAGTCTTAAGCCTTGAAAGAAAGAATTGATAAGCTAGACTTAATTAAAACTAAACATTTTTGTTCCACAAAAGACACTGTCAAGAGAATGAAAAGGCAAGCCACAGACTAAGAGAAGAGAAAATATTTGCAAATGACAAATCTGATAAAAGACTGTTATCCCAAAATACAAAGAGCTTTTAAAACTCAGTAATAAGAAAACAACCTAATTTAAAAATGAGCCAAAGACCTTAATAGACACTTCACCAAAGTAGATAGATGGCAAATAAGTATATGAGAAGATGTTCCACATCATGTCATCAGGGAAATGCAAATTGGAAACACAATGAGAGACAACTGCATGCCAATTAAAATGGCCAAAATTCAGAACATTGACAACACCAAATGCTAGTGAGGATGTACAGCAACAGGAACGTTCATGCACTGCAGGTGGGAACACAAAGTGGTGCATCCACGGGGGAAGACAGTTTTTGGTGGTTTCTCACAAAATTAAACATACTCTCATCATGCAATCCAGCCATCATGCTTCTTAGCATTTACCCAAAGAAATTGAAAGTTTATGTCCACACAAAAACCTGCACATGGATATTTATAGCAACTGTATGCATAACTCCCAAAATTCTGAACTAACCAAGATATCCTTCAGTAGGTGAATGGATAAATAAGCTGTGGTGTGTCCAGACAATGGAATATTATTCAGCACTAAAAAGAAATGAGCTAACCAGCCATGAAAAGACACGGAAGAAACGTAAATGTGTATTACTAAGGGAAAGAAGTCAATCTGAGGCTGGGCACAGAGGCTCATGCCTGTCACCCCAGCACATTAAGAAGCCAAGGCCAGTGTCTGTAGTTCCAGCTACTGGGGAGGCTGAGGCAGGAGGATCCTTTGATCCCAGGAGTTTGAGGTTACTGTGAACTATGGTCACACCACTGCTCCAGCCTGGGTGACAAAAACAGACCCTGCCTCTAAACTCGATCAATCAATCCATCCATCAATTGTCTTTTTTCAAAAGGCTACATACTATATGATTCCAACTATATGACATTCTGGAAAAGGCAAAACTATACAGAGACAGTAAGAATGGTGGTTGCCGGGGTGGCGGGGAGGGATGAATAAGTGAAGTGCAGGGGATTTTTAGGGTAGTAAAAAGACTCTGTGATACTCTACTGGTAGATATGTGCCATTATACACTTGTCCAAACCCATAGAATGTCCAACACCAAGAGTGAACCCTAATGTAAACTGTGGACTCTGGGTGATAACGATGTACCGAGAAGGTCCATCCGTTGTAACAGAAGTCCATCTGGTGGTGTTGCCGACACAGGGGAGGCTGTATATGAGTGGGGGCAGGGAATATATGGGAAATCCCTGTACCTTCTGCCTAAATTTGTAGTGAGCCTAAAACTGCTTTAAAAAATAAAGTCTATTAAAAAAAAAAAAAAAAACAGCTCTCCAGGCACCCAGATTTGAGAACCAGCAGTATGTATCATGTCTTCGGTTGTTTTATGTACATCAACTTTAATCCTCACCATAAATGGGAAAAGTGTTATTATCCATTTTATAAATGAGTAAAACAAAGGTTAAATCTTGCTGAAGACCACACAAAGAATGACTGGAAAAGTGAGATTCAAACTCAAGTCTGTCTCTTTACCCAGCCCACGCTCCTTCTCCCGGGCTGCTTCGGGCAAGGGAGAAAATCTCCCACTGTGACAAAGAAGTAGTTCTTGCTCTCAAAAGAGGCCACGGAAAATTTTTACTTTAAAAAAACTAGCTCCCGTTATGTGGCTGGAGGTAGGTGGAAAGCATCTAAACAATTTTCAGAATATAACTATGCTTCATGTTTCAATAGTATAAAAATGGCTAAGCAGAAATTTACCAAACTTTCAGGAGAAAAAAAAAAATCACGTTTGGGCTCAGAACAAGCCTGATAAATTTCAGCCCAAAGGGTGAGTATTGAAGAACGCTGAAGGTTACTGAGACACAGACTTATAATAAAAACTCCTCAATGATAACGTTAGCCAAGCCGGTGCTGTCAGACAAGTAGTCTGGTCTCAGAGGTCAGATTGGCCAGGAGAAAAATTAAAAGCTCCCTCCAGCCTTTGGTTTCTATATATACACTGTTAACTGGGCTGTCTGGGAAGAAGTTCCTCTCTGTTGCTTACTGAGTTCTACAGGAAACAAAAGTGGCCCTGGTGGGACCTGTTTGTCAGAAAGGATACTGAGTGCTGTTGACATTTTAGAGTGAAGAGCAGTTTCTTTTTAGTTAACCAGCAACCCATAAAATCATCGATTTCAAAGTATATTCGAATTCTTTGACATTAGAATTACTACCATCTTGAACGAGCTTTGGGCTTGTGTGTAGTTAGTGCAAGACGAGGTACTGAGAATACAGTTGTATACTTGGCTTTTGGTACATGACATTATATAGCATATCACCAGAATTTTTTTCTTTTGTAACCAGAGGACTGTCAACAAATGTCTGTTTTAATAAGCGAACAATCCAATCTTGACTAACTCATTTGGCGGTTGCAATATGCACAAAATCCCACAAGACCCCTGAAAAGACACTGAGTGTGTCAGTGAGCGTGTCCGTGGCAGCCCAGGGAGGTGGCCAGGGCAGAAGGAATTGTGCTTCCCAGCCCATGCCGTCCTCAGAAGCCACTGAAGTCCAGACGCCTGCCCTCCTGCAGGGACTGTGTCCAGTAGGAGCTGGGTGGGGCTGGATGAGTTTGCTGGGGCTGCTGTAACAAAGTGCCACAAACCAGATGGCTTAGACACAGAAATGCGTCTCCCAGTTCTGGAGGCTGCAAGCCTGAGGTCAGGGTTTCGGCAGCCCCGTTTCCTTCCAAGGCTATGAGGAAGAATCTGCTCACCCTGATCCAATGTGACTTCATCCTAACTAATTACATCTGCAAAGTCTGTATTTCCAAACAAGGTCCCATCTAAGGTACTTCAACACAGGCATGTAAGGGACACAATTCAGCACATTGCCATCTGGGACTGTCCTCTCCACCTGCTGTCCAGGGGAGCTTATCCACCTGGTTAGATAACCGCTCATTTACAGTGGAGGCATCAGCCTTAATAAGCCCATCCCTATCACAGAAGGAAATGAAAAGACACGCACGCGCACACACACACACACACACACAAGCATGTGCTTATTTTTCCCCTCATACCTATCTTACCTAACTCAAATACCTCATCTTTGTTTTGCTAAACTCACCTTCTCAGACCAAAGGAGACAGAAGAGAAGATTGTGTGTGAATATGGGGGGTGGGGAGGTGCAGTGTCTACAGAAGGTTATTACAAAAATGGAACACTTTCTCCTGGGCATCAGGGACCATCTTTACTGACTCCCCTCTGGTGACTATAGTAGGAGCCAGAGATTGTATTTACCAAGAGAGTGTTTTATATGAGACAATGTTCAAGGTCTATGAAAGTTCTTTCTTGTCCCCAAAGATATTTGCTATTCCAAACACCAAATAAAATTGAACATCAGTATATAACATGTTCTTCCTTGTGACAAATCCAAAGAAATGATAACTGCTCCTACAGCCACTAGACTTACATTCAATTTTCTTGGAAAAGGGCACAGCCGAAAGCCAAACATATATTGTGTGCATGTAAAATAGTATGGAGGTGTCAGGAGCTTCATGACAAACTAGGAGGAAAAGGAAAAAAAAACAAGAACAATTTACAACTATTATTAAGAGTACTATAAATATTTGCTCCAAACACAAAGCAGGAGCTTTTATTTCTAAGGAGGCAAGTTTCTAGCCAAGAAAAAAGATACGAAGAATTATCTACAAATCAAGAAGTCCTCTACACATTCTATATGTTGCAAACATTTGTGCTTTGTCTTGCGCGCGCACGGGTGTGTGTGTGTGTGTGTGTGTGTCTGTCTGTCAGGGGATGCTATGCAGAATTCTGGGTCATTAACAATCCAGTCTGCACATAGGCCAGAGCAAGCTTTGAAAATGTAAATTGAATCATGTTGCCCTCCTGGTCATCACCTGTCACGCGTTTCCATTCCACTAGGTATAAAGTCCGCAGCTCTTGCTAAACCCAGATCCTGGCTGTGTAACCGCCCACCCCTCCACCAGATTGGGATAAGAAGGGCCACTGCAGAATTACAGCCTTTAAGAGGACAACGGCAAAGGGGAGGGGGCCCTCTTCTGTTGATGACAAGAATCCTGATGACAGAAGACTAAACTTTCATTACAAAAGGAATCAGCAAATGCCTCTTCAGCAGAGACCTCCAGACTTTTCCCAGTTTACTCCCCAAGTCCAGGACTGGGGTAGGGCAAGAGAGCTGCCTAAGGTGTCAAACTTAAGGAGGCACTCAGTCTCAGGGGCGTGCAAGTGCTGCTTTAGGCTTTGCATGCTGGATGCCACTCTCGTCTTGCCCCAGCGCCACCACGCTTAAAGATCCTGTAGTCACCTACACTTGATTCAGATCCACTGCCCGTCACGAACCCCGCTGGCTTCTGATGTAGCCTGGGCCAGCCTTTGTAAAGGGAGCAGGGATGAGTCAGGACCAGGGTTGGAACTGAAGAGCTCATGATCTAACAAGGAATGTGATGCAATTAGCTTAATACTCGGGAGACCATGACAAGTTCCCTAACAGAGTCTCCTTGGTGCACGGGGATGACACATGGGAGGAGGAGCTCCCCAGGGGTTAGCACGGCTTCCTGTAGACATCGCTGTTGAGAGGGACATTGAGGAGTGAGTGAGATTTTGACAGGTGAAGCTGGCAGTGGAAAGATTCCCTGCAGGAAGCA
The DNA here is from genome assembly GCF_000956105.1 of Propithecus coquereli. NCBI lineage: Eukaryota > Metazoa > Chordata > Mammalia > Primates > Indriidae > Propithecus > Propithecus coquereli. The sequence goes on along the minus strand of NW_012149841.1, from coordinate 8,835,381 downwards.
GAATGTGAGAAAAGATGGCAAAAGCAAAAAAAGGCCGGGGCGGGGGGGGGGGTGAAATTATTTACAAAATGTGAAGGAAGAAGTTTAAAAGGCATTTTGTGCTTAGCCTGCGAATGTCTGGGTGTCATCAAAGCCAACTGGGCTACTCGAGCCTGATATTTTTTGTGTCATTTTCTTTCTATTAATAATTAGTACAGGGGCTAAGCTCTCAAACCTTAATTTTACTCTTACGCCTGTGTTAATGACAGGATTGGCTGTCAGCTGATATGAAAGGTGATTCTGCTCCACACAGACCATTTAATCTGTGCTCAGGGTTAATTCCTTCATCATATACTGAAGAAGCGTTTCCTCATCCAGACCTAAGGGGACTCTGCGTGGAAAGTTAACGGGCTTCAGCGCACCACACAGGCCAGGGGATTAAATGCACTAATTAAAATGCGATGCCGCCCAGGCCGCCCCGTTTCCCAAAGATCAGCAACGCCAAGAAGTCAATGAGGCTAAAAGTTCAAATTGGAGAGCGAAGCAAAGAGCACAGTCCCAGGCGGGAGGCCCCAGCTCAGCGCCTGCCAGCCGGGCAGCTCCCACTTGGAGAGACAAAACGCTTCCCGATGGCTGCGTGTAACTCATAATAACATAATTTTATTCTTAGAAGCAATTTCCATTACTGGCCCTGTTTATTATCACATTATTTTCTCAATAGCAGCAATAAACACACTAAACTCTCCCTGTTTGCTCACATTTTTATTACTGTTCACAGTCGTCGGGAAAGGGTGAGCGGTGAGGAACGATGAGGAATGTGCTCATTATCCGGGAGGCCCTGAGCCGTTGGCATCACGCTACCCGGAGCCTGGGGCCTGCCCCCGGGGCCAGACAAAGCCCAGCACAGCCGGGCAGAGGTGCCCCAGCTGGGGAGGCCCAAAACTGTCACCAAGAACTTTGTTTCAGTCTCTCCGCTTGTGGTTTTTACCCAGAAGAAGACACAGAAATAAATACTACATGCAAATATTTGAGCCCTCTGAAGGGTGATTTTCAAACTATAAGTCACGATGACCCTTTAGTAGGTTGTAAAACAAATTTAATAGGCGATGACCAGCATTTTGCAAATGAAAGGATAAGAGAGAAAATAGAGTAGATGGCGATAGAGTACTAGTTCAGAAAGCTTTCGTTTTGGTTGGGGGGGGTGTGTGCACATTGTGTGTGTGTATGTGTGTATGTGTGTATGTGTGTACAGGGTGCCTGTGTGGTTTTGAACCATACGTTGAACCATGATGATTTCTTACCGTGGGTTCATGTCAAAAATGCTAAAGAAACACAACTTATGATTTAATCCTTCAAGGAAAATGGTAGAGTCATGAAACGAAAAGAGTAGTTGGTCTTAGAATTGGAGAGAACTGCATCTGAAACCCGACTTTCCCACTTACTGACTGTGCGACTTCGGGCTTTTTGCTTCTGACTTCGGTTCTGCCATGTGAGAGTGAGAATACAACACCCGCTTCACCAGGGCCATTGTGAGAGCGCGGTGGGCCGCTGTGCTCCGAGGGAAGAGCAGTGGGCCTGAAACCAGGACCCGGGCGTGGGTGTCTGCTCAGCGCTGTGGTTCGTCACCTGTGACTGAGCAGCACGCTGTATCTCTCCTGGCATCAGTCTCATCGTCTGTGACATGTGGGTAATGACATCTACTCACAGGTTTGTTGTGAGGATTAATGAGATAAAAAGATGTGAATGTGCTTTGTGAATGGAAAAGTGCTGTATGAATGAGAAACTACATAAACTTGGCTCGGTCTGTCCATTATATTGTTTGGTTTTCAAGTGAACCGTGATTTTTTTTTTCTTAAGGATATAGTTTAGGATCAACTGGAAACATGGCTTTTGCTCTGCGATTATTTCTGCTCTGAGTTACACAGTTATCTGGTTAACGATAATAAATCAGCCCTTCGCAATGAACAAATTACCATTCTCATCCCCCATCCCCGCAGCCCTGTGAGGCACACAGAGAGTAGACTGTCCCACTTTGGAGCTTGATGAAGCAGGGTCAGAGAGATGAAGTGATTGGCCAGTAATTTTCAGTGTTCTTCAAAGGGCGGGTTTCTTCCCTCAGAAGCACCTGGGGGTACTCAATGGAAAAGTGCTAAACTGTGAGGGCCTGTTATTTCTGCTCTAACTTTGAAGCTGTTCCTAGTGGACCCAGGCACTCCTATCTCAGAAGCTACTAGCTACGGCCATAGTTTGATGCAGCCTGGTGTCTCCTAAGGAGGGAATATCAGATGAGTAGCAGGACCTCAGAGAGGAAAAGGGGATTTTGATGACTTACTGATCCTGACTCTCTCCTCTAAGGACTTCAAGGAGTTTCAATGTGCTTCAGGGCAGTCCTAATGATTAGGGGGATGAGGCCTTTCCACAAGGAGATGAACAGGAAGTCAGGCAGAGAGGCAGCCCTGAGACCCCATTCTCAATGTGTTGTATGATCCAATTACAAATTATTGTCTCTGATGACTGCAGCTTTCTAAAAATATTCCAGTCTGATTTCAACTGAGCCTTAGGATGAAAATTCCCAAGCCTTGCTGAGTATCAGGACCATCTACACAACCATTTCAAAATAAAGATTCCAGGGCCACTCTAAGGAGAAACTGTGTCATTTGGCCTGGTGGCATTTAGTGATGTGATCTTTCTTAAAAGCTCCATGGTGGCTATCCTAACGCATCCAGTTTCCGAGCCTTTGCCTGTGGAAACAAGAAAGTGAGATTCTTTTTTTTTTTTTTTTTTTTTGAGACAGAGTCTCACTGTGTTGCCCGGGCTAGAGTGCCGTGGCATCATCCTCACTCACAGCAACCTCAAACTCCTGGGCTCAAGCGATCCTCCTGCCTCAGCCTCCTGAGTAGCTGGGACTACAGGCATGCGCCACCATGCCCAGCTAATTTTTCTATATATTTTTAGTTGTCCAATTAATTTCTTTCTATTTTTAGTAGAGACGGGGTCTCGCTCTTGCTCGAACTCCTGAGATCAAACAATCCGCCCGCCTCGGCCTCCCAGAGAGCTAGAATTACAGGCGTGAGCCACCGCGCCCAGCTGAAAGTGAGATTCTGAGATTTAGATTTGTTCTCTATAGAGACGGAGGGCATTTCCTTACAAGGTGATTCTCATACTTTGGTATATTTAAGAGTTTCCCCAGGGTGTTATGAAGCTTGCAGGATCCGGGGCCTCCTTCCCCCCAACAAAAGATTCCAGCTAAGGCGAGGCCAAGTATTCTGCAGAACTGATGAGTACCCCCAGGTGCTTCTGAGGGAAGAAACCCGCCCTTTGAAGAACACTGAAAATTACTGGCCAATCACTTCATCTCTCTGACCCTGCTTCATCAAGCTCCAAAGTGGGACAGTCTACTCTCTGTGTGCCTCACAGGGCTGCGGGGATGGGGGATGAGAATGGTAATTTGTTCATTGCAAAGGGCTGATTTATTATCGTTAACCAGATAACTGTGTAACTCAGAGCAGAAATAATTGCAGAGCAAAAGCCACATTTTCAGTTGATCCTAAACTATATCCTTAAGAAAAAAAAATCATGGTTCACTTGAAAACCAAACAATATAATGGATAGACCAAGCCAAGTTTATGTAGTTTCTCATTTATTCAGCTGCCTGATTCTTGTTGAATTCATCCTGATTCCTTTCAGTTTCAGTCCCATAGGACAGTGCTTATTGTCAAGGACAGGCTCAAATTGTGTATAGTATGGGCCTCACAAAAAAATTGCAAAAGTTAAAAACTCTTCACATGTGCAAACCGTTCCTGTTAAAATACATAAAATACATGAGTCCTCAGGGACAATGACATGGATAAAACTGGGTCCCAGGAAAGCCCCAGACTTAGACTTTCAGAGCTGGGAAGCCCCTAAAGCCCCTTATATATAAGAAAACAGAGATTCAGAAAGGTCCCACCGTCGGGCTTACAAAAGCCACCTCATTTGACTCCCAGGTCACCAACCTTCTCACTCTGGCAAGCCCTGATAATAAACATTTATTGGATGTCCGCCGTATTTTTTGAGTGTGCACTTGGAATTCAAGGATGAATAAGGTATAGTCCTTGTCTTAAAGTACCTCACTGTCTAAGGAGGGAGGTCTGGGCTGGACTTTGACATGTACAGCTGGGAAGCACTGGGAAGCCGTCCCAGCCAGGCAGGAACAACCGAGGGCTGCTCAGGGGGCCATGAGACAACAGGGGTTTCCAGAGTCAGGACTGTGAAGGGAGGAATGGCTGGAGAAGGCTGGGTTAGATCATGATGTGCCTTAAACACCAGGCTGAAGAATTTAGATTGCATGGGGAGCTATTGAAGGTTTCTGAAGCAAACCCAATACTGCAGAGTCATGACATGAGAGAGCTGAGAGGGACCTCAGCAGCGCTTCTCAAACTATACAGTGTAGAGTATCACCTGAGATTCTTGCAGATGCTTGATTCTGCAGTCTGAAGTGGGACCTGAGAGTCTACATTTCTCACGAGATCTCAGGTTTTGCAGTGCTTATGGTCAGTGGACCACACTCTGAGTAGCAATACTAGTGTCCATCCTAGCCTAGTGGATTTCCATTCTGGTAACATACTAACAATAGCTACAGAACTTTACAAAAACTGCCAATGCCTATGCCCTATACTGAAAACCAACAGAATCAAAAACAGTTGAGGTAACATGGACATCGATCATTTCAAATACTCTTCAGTTACTCCAATGTGCAACCAGAGCTGAGATTCTACTTTCCTGCCTAAACTCTCCTCGTTGTAGAAGAAGAGTCAGAATAAGAAAGGGACCTGCACAAGATTCTTTTCAGGGAAGAGACTGAAAGGAGACCACACTTCCTGGTGCTTACTCAGAACCTCCCCACTACATCCCAGAGCCTTTAGTGTAGCAATCTTAGAAAGTTGTGCAAAAAATAGCAGGAAACTTCAAATCTTATTGGGGGTATTTTTCTGGCAATGGTTTTTGGTGGCATTCTGTAAGGTTATCCTTATGTATTGGCCTTTAATCTTTTTGATTAATGAGTGAAGAGAAATCCTATGAGCCCTACCTCCCATTCTGGCAGGTCCACGATCCTATAATCAAGTGTGTAGGAAGTTTAATAAGAAAAACTGGTAATGTGTTACAATTATGCTTGGCTGGTTAGAAATTGAACTCCACAATAGCCATGCAAATAAATTAAAATTTAAAGCAGTTGGTAACTGAGGTTTCCATTTAGGAAACATAGAAGTGAAAATTTTGTCCACTTGATTTTCCCCCTCATTCTCCAGAGGCAGCACTGCTCTGGGGAAGAACTCTGGGCAGGATCTGTGTTCCTGGATTCTACAATTCTCTGTGTGGCCTTGGCCAAGAAATTGCAGTTCTGAGCCTCAGTTTTCTCATCAGTGAAATAAAGGGGGGGAATGAGATGATCCCTGTTCTTTCTACTCAGAACTGTTATGATTCCAAGTAAAATATAACTCAGGGGGAAGAGGGCAGAGCAACAACTTACATTAGAAAAAAAAAGCCAGGGCCGGGCGTGGTGGCTCACATCTGTAATCCTAGCACTCTGGGAGCCCGAGGAGGGAGGATCACTCAAGGTCAGAAGTTCGAGACCAGCCTGAGCAAAAGCAAGACCCCGTCTCTACTAAAAAAAGAGAGAAATTATCTGGACAACTAAAAATATATATACAGAAAAAAATTAGCCGGGCATGGTGGCTCATGCCTGTAGTCCCAGCCACTCGGGAGGCTGAGGCAGGAGGATCGCTTGAGCCTGGGAGTTTGAGGTTGCTGTGAGCTAGGCTGACACCACGGCACTCTAGCTAGGGCAACAGAGCCAGACTCTGTCTCAAAAAAAAAAAAAAAAGAAAAAAGAAATAAAGAAAAAATAAGCCAGCAGGGTAATAAAGTAAGCAAAAAAGACAGTGAGAAAGTGAAACCTCAGTTCTGGCGGAGAGACACTACTCATTGCTTTTCCAATATCTAACTGCTCCTTCTTCCTCATGATCAGAACTCGGTTGTGTTTGAGAGAGTAATGGGACAACCTAAAAACTACATTTCCCAAACTCTCTTGCAGCTGAAATTAACCACATGACACAATTCTGGCCAATAAGACATAAGCAGAAATCTGCTGGAAATTTATGGGTAAGTTCTGTTTTCCTAATGTAGATGCTATTTCTTTGCCCTTTTTGTTTCTTAATTCTTTTTCCTGCATGAAACACACATACATTTCCAATCCATGGCATCTTCAAATGCTTTCTAGTAGTTATTTTCTACTAATGCATATAACCCTAGTAAATCATTACTGGCAAGACCACAGTGACACTGCTATAGAGATCATCTAGCAAAATCCCCAAGCCAACTAATCCACCAGCAATCACTAGCTCAGTGATTCATTAAATGATTGATTTGTTCAATTAATGATTTACTTTAAAAAGTTTCTATTAACTAATTATTAAAGGCATAGCATATCATGGCAAAGATTATTAAGTATAATTTTGGATTGTAATTTCTTATGTATTTTGAATTTTACTTGTCAGGCAGGTCACAAATGTTAAATATTTTATGAATGACAGGGCAGTTTTCTTTCACTGAGATTATTTTCAATCCAGGTTACTGCCATTTACTTCTACTTCATTGATTTACTGACTTGTTTTCATGATTGAGAGAAAAGGGGTGGTTTCTGGGTAGTGCACCAAGATTGGGAATATTCTACTCATTTATCTGAACATATCACAACCCACCAAGTCAGTACACAAACACACACTTACACAAACACATGCACACGCCAGCCAGCAGATATCTACACAGACCTGATTTGCTTAGTGAGGCTGACAAAATATATATTATGGTACCATAGACTGTGTATAAGAAATAGGCCATACGGAAGTAATTGAATTACTCTTTATTTTTTAGTGATTCATAAGTCATACAATACCAATGGAAATAGTGACAGAGACCCAACACATTAGCAAGTAGTATCCTATCTTGATTAGTAGAGGACATTTGCAATAAGAAATTCAGTGCTGCTTTACTCCATATCATGAACAATCTACAAAGACTGTCCAGGAATAAAGAACAGCCTCCGTGTCTGCAAGGTCATGGGTGTGTGTGTGTCTGAGTGCTGTATGCACAGTATAATGAGTGTGTGAAGTCACCTGTGCAACGTCACTCCCAAGCATAAAATCCTGGCGTATACAACTCCCTGTTTTCTTCCTTCTCAGAAAAGCAAATCTGTACCCTGAAGGAAGTAGGAAAGGCAGAAGATTGGGTTTAAAATGTGCTTTCAGAGAGAGCCTAACCATTCATTTACAAAATACCTGAAATTTATGCTATGTATTAAAATTAAATTCAAAATTTACAAAAATATAATGCGAAAAATGCACAGAACATGGGGCCAGCCTTGGTAAAACAAGAATAATTGCTATAAACTTTCTAAGTGGTTAATAAAAATGAATTTTTGGTGGACTAAGTATTAGGTGAATAAGTCCTTCAGAAAACTGCTGTAATGGCCATTTGCTGTAGTAGAACTGGAGTTGGAGCAATTGGTCCTTCCAAGGTATGCAAATCAACTATTTACTAAGCTGGTCTATGACTGACTGTCAGTGAATTCTCCCCATATCTTGCAGTGAGCATTATTAACAAGTTATTTTTAAGCATTATAGACATTTTCAATTATTAACAATGGTACTATTTTTTAAATGATTGTTGATTCAATGAAAACAAACCCATTATTTGATATATCTGGTGCTTAGGCTTCCAACTAGTTGAGATTATATTGTGGCCTTAATATTAGTTTAACAATACTCCTAAGTTAACTAAAAAATAACTTCTCTCCTTTCATTGTTCAGATCCTGCCGATGATCTTCTGTGTGATACACACCATTCTTGTCCCACATAACTTACACTGGAACTGTGATTTCACTTTAAGAGGAAGCATTTAATAGTGATACAAAGAGTTCAATTTCTAGATGTAGTTGTTTCAAGTTCACATTTAATGTAGCATTGTCATCAGATACATTTATTTAAATATGATCTTTGAAAGGTGACGCACATTTACTTATTTCAGAGGGGCTATCGAGGTTTTGGTCTCTTTCTATGTGTACTGACACCGTGTTCTGTCTTGCTGTGTGTGTGTGTGTGTGAGTGTGTGTGTGTGAGTACACACGAGCGTGCCCACATGGGAGAATGCAATGGTAAATCACATTCTTTCTGATAGGAAGAACAACATCATGGTTGATTCCAAACTGAAAATGAATCTCCCAATGTTCAAAAACAAAATCCATCACACTTCCTGTATTATGCTGTTAGCACCCTCCCCGTATGTAGCAGCTCGGGCGTTTCTGTTTAAACATTTGATATCCACTACCTTCTGGTTACAACATTATGTGAATGTCAAGAACGAAGAGATTACAAATCATCAGTCATCTCTTCATTTATCCTCCAGTACTTCAACTGCCTCGTGGGTCTCCCTACTCTAAGTCTTAATTCTTTATTGTCCTCGGGGCTCGTCTTTCTAAATTTAAAATTCAAATTTGTCACTGCCTTACTTTAAAACCTCTGACAAATCCCCATCTCCTATAGGGCAGAGGGCAGACGCCTTAAAATGGCAAATCATGACATGCCTAATCTGGCCGTCATGCCCTGGAAGCCTCATCCTTTGATGTCCTGCTGATCATCTCAGGTTCTCCACCTGCTTGCCACTGTCTCAGTGCCTTTGCCCAGGAGGGTCCCTGTCCCTGAGATGGCCATTCCCATTCCTGCACAATGCCTCATCATTCTCTGATGTTTGTTTAAGAAAGTGGCATCCCCAACAGAACTTCCCAAAGCAGATTGGATGCTCTCATATTGTAAGTGTTTATATGGTGGTTAAAAACAATACCCATTGGAATTCCAGCCACACAAACTATATGACACTGTGTGCCTCATGTAACTTTCTCTAAGCATCTAGGTGTGGTCTTTAAAACAAGAATAATAATGGTACCTAAGACAGTTTATGATAAAAATTAAATGGTAATACCCACCCCCAAACATGTGTTTTCCCCAGAAATTAGACTGACCCAGTCACCATCTCAGTGATGTCTCACCCAGATCCCAGCATCTGTGACTTCTAGATAAAGAAATCTAGTTTTCAAAGAATCTTAGATGAGGAATTATTTGTGAGAGGCTGTTGTAAGCTCTGTGCTGCCAGGGACAACACTGACCACAGTCATTGTCATGGCCATCTTTGCCTCTGGGTTCTCCGGGCTGCATAACGCATGACCAATCACATGAATGCTCCCTCGGAGGTCACGTTTGCTACGCTACCCATGCTACGGTTTGACTGCATCCAGGCAGACCTAGCTGGAGCCACTGTGGGGCTCTGAAATGTACATGAACAGCCAGTGGTAAGGGTTTTAAGCTCCCTCCCCGCAGGCAGGTGGTATGCCATATCCTTGCTAGAGACTCCTTCTTAGGGAAAGGAGTGTGGTCCTTACATACACTATGTCTTTTCCACTTTCTCTAGCTTCCACCAAACTTGGCCAGGAGCCTATTAGTCTAGATGCAAACTCAGCTTTTATAATTAGCCTACCCAAACCCTGTTGTATACGGTTCCTTTATCGTCTTATTTATTTTTTAAACTATTCTTCACCCAGTTTCAAGCACACAGTACCCTGTAAATGCTAACCATTAATATTATCATAGACTGTAAGCTCCTTGAAAGCAGAAACTATATCTGTTTTCATCTTTTTATTCCGATACAGTACTTAACACACTATTTGGTACTCAAAGACCTCAATTGATACTGTTTGAGCATAATTAGCAACTATATAATAATTTATAATAAAGGACTTACATATTCATTTTTTAATTATTTGCAAATGATGCAGTGACAGAATTTGCCTTATTTTCTGCTGAAGACCCTGAAACTCAAGGAAGGAATATGGCTTGCCAAAGCTACAAAATTACTGACAGTGCCAAGTTTCAAACCCATGTGTTTTTTTGCCTTGTGTTTTCTTTTTTGTTGTTGTTTTGAATTTAAACTGAATGGTCTTTTCACTACTCCATGATTTGTTTAAGGCCTTAGCTAATGTTGACATGGCAATGTTATCCACAGGTATGGGCCACACAAAGAAAAGCTTATGATTTTCCTATCAAACAAGCCACTCAATTGGAGCTTTCTTCACCTTCGGAAAATCCCACAGAGCCATGATCCAGGGTTATAACTAATCCATAAGCTGTACTAGATAGAAAGTAAAAGGAGACACAGAAGTCATTATCCACAAAAGAAATAGTCAGAAATCACTTCTATAAAGTGCAACGCCAGTAATCTCAGCTGAATTTCTGGAGAAACATATGTAATTGGGTAGATAGTTTCCAAGAACATTCAAAGTTGTAACACTCCAGCATTTACTATATAGGAGCATGTTATTCTTTCAGTAAATCCTGACTGTATTAAAATTTCGGATGATGAATGGATACAATGAAACTATCTCTGAATGCCCCTTGTCATTTTTACTACTTACCCACTCAAAGAAGTTCCAGTCAAGTTATTATTTTGTGGTTAATATATCCTCAGACACCAAAGGTTCTAAAAACCCACGCCTCATTCTCAATAACATGCTCATAATTTAGACACAGCTCTTTATTAAATGTATAAAGGTACAAAATTTATAAAGCTCATAAAAACCTTCCCATTTCTGCTCCCTGTGTATCTGATTCACCACAGCCCTCTGCATACTGCGCCGCATCCACGCTGTTTCACGTAATGGGGCCACGTAAAAGGTAACCTAGATGATCTAAATATTTTTAAAGCCTCCTTTAGTGTGGGAAATGCTTTCTTTTATGTATGTATCCAGTGACCATCTAAGAAGTACCATAAGGGGAGCTAGCTCCCTTCACTTCCCTACAGCTCAGGAGGAGAGCAAGGGAGACCACGGCACAGAACGAAACGGAGAGATTGCTGGAGATTGTTTCTTCAGGTAATGACTTTTCTTCTCCCTATTAGCATCTTAACAGTGTATGGATTTGAGGTAATTGAGAGGCACAGCCATAAGGTCAAGTCAAAATTGCCAATAAAGGGACAGACAACTTGATGAGAAATTATGTGACTGTCCTCAGAAGTGGATGGGAAAGGCAGTTGCCCCTCAACTATCCGTCCCACACGACCCATTCCAACGGCCTTAGATGACTCTTTTTATGCTCTGTTGGGGAGAGAGTTGCTATTGCTGTGTAAGTCCCAGATAATTAATCAAGTGAGCCAATGTTTGTGAAACCACTTTGTTTTAAAAAGGTTTTATTTTTTCAGGTATAGAGGGTTGCAAAAGTTCTGTGTAAATGATAAGCTATTATATGAATTAAGAATCTTTACAATTATAATGGGAAGGGTGTTCCTGCTCTCCACTGCTCCCCACTGTTCCTAGCGATGGGGAAATGCATCTTCACATTCTTCCCTTCCCCCTCCCAGAGAACAGTGAAGAGGGAAGCCCATACTGAGAGTCTGATCTGGTGCAAGAAAAGAATAAACCCATAAATTGAAAGTATGCTCCTGGTCTTTGCATAGCTAATTGAACGTGATTGGAGATAAATGAGAGCTGTCTTGATTGACACTATTACGTGCCCTATGTCACATGCTTAAGTGGGTCCCTTGCCATGGACCAATGCATGACAGGAAAAGCAAGAAAGAGAGAAAGGGAATGAAAAGTGGTTCATAATGTAAATACTACCCCCTTGGGGGCAGGAACATCCTTGTAGGTTGTATCACTTTAGGAAAGTTTTTCTCTTATATTTATTTACACTCTATTGTCTATGAATTATTACCTGTCCTAGAGTGATGTGTGTACATGTTGTGGGGAAGGCGGGGTCAGTCCAGAGTTTATCCACATGGGATCGGAAGACCCCAGGAAGAACTAGGGTATGTATATTTACTTCATACTGCAGACACCTACCTTGAACTCCTACAGAAGTCCCACACAGTATTGGTTTTGATAGAGCAACTTGAGCTTTGAGAAATGTATACTTCTGTACATATTTGTGGCAGTGAAAAGTCTTTATGCGACAGATTCGTATTAGTAGAACTGTATAGGCAGTGAGGGAAAGGGGGCGCTCTACACGAAAGGTCTCTAACGAGGTCAGTGTGGCAGCAATATCTAACGGAAAGAAAGCAATGGCCCAATATTCTAGGTAATGAAGTGAGCATGGGCCCAAAGTTGCAAGAACAAGGGTGGATTTAAATTTCTTACAAAGAAGCAGTTAACTCATGGACAACTCCTGAACCAATATTGGGTCAAACCCCTCTTCTCATAAATATTCTAAAGGAAGTTGTTTTTTTCTTTTTTACATTATTATTAGTTATGATGATTCTAATTATCATTAAACTATTCCATTAATATCTATGAAATAAATAAATGAAATAATTTATTCACCCCACAAATATTTACAGAGTGCTGACTCTCAGGATATACAGTACTTTCCTCCAAACATATGCATATATATATACACTCACATCTGCACATCCATGCACACACATTCCCATACCTACCCACATGGAAGTATGTTTGTACATGCTCATACATATACACACATATACACAGTCACCCAGCGTATGCATACATGTCTACACAGGAGGAAACACACACCACATACTTGGAAGTTCAGCCATCGGCGACAGTGCTGAGGATCTAAGATCCCAGGCAGCCCTGGCAGCAGCAGAAGCCCTGGTTTCCTGGACACTGCTCCTCCCAACTACGTGCTCTGGCTGCAGGCTCACTGGCAAAGCAACAGCCCTAATCGCTCTCCTTCACTGATAGCGCCGGGTCCTCTCAGGTGAGGTTCTCAGCCAGAACCTTTGACTCCAAAGGGACAGAAACCATTTGTCAGATGCCTGGGTTTGGGGCTAAAGATTGCTAGGCCAGTTGTGGTGCCTGTGAGATCTCAGCTACATCCTCAGCCTTACTCTGTCACTATGTTCCATGCTGCCAGTGACTGGCTGGCTGCTGGCATACAGACAGGGTGCGTTTCTCTGAGAGCTGTCAGCAAAAGCCAGAAAGAGATAGAGGCACATAAAGGCTCATACGGAAGAGTGAAAGGAAGATCGAAATCATACATAGACAATGTGATCAATTGTCAAGGGATGTGATGGAATGGAGACAGAGGATTAGAATACCAAACGAGTCAAACCCAAAGATTCAAGATCTAAGTTGGTAAATGTGGAGAAGGCAGTGGGGGTGTTCCTGGCATTCGCAACCTGGAGTGTCTTACAGAGGTAGAAGCAGCTCCTTGAAAACTCCAGTGAGCAGACCTAGCTAAATGGAGTAAAAGGTATTTTAAAATGTATGTTAAAAACGCAAATTTTAAAATAAGCATTAAAAAGAAATTAAAATACATATGTAGTTAACAGGTTTCATGTTTTCACATGTGCATATATCAAACAGCTACCAGACCAGATTGGATATTTGGCTGAAATATTGTTTTTCTTTGTGTTTGGGGACTGCACGGGTTCAGCTGCTGTACCCACGTGTGCGCTGGGGAAACCTGGTAAATGGGAAAACGGAACAATCAACTAGAAATAAAGGGATCAGGTTTCTAAAAAAATCGAGGCTTTCTCTTGTAACATGTAAATATGAATATATTATATTTCTGTGTCTTTTTTTAGTACTTGTTCTATTTGAGGGAATGGCAACATTTTATTTAAGACATTTTTATAGGTGCAGGCTAATTTTTTACAACTCAGCTTCCCTATATTTGGGGGGTTTTCACAATGACAAAATCATTCTTTAATTCTCTGACTCTTCCTTCTTCTGTATGATAAAATGTTGGTGGATCTACTAACATTATAAATATAATCAATGAGATTATAAATATGATAGTAATAAAAGAAATTGGTTTGTTACCTTTAAAATCACTTGTACTCATCATTATAAAATACTTAATTTAATATTAATAAGGAATAAATATGATCTTTTGAAATTAGCTGTCAATGTGGCTTAGCTTAAGTTTTTTAATTTAACTTGTTTAGAACTTTATAAAAGTTCCCTCTACCTATTACCAGAGATATTAATAGTTGGGTCCTAACAATTTGACTCAGTCAATACAGCTGTGTAACATCTACTGATTTCAGAAAATGTTGGAGAGTGTGTAACAATTTATAAATATTTTTCGTATTAACAGGAAAACATTCCAGGATTTATGCCCTACTCCTTACTTCAAAATACATCATAAAGTGTAGTGTCACAGAGGCCAAGGGAAAAAAATATTCCAATAAGGTATAGGTTTACAGAATCAAATACCATAGAAAATTCAAATAGGATAATTTTTGAAAAACTGTCCACAATGCAAGAAATAGGAGATCTTTGGTATCCTTTCTGTAAGACATTTCTAAGGAATGAAGACAGCAAGATCTAGATCACTGAAGGCTGAGGAAAGAGAGGTGGAGAAATAGAAGCTGAGAGCATATAAAGACAATTTCTGGCTGTGCCAGTTAGCAGAGTCCAGGTTACACTGTGGTAACTCCCCCTAAGCAGCAGGGTCTCCATGTAACACAGATTAATTTCTCGCTTATGCTGTGTGTCCCGCGTAGGTTGGTAGGAGAGTCTGCAAACTGTACACAGGCAGCCCAGCCCAGGCAGTCTGCGTCTCAACACACGCATCCACAATCTTCTAGGGACAAAGGGGATGGAGTCAAAACTGACTATTAGAGCTTCAACCTGGGAAGACACCACTACCCCTCCCGTGTCAAAATAAGCATATCCTTCCCTGTGCTTTTTGTGCCTGCATTAGTTTCATTATCCCGTGCGGACTTAAGTATACATACATACATTCACATGAGTAACTGCCATTAGATTATGCTGCCTGGAGGATAAGAAGTCTGCTAATCTTCAACTTTTTATCATTCCAGTGCCTAGCAAGATGCCTGTCCAATGGCATACATCTGGGTTTATTTCAATGCAAAGTTGCTGGGTTTCTTCGTCTTTTTTTTTTTCTTCTTTAAGTAATCTCACACAGATTAAGGGCCCAGCTACAGAGCTGACAGATGGCATTGCATATAATCAGCAGACATCACAGAATTTGGAATGTCAGAGGGAATCGTCTTCACACAATCAAGGGACTGAGGCAAGATCCTGACGGGTAAAATCACGACAACTGCAAACTCAGTGTGTTCAACTCACATCTTCAGATCCACCCCCTACTCCCAGCCCCACTCCCAACTCCCAGGAGTCTTGGTTTATTTCCCTAGAGAGAATCAATCCATGAATCAGAGAATGTCAGTCCTGGCAGAGATGTAAAGATGCCCCTAATCCATTGCTTCTCAAACTACGTTCCTGAGGAATTTGGAGCTAAACAGTGATGAACTGCCACTAGAATCAAATGAGATAACCCTAAGGGAGACCCTACTGCATGGCAAGCAATAAACTAGCTACTCTACACATATTATCATACTCTATTCTATAAACACACCCACAAGGTCTTTCCCAGCACCCATCGGGGGGAAAAGCAAATGAATAGAATTTTCTCAATTTTAACGTTTCATTGCACAATTTTTCTTAAATTTTCAGCTCCTGTTCTTGCTTGCCTGCTGGCAGGCAATAAGTTAAATAAACATTGAGTTGCTTAATATCACACCTGTCATCAATGTCTTCCCTGAGCCTGGCAGGCTTATCCTTTATATGTGGTAGAGCTAGATTATTTTTATCATGCTTATGTGTGAATTCTTAAAAACATTTTATGTGACCTTCTCATTTGAGATTCAGAAAGGTGAATAAATATAGAAATAAGTGTAGAAAACAAGATTAGAAGTCATTCAACTCATTCCCTGGAATCCAAGTTCAGTACTCTTCACTTCTACAACATAGAAACAGTACAATCGTGCCAGGGCCTAGGACCTGGGTTCTCCTATTTATTTTTGAGCAATAACAGGCTATCCAAATTTGAATTCTGAAAAGGCCACCGGGATAGGAAAGTGTTTAAACAGAACAATTTGTTTGAAAATACACACTTAGGTTTACAAGGAAAAATAAGAAAAAAGGAATGTCCAAGTAGGCAGGAAATGCCCATTTGTGCCTAGTAGGAATGTATGCAGGACAAATCCACAAATTTTGCTGTCAACGTTGTTGTTACATGTATATGTCAATCGAAACCAAGAACCACCATCATCCACTGGTATAGATAGAGCACTTACTCCAGCGAGACACCTACCACCTGTAGTAGGAATGGCAAATATAAATCATTAAGATCAGGGGTAAGGAAGGAGAGTTATGGGCCACTTCGGGAAAAAAGCCAATGTGTTCAAGGCTTTTCTGATTCATCCAAGTCCCTCAAATTGGTGTGCCAGGCAACTCAGCACCCACCACTGAGAGTGAATGAACGGATGAATGAACTTTTTCAAGGGGAAAATTGGAAATTATTTCAAACAGTACTGTGATCAAATCCCAACTGCCTTTTCCAAGTGTGCAACCTAGAAAAAGTTATTTGAACTCTGTGAATTTCAATTCTTTGTCTGTAATTCAGAGATTATGAGACATAAATGATATGACACAGGTAAGGCATCAGTGCATGGCAGGTGCTCAGAGATTATGAGTCACTGGAGTCCCACCTCCACTCCAGAGTCCTCAGGTCATCCTGAGTATCTAGCCCCATCTCTGCTCATACTCTGTTGCTTTGGGAAAGTCCCATTCTCCAAGCGACACTGTTCCTTTCATCAAAGATGCCATCTTTAGGCCCACGCAGATGCCACCCTCTGTACTAATTCCTTTCCTAACCACCAGCCAAAGCTGCAATGCACAAAAGTACGATCGAAGTTGAAGGCTGACTCAGCAAATCTCAAGCCTCTCTCCTGTGTGCAAAACCTAGAGCAAAAATGTCTGACAGAAAACCCTTTATTTTTCAAAACCCGGAAACCTCACCTTCTGAGGCCAACTGAAAAGGCTGATGAAAAGTCAATAGCATTTGATTGTAAACCTGTCAAAATGATGGTGATGGTAGTACATTATTGGTGGCTCTCGAGTATCGATCCCTGCTCCTTCCTTTCTCCATCATCGCACATCACCTTCATACTAATAACAGATTCTTCTTTCTAAATTAATCTCTAGGCCAGGAAAATCAATAGTATTTACCATGTGTAAATTTTCCTATCCTCCAGAGCCAACAGTGTTGACTGCTTCAAACTTGAAGAGAGGTGCCGGGTACAGAGCATGCTCTGAGAAGGGTTTCTTGACTGCCTACGTGTGCGCTAGTTCTCCTCAGAGCAAGGGAAGTACCAATGCAAGCAAATAACCAAGGAAAGAAAGAAACTCCATGGCCCCCATCTGTGTTTAAATGATGGAAATACTATTTCACGTATAAAGAGATTTTGGAGAGACAAAAGACACCAGTCAACCAAAGTCTTGTAACATCGCATGATGGAAAAAGTAGACACAGGTGAGTTTTCTTCCCCGCAAAACTCACAGACTTAGGCCAGACATTAGATCTAGAAAAGACGAGAGAATACCTAGATCTCTGTGTTCCACCTTTGGGTCGTGGGTTGAACATGATTACTTTGCCCCAATAGTTGCATGTCTTCTTTAATGCAATATTTGAATTATTTTTTATTTTAAATGACATTCAAGAAAAAAATGTGAGCTTTTTCAAAGATATGGAAATGACATAGTTTTAAAGCATTTGAAAAACGCTGATCTAGTTCACTCCCTAAATCTAACAGTGAGCCCAGCAAAAAGTGAGTCCTAAAGTTCACCCTGATGGTAAATAATAATTATTTTATGATGATACCAGTGCTAGTTATAATAATGCCTATAATTTATTGAGCATTTACTTCTAGGCCCAGTCTGGTTAGGTACTTAACATGAGTACTTCTAATCCTCAGAGCAATGCCATATGGTAGTTACTATTATAACCATTTTAAAGATGGACAAACTGGGCTTAGAAGTGTTAAGTAATTTATCTAAGGTCACAGAGCAAATAGTCAGAGGACCTGGAATTCAAACCTTGTCTGTTTAGCTCAGGATCTCCTTTTGTCTATCAGGAACCCTGCTGTTGTTGCAGATATTTATAGGAACCCAGATACTCATAGGTACTTAAAGGATCCCAGAATCATTCACCTTCTGAATAATTAGTGTACTGTGCTCAAGACTGGGGACTGCCAAAGATGGTCTTGTTGGGAAACGAGAGGTGAATATACAAGGAGGTGAGTAATATCACATGGCATAAATATTTAGTTGCTCAGTGAGTGAGGAATTGTGGTAGGCAGAAGTAACAGGAAAGGTTTTAGGAAACATTGGAGAGTTCTTGATAAGAGGAAAAAAAGGGAAATTATTTCCGATTGACGTGGTTGATCCAAGCCATAGAAATAGAAAACCCTGAGACATGGCGAGAGATTGTAAGTAAATGCCGGGGCCTTCGGGCTCACGAATCAGAACCAGAAGAGGAGGAGCCTGCACTGGGCAGGAGGCCAATTGTGGCCAAGAACTTACAGTGTAGGGGAAGGCACAGAACATGGGATGCGTGGAGGACAGACGAGACAGGGAAACAAAAGGTGATCTCAATAGCCTCACTATCACTCTATAAGGACTAGGAGTCTGGTGGCTAAAAAAGGACACACGGGAGAAACACTATGAAAGAAAACTTGGATAAGATAGGGAAACACCAGGGATTGGGGCACAAAAGAAAGGCAACAGTTGTAGATGGTTCATGTTGATGCTCATGCAATGGGAACTACTATAGCATCATTAGGAAAATAACAGTGATGTCACGAAGTACATGAGAACACCTAATTTGTATGGTGTTTTCTCATTAACAAGCTTCTTTTATATACATCTCTCAGAACATCTCTGAAAGGTTAGCAAGGTAGATGCTATTTTCACCATTCTATACATAAACACTCAGAAGTCAAAGAGTTCAAGTGACTTATGCAAGACTATTTGATCTTTTAATCTGGAGTCTGAAATCTCTTAGAGAGTTTAGGTAACCAGTGCAGTAAAATGTTAAGCAGGAAGGAACAGCAGAGCGCCAACATCCAGGAGCTGGAGCAGGCACAGAGACGCTGGGTGGACATCTCCCAGACATAGGGGCTGGTGTCCACGACAGGATCACGTCTCATCTTGAGAATTAACACACTGATTGCCATACTAGGAAAAAAAATTTCTTTCCTTGGGGCCACAGTGTTTTATTACAAAAATAGAATAAAAACTTTGAAAACAAAATGATCCTTTCTAATTTAATGAAAAACGAAATTTATTGACTTCTATTCATTTAATCCATATTTTTGGAATTAATTTTTCAATATTAATCATAACATTAAGAGCATCAGTAAGTAAGATTTTCACGAACCAACTGCAGGGTTTTGCCCAGGTTTTGCTTCACAAGGCCCCAGGCTCAAAACTAGAGTGAGTTAAGTACAACTCACAGGGCAATTGATGAGTTAACATTCAGTCCATTGCATCATGTCTCCCTCCCCTAGACCAGCACAGTGGCCTCCTAACAGGTGCCCTTCCTTTAGCCTTTGTCCCCTTCAGCTCAGTCTCAGTGCGGCAGTCAGAATGAGCCTGCTGAAGTATGTCAGCACACATCACTCCTCTGCTCCCTCTGAGTAGAGTCAAAGCCTGAGGTCAGTAGGTCCCAGTGACCTGCTCTGTGCCCTCCCTGACCTTAACTACTTAGATCCTCACTGTGTTCCCTCCACCCTACAAACCGGCTCCCGGCTGTGACTCCAACCCACCAGGCAGGCTCCCACCCCAGGGCCTTTGCTCCAGCTGTTCCCTCTGCCTAGAACAGCTCTGCCTGGATGGTCACCCCTGTAGTTCTCACCTTATCAGCCCTTCCCTAGATGCTCTGTTTAAAATAACACCTCTGCCACACGTATCAGCTTTGGTGTTCTCCACAGAATTCGTCTCCATCTTACACACTGTGTGTTCTCTTTATTTGTTTGCTTTCAGATTCCCAATGCTGGACTACAATCTGATAAAAGCAAGTTTTTGTCTTTTTTGTTCACTGCTATATCCCCAGCACCTATAAGAGTTTCTTGCATATGGTAGGATTTCAAAAAGTATTGTTGTATGATTGGAAAAATAAATTCTACAGCATTGTGGGAGTTTTTGTTTGTTGTTTAATATCTAGACCATATAACTCTTACATGGACAGAAGGGCCCTTTTGTCACCATGTCACTAGCTGACCCTTAACCTGCCAGGTGCTGGACACTGTGACTCCCAAACTTAACCCACTTCGGTCCCCTCATTTTCCTGCTCCGCATGTGACCAGGAGTTTAGCAGAAGTGGACAAAGAGGACTTGCAATTTCTTCACACTCACACTTAGTGACCCACTATCAGATAGCTGTGTTCGCACAAACATTTAACGTCCTCGCACCTCAGAGACCTTGGCAGTAAAGTGGGGGTAAGAGCAGCTTCCTCCTGAGCGTGAGAACTGAGTGGGTTTGAAAGTTAAATGCAATATGAAAAACAATTTTTAAAATTAGTATAATCTATGAGCCTGTACAAATTAAACACACAGAATGTCTTTTACACTAAAACTCTTAATCATGTAATTGCTATCCACACAACGGAACTTAGCCTGGATTGTGCATTCATGCAGTCTGGAAGTTGACACTCCGCATTCCTGCAGGAAATGAAATTCTGCAAGAGGAGATCTTGCCGAGTCTCTTCTAAATTAGGCCTTCATTTGATTTAAAGAGCTAAGACTTTCTAGGATGGCACTGCCAGATGCAAACCTAGCATAAAAAGTCTTTAAAAAGTCAGATATAAAGAGTTGGTAATCATTTGCTCTTTTGAATTATCAAATTAGACATGTATTTTGGAAGAATGGCTAGTTAGGCCTTCTTCATAAAGCTTGCTTTCATCAAACATTTACCAGAGGATGAACAACGCTGCTTTAGGCTTCTGGATATCTTCAAAGAACAAGTTAGAACTCTCACTCCCACCCCACCCCCACCCCCAACCAAATAACTCAGGGAAAGGCCTTTGGGCTGAAGATAATGGGAATCAAATCTTCATCATGTTGCTCTGTGATGATCTGCTTGTGTGTTTTATCCATCTATTTCCTTCAACAGACTGGGAGTTCCTTAAAAATAGAACTTGTATTTTACACCTTTGTAAATTTGGTCACTAATTGTGGTTGACATATTATAGGTGCTCAATAAATGTTTGCGTTGATTGAGAAGAGAGAGACAGAGAGAGACAGAGAGAGAAGAAGGGAGGATGCTGAGGGAGCTAGAGAGAGAGGATTCTACTTTAAGATTGTAATTTAGCCATCTTGTACAGAACAATTTCATAAGATACTTTTCCTAGTTGGTAACTTGGCATTATACATGCATGTTAGAAAATCTGCAACAAACAAAACGAAAAATATTCTCAGCCATTTCCTTCTCTGCTGGGATTGAAATGATGTTGCTAACAGTGAGAAGACATATTTTAAATTAGGAGGCTTCCTTGGTATTCCATGAGATTTCCTTTTCTCATTTGAACACACATCAGTAACATTGAAGTGTCTGTCCCTGTAGTGTCTTTACAATTTAGCACTTGTAAAAATGAGACTTTCCAGCTCATTAATCTGCTTACGTAAATAGAGCCCAGAACCAGTAAATCCCGAAAAGTGACTACTCTATTTTCATCTTGTAATGACCGTTTCATGCCTGGACTTCAGCCTAAACTAGATAAAGGATCTCAACAGAGACTATTCATTTCCCACCTGGGCTACTCAAAAGACTCTACAGGGAAAACAAATCTAACACAGCATGGCAGTTCCTGGTCATTTCTTTTCCTGAAAATGGCAGAGGACATCATTATTCAAGCCAAAGACAAGGCCACAGCAGCCAGGTCAAAATGATCATCAGTCAACATGAGGTATATAGCAAGGTGCTTTAGATGACATCCCTGAGAGCCATAATCAGATTGAGGCCCCTCATTATATGTCCATAAGACCTCTCTGAGGATACCTTTATCAAGTACTCTCTTGTTAAGGATCTGTGTCTAAGGGCTACTGCGGCAAGAGAAACCTGGCATTGTTTAAATATGTTTAATGGCCCAGCCTTTCAAATGCAGAGATGTAAAGAGCAGAGAATTAATTGACACTAACAGTAACTGAAAGCTTGCGCTTGCAATTCACACCCGTAACAGTGCCCATTCTCTAACTCCTGAAGCATGAAGTCCAAAGTCCATCTTCCATGGCATAACATTCATGGCCCTAATAATTTCACCCCAAGCTAGTCTGCCCCTTCCTCCTACACCTCCTCAAGCTCAGAGACCCACCACGCCAGGCTGTATGCTGTCCCTGCAACCTGCCTGCCGCTAACAAAACTCTAGTGTCTTTGTCCATCATAATAGCCATCCAGCCTTCTGTGGTCCTGAGTTAATAAATAAAATTGACCTCTACATCCCCTGTTCTTCCCCAGTATTCTGCATTTTTCTTACAACACGTGCTTTCTAAGCTAATCATTCATTAATTAGAACTTGTTCTTAAAACTGGGTTTTCTAAATTCAATCTGATAATGAAATGGCATACTGACTGAACCAATTCCTACTCACCTTGCTGTGACTAAACTTGATGTATTATAAAACGAGGCTCAACCTAACTATTCAGCCAAGACAGATAGATGGAGCCTCAGAACAAGAAGTTCCTCCTAATTCCAAAACCCTGATCTCTTGGGGGTATCCAGGCCATATATTGATAGAAACTTTTTAATGCATTAGACATTCTCATTTCTAAAAACTATTGGAGCAACTAATTACCTTGCAATCATTCATTACTTATGGCCAACACATGTAGTCTCAAACATCTTATGGTGGACAGATAAAAATAAAATGATCCTAACAGTAATTTTCCAAGATGGGAGGAACACATTCTCTCCCTTGGTTCCCATGCCTTGTGCGGAGGTCTGTGTTGATCCCTTTGTTTATGGGGAACATCCCCCCATGAGAAAGCGAGCTCGACAAAGACAAATAGGACTTTTTATTCATCTTTGTATCTCCAGTGCTGCTGTACACAGCAGGTGCTTAGCAAATGTTTAATGAATAAATGAATGAAACTAGAAATTGGACCTAATAGAAGTTTGTCATAATGGAGCAGGAAAGTGTCTGAGCTAAAGCTGGGTCATCCCTGGAATGGGGGAAGTTACATTTACTGAGCTCTTACTATTTGCCAGGCCCTGACATGGATTATTTTACTGAGTCCCACAACACCACCGAAGAAAGAAAATTAGATAAAGTAAAGGACTTGGATCTAAGATTATATGGCCAGGAAATAGCAGAGCCAGGATTCCAACCCAGGGCTCTCTGAATCAGGGCACAAACACTTAACAACTTTGTTGCACTACCCACTTGCTGTTAACTTCTTCGTGGTCTTAGACAAACCATAACTTTAAATAAGTCTCATTTTCTTCACAGTAAGGTAAGAAGTTTTGGAGTGACTGTTCTCTAATGTCTTATCTAGTTCTGAGATTCTATAATCCTATCAGCCAAAATTAAGGAACATTTACTTTCAAGCCAGCCTCTCTGGTAGGAGATAAAATAGTTACCCATTTATGGCTTCCTGTCATATCAGCCACATAGCCTGCTTTGCAATGTGAAAGCTAAAAACTTCATTCGAAGATCTTTTAGACTTCTTTTACAAAGTCCAAGAAGGAAAGGCAATGATTTCTCTTGCTTGTTTCTGAAAAAAGAGACTGTATGATAGAAACAAAATCATCTTAGCAGAGTAGAATGCTATATCCAAGCCAATCTCCAACTCCCATGAAGGTAGACTTCCCATGGAAAGAATTCATGCCTTTTATCCACCAACCCTTGCAAGGTTTATCCCTGGTATACAGATGTCTAGACAAACCTACCTAAGTGGAGTAAAAGCACAACCATCTCCACCAACACCCTGGATGAGTGAGTGAATAACTAGCTGAGCAATTCAAGTGAAGTAACAATTTAGCATTCACTGTGTATAAAACATCATGCTGGGTGATAAGATGTGGGTAACAAAAAGAGAATATAAAATGGGCATAGTGGGGCAGGGTAAAACTGGAAAACAGAAGAAATGAAGGCTAAAAATTTCCCCAATTTGGTAAAGTCACACTGCTATACATTCGAGAAGCTGAACAAACACCTAACAGAATAAACTCAAAGAAATCCATACCGAGATATAATTAAACCTTTGAAAACTAAAGCTAAAAAATGAGTCTTGAAAGCAGATAAATAAAACATTACCAATAGGGGCACACCAATTCAAATGACATTGAATTTCTCATCTGAAACCACAGAGGCCAGGAGGAAGGGGCACAATATTTTTCAAGTGCTGAGACAAAAAAAAAGAAAAGAAAACTGTCAACCATGACTTCTGTGTCTGGAGAAACTATACTTCAGGAAGGAAGTAGAAATATAAACACTTTCAGATGAAGGAAAACTAAAAAATCTTGTCACTAGCAGACTCACTCTTAAAGACTGGCTAAAGGAAGTTCTTCAAAAAGACAGAAAAAGATAAAATAAAGAACCATGGAACATTAGGAAGGAAGAAGGAACAAGATCAACATCATAAATACAGTTAAGTGTAGTAGACAATCCTTCTACTCACAAGTTTTACAATTCTTATTTGATGACTGGAACAAAATATAATAAAACTATCTGGACAATGATATTTAAAAATGGGAACAATAGGAGAAGACAATAAGGAAGCTAAGTGGAAGTGAGGTTTACACACTTCACTCACAACGCGGTAAAATATTAAAACCAGCCAATTTGTATGAGTCATGTATGTATGTTGTAAAACAAATTCCACACAATCTTTTCCAGAAAATAGAAGAGGAGGAAATACTTCCCAACTTGTTTTATAAGGTCCCTATTGTCCTGATGTCAAAATTATATAAAGACGCTACCAAAAAAAGAAGGCCTACAATATTTTTATGAACTTCAATGCAAAAATCCTCAGCAAATATTAACAAACTGAATTCAATAATGTTTTAAAAGAAATACACACCATAACTAAGTGAAATTTATTCCACCATATCAACAAGATGAAGAAGAAAAATTGTATGATCTTATCAATTGACTTGCATAAATATGCCCAACTGATTTTTGATGAAGTTGCAAAACCAATTAAGTGAAGGAATTTTCTCATCTTACACAAAAAATAGCCAAAAATGCATTGTAGACTTAAATTTAAAATGCAAAACTACAACACCTTTGGAAAGAACATCAAGGAAAATCTTTTGGATCCAGGACTAGGGAAAGAGTGCTTAGGCTTGACACCAAAAACATGAAGCATAAAAGGAAAAATTGATAAATTGGACCTCATCAAGCATTCAAACTTTTGCTCTGTGAAAGGTAATATAAAGGCCATGAAAAGACAAGCTACAGGCTTGGGGGGAAACATTTGCAAACCACATATCTGACAAAAGACTAAACTCTAAATATATAAAGAACTCTCAAAACTCAATAGTATTTTTAAAAAATCCAATTAGAAAATGGCCAGAAGACATTTCACTGAAGAGGATATCCAGCTGACAAATATAAAAAGATGTTCACTATCAGCAGCCACCAGGGAAATGAGCATTAAAACTGCAGTAAAACGTCACCACATCCCTGTCAGAATGGCTAAAATAAAAAACAGTGACAACACCAATGCCGGTGAAAATGTGGATACACTGGATTACCCATAAATAGCTAATTGGAATGTAAACTGGCACCACCACTCTGGAAAACGGTTTGCAGGTTCTTGAAATACTAAACATAAAATAACACATGATCCAGCAATTGTACCTTTGGTCATTATCCCAGAGAAATAAGAAGATGTTCTCCCAAAACCTATACACAAATATTGACAGCAACTATACTTGTAGTCGCCAAAAAAATGGAATTAGCCCAAATGTCCTTTGGGTGAGTGTGGTTGTGAAAAGACAACACAGAAGAACCTTTGCGGTGTTGTAACCTTTCAGTATCTTGACTGTGATGGTGGATCCACAAACCTACACAGGTGATAAAATTATGCAAAACCAGATACACACACACAGGAGTACAAGTAGAAATGGGAAAATCAGAGTAATATCAGTGGATTGCATCAATGTCAATTTCCTGGTTCTGATACAAAACTATAATTTTGCAAAATATCACCATTGAGGAAAACTGAAAAACCCATATAAGGGATCCCTCTGTTGCATGTCTTTGGTTGTTTTAAAATTTTTTCCTGTTCTATTTCTTATAACTGCATGGGAATCTATAATTATCTCAATTAAATTTTAATTTTTAAGAAGTGGGTAAGAGAGAGCAAACCTTTGCCTTCCAAAGACCCAGCTTCTAATAGAGAAGACAGAATTGAAGGCAAATTCTTCAAAGACCAGATCAAATGTCATCGTCTTTTGAAGCTACCCTGAGCGCCACCAATCAGAATTACTACTTCCTCTTCTGTACTCCAAAAAGATTTTAATTTCCCATAAAGACCTCATTATAGCACTTAGACTGCTTAGTAATTAATATATTTGCTTATAAATCATAAAAAGGTATCTACGTGGATTTTTCAATACAGACTTCCTGGGGTTCTCTCACCTATAAAATGAGAATAATGAAAGTGCCTACCTCGAAGACTTGTCTTTAAGATAAGACAATTTATTTAAAGCCCTTAGATCGGCAACCAGAATATACTAAATATTGAGTTAACTATATTTGATAATTAACTATATTCCAGGTTTTCATCTAAGTTTAGCTATTATTTTGCTTTTATCATTATTTTCTTTTCCTGACAAAACTGAGCATTTTATAACAGGTGATCATTTCATTCATTTATTATTAATATAAGCTTAGAGCCATTCATTGTAAAAGGTATTCAATAAATGTTTCTTTATTCACTTATAAATAAATGTTTATATATCATTTATTTATTCACTGAGATCCATTTTTAAAAACCACTTTATTGGGTAAAGCTTACATACAAATTGCACATATTTAAAGTGTGTAATTTGATACATTTTGACACATACACTCTTGAACCAATCTCTGAAATCAAGACAACAAACGTATCCATAATCCCACAAGTTTCCTCATACCCTCCTCGAATATCCCATTCCCAAATTAGTCTGCTTTCTGCCACTACAGATTAGTCTGCATTTTCTCAACTGTTGTATAAATGAAATTCTATAGTATGTAGTTTTTAATGTCTGGTTTCTTTCACTCAGAATAATTATTTTGAGATACACCAGTGTTGTTGCATGTATTGATAGTTCATTTTTATTGCTGAGTAGTATCCCATTTTATGTATATATTACAATTTTTTTTATTAATTCTCCTGTTAACAAGCATTTATGTTGTTTCTAGTTTTTGGTTATTCCAAATAATGTTGCTATTTGTGTTCAAGTCTTTATTTGGACATATGCTTTTATTTCTATTGGTTAAACACCTAGAAATAAAATGGCTGCTTCATCTGATAGGTGTATAACTTTTGAAGACATTTTCAAATTGCTTTCCAAAATGTTGAACACAATTTTACACACTCACTAGCAGTGTACAAGATTTCCAGTTGCTCCATACATATAAAAACGCCTAGTATTGTCAGTCTTTTACACATTCCAATAGGTGTGCAGTAATGACTCACAGTGGTTTTAATTTGCATTTACCTAATACCTAACAATGTTGAAAATCTTTTTGTGTGCTTATTTGCTATCCATATGCCTTCTTTATTTAAATGTTTATTCGAATGTTTGCTCATATTTTTATTGGCTTGTTTATTACTGCAGCATTTTGAAATGCCACTGTATATATGTGTATATATATATGTGTGTGTGTATGTGTGTGTCTATATCAATATTAATATATTCTGGATACAAGTTTTTTTTTATCAGATACAATTCGCAAAAAATTTTTCAGTCTATGGCTTGACTTTCATTCTCTCAACATTGTCTTTCCGGCCGGGCGCGGTGGCTGACGCCTGTAATCCTAGCACTCTGGGAGGCCGAGGCGGGTGGATCGCTCAAGGTCAGGAGTTTGAGACCCTGAGCAAGAGCGAGACCCCGTCTCTACTAAAAATAGAAAGAAATTATTTGGACAACTAAAAATCTATATAGAAAAAATTAGCCGGGCATGGTGGCTCATGTCTGTAGTCTCAGCTACTCAGGAGGCTGAGGCAGTAGGATTGCTTGAGCCCAGGAGTTTGAGGTTGCTGTGAGCTAGGCTGACGCCAGGGCACTCTACTCCAGCAGCAGAGTGAGACTCTGTCTCAAAAAAAAAGAAAAAACAAAAAAAAAAACACTGTCTTTCCAAAGCAAAATTTCTTAATTTTGATAAAATAAAATTTATCAAATTTTTCTTTTATGGAACATGCTCTTGGTATTGTATTTAAAAAACATTTGCTTAATCCAAGATTTCCCAACCTTGGCACTGTTAATGTTTTGGCCTAGATAACTCTTTGTTGTGGGTAGGAGAGGGGGAAAGGGGATTGGCTGTCCTGTGTACTGCCAGATATTTAGCAGCATACCTGCCCTCTACCCTCTGATGACAGTAGCAATCCCTACCCCAGCTGAAATAACCAAAAATATCTCCAGATATTGCCAAATGTCTCCTGGCATGGAAGACAAAATTGCCCCTGGTAGAGAACTGCTGGCCTAACCCAAGATCACAGAGACTTTTCCTATGTAGTCTTATAGAAGTTTTATGATTTTAGATTTCACATTTATGTCTATGATATAGTTTGAATTAGTTTTTCTATATGGTATAAGGTAGTGTTAAAATTTGATTTTTTGCACATAGATGTACAATTTGTTCCAGAACCACTTTTTTAAAAAAGTTATTCTTTCTCTGCTGAATTGCTGTCGCAAATTTGTTGGAGGGGAACTGACTGTATATGTGTGGGCTTATTTCTGAACTCCCTTTTCTGTTCCATTGATCTATTTGTCTATCTTGACACCACTCTACACCGCCTTGATTTGATTACTGAGCATTAAAGTAATTCTTGAAGTCAGGTAGGGTAAATTCTACAATTTTGTTCTTCTTTTTCAAAGTTATTTTGGCTTTTCTAGAACTTTGCACTTTCGCATGAATTTTAGAATCAGGTTGTCAGTTTCTATATAAACTGCCTGCTGGTATTATAATAGAATCTGTCTTGAGATCAATTTGAGAAAAACTGATATCTTAAGAATACTGAATTTTCCCATTCATAAATGTGTGTATCTCTTCGCTTACCTATGTCTTCTTTAATTTTTCTTAGCAATGTTTTGTTATTTTCAGTGTACAGGTCTTGCATGTGTTTTATCTGATTTATCCCACGGTATTTCATATTTTTATGCTATTGTCAATCAATCACTTTTCTCGTTTTAATTTCTAATTCTTATTGCTAATATATAGAAATACAATTCATTTTTATATACCGACCTCATATCCTGCAACAGTGCTAAATCACTTATTAGTTCTGGTAACTTTTGTGTCAAATCCATCTGATTTTTCTACAGAGGTGATCATGTCATCTGTCAATAAAGATGATTCCCTTCTACCTTTCTACTGAAATATCCCTTGTTTCTTTTTCTTTTTAACTTTATTCTACTGGCTAGAACCTCTAGGACAATGCAAATGGAAGTGATGGTAATGACATCTCTTCCTTCTTTCCTACCTTAGAAAGGAAGGTTTCAGTCTTCATTAATTGTTTGTAGGTGCCATTTATCAGGTTGAGAAAGTTCCCTTTAATTCTTAGTTTTCTGAAAGTTTTATTGGGAATAGATATTGAATTTTGTCAAATGCTTCTTCTAAATCTATTGAGATGATAATACATTATGATTTTACTGTATGTTAATATAGTGAATTACATACATGGATATTTGACTGTGAAATCAGCATTCCTGGGATAAACTTCACTTGTTCATGATGTATTTTTTTAAACTTATGTTGTCAGATTCAATTTCTTAATATTTTGTTTAAAGTGTTTATATCTGTGTTCAAAAGTGCTATTGGTTCATTATTTTTTGATAACCGTATTTTTGTTATCAAAATAATGGTGGCCTCATAAAAACAGTTGTAAAGTATTTCTTCCTCTTCAATTTTCTTGAACAGTTTGTTTAGAATTGATATTATTTTTTTCTTAAACATTTGTCTTATTTTTCCAATAGCTCCATCCGGGGCTTGGAGTTTTCTCTGTGAGAAGGTTTTTACAAAAACTTTATCTTTAAAAATAAATAAATGGATAGACATAGGGTTACTTGGGTTATCTACTTCTACCTGAGTGAAATTTG
>NW_012149841.1:8787887-8803177 GCF_000956105.1 Propithecus coquereli | reverse complement strand
AAGATGCTTGAGGTTGTTCCACAGCTCTCTTTACTTTTTTTTTCTATCTTCCATTTCTCTATTTAACATATTCAATTTTTCCTTTAGCTTCTAGAATATTTGAAATATAGTTTTGATACCTGCTTTAGTTAATTCACCATCGTATTCTCCGTGTCATTTCTGAGTTAGTTGTCATTGGTAGATTTTTTTTTCCTTTCGAGTCATATTTTTCCTTTTCTTTGCATGCCTGGTAATGTGCATTGGATTTTAGACAATGTGCATGTCGTCATGTTGGACACTGGACATTTTTGTATTCCTATAAATATTTTATAACTTTGTTCTGGAATGTGATTAAGTTGTTTAAAAAGCAGTCAATTTAGGTTTTCTTTTTAAACTTTGTTAATCAGGACCATTGTGACATTTAGTCTAGCAGTAAATTATTCTCAAATTCTTTCTGAATCATTTACCCAGTGTTCTGTGAGATCTAAGGTTTGCACTCTAGCTGGTGGGAACAAATACTATTCCTGGCTCTGTGTGAGCTCCAAGGGCTGTTCTCTGTAATCCTTTTAGTAGTTCTTCCCATCTCAGGTAGTTTTCTCACACACATGTGCCGATTACCATGTCGCTGAATACTCTAGGGGAACCCTCTGCAGGTCTCTGGGTTCTCTCCCTGTGCGGCTCTGTCCTCTGGGTACTTTGTCTGTGTACTCTGCTACCTTGTCATGCCAAGACTCCAAATTCCTTAGTTCTTGGAGACTTCTGGGCTCTTTCTGGGTTTCTCTCTGTACCATATTTTGGAACCCTTTCCCCAGGTAGTAACGTGAGACAGTCATAAAGCTTGTCTCATTTGTTTGCCATCTTTCAGAGATCACTGTCCTTCATTGTCTGATGTTCAATATTTTGAAAATCCTTGTCTATATTTCACCTCTTTTTTTAGTTGTTACAGAGGTGAGGGTAAATCTGGTCTGTCACATTCCATCTTGATCAATGTATACAAAGCTAAATGCATGTATAGTCCATCCTCATTATTCATGGATTTTGTATGTGTGAATTCACCTACTCACCAAAATATATGTGCAACCTTAAAATCAAGACTTGTGACACATTATCAGACATGCACAGAATGGTGAAAAATTTGAGTCACCTAATGCACACGTGCCCTGTGGAGGCTGGACAAGGTGGCTTCTGCCTTCTTGTTTCAGTTCTCACTCTGTAAATGAGCATCCTCTTCACAGTCTATTTAGTGCCATGTTTTTAATTGTTGTGCTTGTTACTGGTGACTTCACTGATTAAAATGTTTCCCAAGCATCGTACTGTGTGTTGTCTGCTGTTCTAAGAACAAGAAAGCTGTGATGGAGAAAATATATGGGTTAGATAAGCTTCCTTCAGGCATGAGTTATAGTGCCGTTGGCTGTGAGTCCCAGGTTAATGAATCAACAATATGTATTATATAAGGTGTCTTTACATAGAAACACACATCAAAACAAGATTATGTATCTATCGGTTGACAAAAATATTGTGACCAGAGGCTCACAGGAGCCTAACCCTATATTTCTCCTAGAAGCAATAGGTCAATATTTGCTAAATCAGTTTTCATGCTGACTTTATAGAATACAACTACAGGAATAATGAGAACAGACTTTATTTTGGCTCTGATGTAAAACAGATAAATATCCATGCTCTAACAGAGGTTTTCTTGCTGTGTTTGGTCTGGTCAAGGGAAGAAATAATTCAGGTGGGTAGATGTAATAAGATAATAAGATAGGCAGATGTAATTTTGTTAGTGGCAAGGAATTACAAAGGCTAAGTAGCTAGAAAGAAGAAGAGACTGAAAGGGCATTCAGAATTATGAATTTACTGCCAGTATCCTCATTTTCCAAACAGAATAATCTTGTTGACTAGGGGAAAAAAGTAATTTTCTTAGGCTTCCCTCACAGGTTCTTTTGCCAAAAACACCAATCCCTTCAGAGTTCATCCATTCAATGAACATTCACTCCACACCTATGATGTGAGGTTAAGAACTATGCATTATGAGTCTTCATCCTCCGCAGAACAGAATGAGATGGGGAGGATAGGTAAACAATATCAGACAGTGTGATGAGGGCTAGGAGACATGCATCCCAGCACGCAGAATGCAGAGATCTCCCTTGCAGAATGCAGAGATCTCCCTTGTCAGCTTTGCAGAGGGGAGG
The DNA here is from genome assembly GCF_000956105.1 of Propithecus coquereli. Taxonomy (NCBI): domain Eukaryota; kingdom Metazoa; phylum Chordata; class Mammalia; order Primates; family Indriidae; genus Propithecus; species Propithecus coquereli. The sequence goes on along the minus strand of NW_012149841.1, from coordinate 8,801,006 downwards.
GCGATCACTGGGGCATCTTATAGGAGGGAAATTTAAATAGGTTAAATAGTTTCCCAAGAGAATGACAACTGGGGAAGCAGCATATTAAAGACTCGAAGGAGACCTGGGAAGAGACAGAAGAGATAAGGCTAGAGAGGAAAGCAAGATCATGCAAGACCTTATATCCCAGGCTCAGGAATTTGGACTTCATTTTGCAGGCAAACAAGAGCCATGAAAGAGTTTAAAGCAGGAAACTGACATGGCCAGAGTTTCCCCTGAATGGTCCATCCAGCTGCTCTGTGGAGTATGGATTTGATGGGAGGGAGGCAATCCTTGATGCAGGAAGATGAGTAAGGAGTTGGCTGTGATAATCAACAGGTGAGTTAACAGTGGCCTGGACTAGGGAATCCTGCTCCCCAAATTCCATCCATTCACCAGTGCTTCAGCCACACCAAACCACCCACAGTGCCCCATACAGGTAATTTCTTTCATGCCTTTGTGCTTTGGCATGCAATTTTTCTCTTACCTAGAATTTTAATTCCTGCCTTTATCTGGTTGGAAAGCTCCCATTCATCCTTAAGTGGACCTCTACTTTCAAGCCTTCACTTATATCTGCAAGAAGAGTCTGTCTCTCCTCAATCTCTGTTTTCATAGCTCATCTTCACGGTAACATGCTTCAAAACTGATAAATACTTATTAATCTATGTAAGACCTCGACTTAATTGAGACCTGCTTGAGGGCAAGGATTATGTCTTGTACACCTCCACTTGGGTAAACACAGATATTACTACACTGTGGATAAGAGGCTCTCAGATTTTAGAGTGCATCAGAATCTCCTGGGGAGCTTGTTAAGACATGGATGGATGTCTCCAAAGTTTTTGATTCAGTAGATCTGAGATGGGACCTAAGAATTTTATTTCCAATAAGTTCCCAAGTGATGCAGATGCTGCTGGCTCAGGGACCACACTCGAGAACCACCACTCTGGAGTTCTAGACTGTGGACTTCCTAGGTCATGAAGTTTATTATCTCCACAATCTCATGTGTTGTGATTTTCCATCATGTGCTTGTGTCACTGTGTATGTGTGTGGAAATGTTGAGCCTGGATGTGTATGCTTTCCTTTATTTTCTGCAAATGTTTTAACATATTTATCCTTGGAAATAAAGGTTCTTGGGCATAAATTATCATTTTGATCACCTTAGTTCGTTACACTTTAAAAGAGTCATTGCATACCCCTACCTCTGTGAGCTCAACTGTGCTCTAGCCATACAGAGCACTCAGGGTTCCCTAGGGTTTTCCACCCATAAGCAGGTACCCTAGAATTATGATTCTCAATTTTCTCCTTTGCATATGAAACTAATTACACACACAGGGGAAAAAGCTACTGCTAGCTAAAATAATCAATGAAATGTATCGCTCATTTCAAAAATCTAAATCATCTTGATTACTAAAATGCGCAAAGGCCAACAATCTGGAGAGAAGAAATAGAGCTTGGGAGGACAGAATGGACTTCTCTGAGCAATACTCCTAAACAGCCAAGGATCATCTCAATGTTTTCTGTCCATATGAAGCAGTGCTGATTATTCTGTTGCATTGCCAAAACAGTTTTTCTTTATAAAATCAATTCCATTTTATTTTCAGTTAGTTATCAGACCTCCCTGGAAGTACATGTTCTACTCAGTTCATTTATTTTTGTAAAATTCTGCATATCTTCTTTTGTTTTCTTCATAATCTCCTGATATCTTCACAGCTTCTCTACAAAAAAACAATAACAAAAAACCTACCCAAACAAACAGAAATAATTTACAGGGCTCTTTGCTTTGCTGGGATCCAATGAATACGTGTGTCCCGGAGGCCTGCCAATACAAGTATTGGGGTTTTTTTGACACTTCTACAACTTTCAGGGGTTCAAATTTTTTTATTTTACTTTCTCAGTCATGATGTATTCCCTTTGATTTCTGAATTTTTCATTGAACTTTAGAATGACTACAAAGTTAGCAATTATCTCAGGGTAATTTCTATTTATTATGGTGCCTAATTTCCCTGGGGCTTCTCTTGCAGAGATATTTCCGTAAATGTCCAAACTTCTTGTTTTCTCCAGGTACTTCTAACATAAAATAATTATCCACAGCCCTTTACATTATCTTGAAGACTTTTCAAATCCCTTGAGAGAGAGAAGAAGAGACTATGTTTGTGTGCGTGTGAAACAGGGTAAATATTTCAGGTCTCCTGTATTTGCTTCTCTTATTTGGTCTGTTGGGCCTCAGGCTCTGCCACACAGGCTGTTATGTCCATCAACGCTGTGGAACTTCGTTTCAGGAAGAACATGAATATCTATAGATTTTTTTTTTACATGATCAAGGTTTGGTCCACTATTTATTTTAAAACACATAATATAGATATAAAACTTAAAACTTAATAATATCATGCAAAGGCTAAGTGATACATTTCAGAGTACAGATTTCAGAATCAAATGGACCCAGGTTTGAATCATAGCTCTGCCATTTAGTAGCTACATAAGCCACAACTTTTCTGAGATTTGACTTTCTTATAAATTAAGATAATAACAACTTCTCTTAAGATAATTAGGTAATTCATATAAGCACTGGGCACATAGTAGATGTTCCAAAGGGCTAGTGCTACCTTGCACACGCGTGCGTGCTCTCTCTCGCTCTCTCGCACACACACTCACAAACTACCTTTTTCAAACTTTATATATATTGTTTTACAGTTTTAATATGTTTTATCATATACATCTTCTATGTTTAACTCATGGATGACATAGTCAGATCAGATATTATTGCTATTATATAAATATCAAAAAGAATGAGTTAATTCTTACTGTGCATCTACTTTGTGTAAAACATCACCCTTTATTTAATACTAAAACCACCACATATGGGTTAGGGATTATTTTCCCCCATTTTTATTGAAAAATAAACCAAATTAAGGGAAAAATATATTAACTCAGCCAAGAATACAGAGCTAGTGAGTGGCAGAGCTAGTCTAGTACATGTTTCCTGACTTCACTGCTATACCCACAACACATAGGGCATGGTGATCATCTCGGCTCCAGAGGCAGCTGGCCTGGATTCAGATCTGGACTCTCAACTGGGTTAGTTGTACTATTAGGGAAAGTAACATGATTTAAGTTTCTTCACTGGAAAAACAGTAATAAAAATAGTGCCAAGTTCCCAGGGCTTTTATAAGCATTAAATATATTAATTACCCTAAAGCTCTGAGCATGGTGGTATCTGGCACACAGTCAGAGCCTGATAAGTAATGTCTTCTAGCAATTTTACAAAGTGGAAAGATAGGTCATGTCTTCTGCAGATCAGAGTGAATATGATTCTGACTTAATAAAAAACAAACAAACCAAAAAAAAACCAAACAAATGAATAAATAAAGCTTCTTTACTTTTACATGAAGCACCTTTCTTTTTTAGATTTATGACCAGGTGCAGAGAGATTTAGCTCCAAATGGAGCCCTTGATTTCAAATCAGAAGTGAAGTGAGAACATCCAACACATCATCCCACCTCCCCTGCCATTCATTTCCCTGTCATGGGTTTCTCTGGGAAACATATCAAAGATAATGGGTAACCTTCATCTCAAGCCCAGATATCTCTTCTCAACTCCAATCAATCCTATTCTGTGTAGTCCAACGTTCTATAGGGACATATTAATCTGGAGGACCTACAGGCACCTTGAACCAAGCATATCTAAAACTGAATTCATCACACACACACCACATCCCAGACTAGCTTTTCCTTCTATAGTACTTGTACAGCAGCATGACTACACAGGCAACGAAACTAGAAATCTTTGAGCCATACTAAACTCTTCCCACATCCTCCAACTCTTCACACAATTGGTAACTAAATCCCACCATTTTTACATACTAATTCAGTTCCCCTTTATCTCTTGCCAAGGTTGTTGCAACAGGTGGACAATTGGTCTTCCTACCTTTAATCTTTCCCCTCTCCATTTCTCTCTCTCTACTGAAGCCAAAATGATTCTCGTGAAACTAAAATCTATTCTGATCACTCTTTGTTTTAAAATTTTCAAATGCTCTTCCAACATCACAAGATAAAGCTTAAACTTCTTTGGACTTAGAAGGTTTCTTGAGACTACTCTCTGCCTGCCTCAGTGGCACCTGGCATTTTAATCTCTCATCCATCTCCTTTGAAGACCTTATATTGGTCTGGAGTTCTAAGCATTTTTTCTTTCTTCTATGAGGAAGAGGTTCCTCTCCTTTTTTGACTATCTGATTCCTACTCATTCTTCAAGATTCATTCTTAGGAACACAAGCCACTCCCAGCTGTGTCTCCTTATCACTCCACACTTCCAGTAGAGCCTACCTCACTGCCTTGTGTGTGTTTTGCTTTATGTCTGTCTTCCCTACATGACTGTATACTTCTGCGGAGCAGAGATCATGTTATATTTATCTCTGCATCCCTAGAGATCAACAAATATCACTTCAGTTTTACAGAAGCAATATCATTGTTATGAAACAGAACTCTGCAGATGTGGAACCAGTCATAGCTGCCAAAGTTTAACAAGCAGGAAAAGAACTCATCCTGTGAAAGTCTTCTTCCCACGCCTGAATGAAGCAGAAAAAGTCACAAGCAGAATCCCATCTGGCAGGGTTTCGTAAAGTAGAAGTGACACCATACAATAATTAGCCTCGTTCTTGAGGATAGAAGAGATGATTTGTTCTGTGTTTAAAAATGTTTGTCATTTATCCTTTTCATTAAGTCACCTTTTACATAGTTGAGACAGAATGCTTCCCCAAAACTCACATCAGTGTTGCTCTCCCATAATATTATCATATGTTTTCAGGGAAAGAATTTCTCTACCTTGCAGCCATGAAGACTTTTGCACATCACTTATGTGGTGTATTCTTTACTCAACACTTACCTCCATCTTCTGCCTCCACCTGGAAAACTCCCAATTTCTCTTCTAGACCCAGTTTAAAGATTATTACCTCTGAAATGTCCCCTCATATATTTCACAACTGACTTGTCCCCTCATTGTGCTACTCACCAAACAAATTGCATATGTCTGTTTGTCTGTCTTTTATAAGAGATGATGGGTTCCTTGAAGCTAAGGACAGGGTCCTGTTTATCTTTGGATCCCTACTGCTATATGTAGTGCCCAGAATACTGGAAACCCTAATAAAAGTGTGTTAGAATTAGTGAATAAATAAACTTGTGAATAAATAATTCAATGAAGGAAGTGGAGAGAAAGATTCCTGATACACATAAATGTTAGAAGGGTAAACCAAACAGCAATAATATACATAAATATATTCTTATGTTAAATTTATTCTCTGAAGTTATTATGATTAGGATTGAATAGAGACTCATAGTTTCCTTCAGGAGAGCATTAAGAAGACTGGTATCTATCCTATAGAAATTATTCTATAACACCAGGAAGGAGGGAATCCTCCCTACTCCATTCTATGAAGCCAATATCACCCTGATACCAAAGCCAGGAAAGGATACAACAAAAATATAAAACTATAGACCAATATCCCTTATGAACATAGATGCAAAAATCCTCAGCAAAATACTATGAAACTGAATTCAAAAGCACATTAAAAAGATAATCTGCCATGATCAAGTGGGTTTCATCCCAGGATGCAAGGATAGTTTAACATATATGCAAACCAAAAAACATGATTCACCACATAAACAGAAACAGAAACAAAGACTACATGATCATCTCAATAGACGCAGGAAAAGCATTCAATAAAATCCAGCACCCTTTCATGATAAAAACCCTCAACAAACTAGGTATAGAAAGAACATACTTCAAAATTATAAAAGCCATATATGACAAACCCATAGCCAGTATCATTCTGAATAGGGAAAAGTTGAACGCATTTCCCCTAAGAACTAGAACAAGGGTGCCCACTGTCAGCACTTCTATTCGATATGGTACTGGAAGTCCTAGCCAGAGCAATCAGGCAAGAGAAAGAAATAAAGGGCATCTAAATCTGGAAAGAGGAGGTCAAATTATCCCTGTTTTCTGAGGATATATTCTTGTATCCAGAAAACCCTAAAGACTCCATCAAAAGACTCTTTGAATTGATAAATGAATTCAGCACAGTCTCAGGTTACAAAATCAATGTACACAAATCAGTAACATTTCTATATACTAATAATAGTCAAACTGAGAATCAAATCAAGGATTCAATACCATCCACAATAGCTACAAAGAAAATAAAATACTTAGGAATATATGTAACAAAGGAGGTTAAAGACCTCTACAAGGAGAACTATAAAACACTGATGAAAGAAATCACAGAAGACACAAACAAATGGAAAAACATCCTCTGCTCATGGATTGGTAGAATCAACATCATTAAACTATACATACTGCTCCAAGTGATTCACAGGTTAAACATAATCCCCAGCAAAACACCAGCATCATATTTCATAGATCTAGAAAAATTAATCCTAAGCTTTATTTGGAACCAAAAAAAGAGTCAAATAGCCAAAGGAATCTTAAGTATAAAGAACAAATCTGAAGACATCACATTAACTGATTTTAAATTATACTACAAGGCTATTGTAACCAAAACAGCATGGTACTGGTATAAAAGTAGAGTCATAGTCCAATGAAACAGAATAGAAAATCCAGAAATAAAACAATCTTCCTACAACCAGCTGATCTTCGACAAAGCAGACAATAACATACCCTAGGGAAAGGAAGTCCTATTTAATAAATGATGCTGGGAAAATTGTATAGCCACATGTAGAAGACTGAAATAGGACCCCTATCTCTCACCATATACAAAAATTAATTCAAAATGGATTAAAGACTTAAATGTAAGGCATGAAACCATAAAAATTCTAGAAGAAAACATAGAAAAACTCTTTTAAACATTGGCCTAGGCAAAGAATTTATGACTAAGACCCAAAGGCAATTACAGCAACAACAAAGATAAATAAATGGGACTTGATTAAATTAAAAAGCTTCTGCACAGCAAGAGAAGTAATCAATGGAGTAAATAAACAACCTACAGAATGGGAGAAAATATTCACAAAATATACATCCAACAAAGGACTGATATCCATAATCTACAAAGAACTCAAACAAATCATCAAGAAAAAAATCAAAAAGTGGGCAAAATACATGAATAGAAGTTTTTTGAAAGGAGAGAGACAAATGACCAATGACCATATGAAAGAAATGCTCAACATCACTAATCATCGGAGAAATGCAAATTAAAACTATAATGAGATACCACCTTACCCCTATCAGAATGGCCGTTATTAAAAATTCAAAAAACAATAGATATAGGCACGGATGCAGAGAGAAAGGAATGCTTACACATTGTTGGTTGGACTGCAAATTAGTAAAACCTCAATGGAAAACAGTATGGATATTCCTCAAAGAAATAAATGTAGACCTACTATTTGATCCAGCAACCCCACTTCTGGGTATCTACCCAAAGGAAATGAAGTCATTTTATCAAAAATACACCTGCACTAGAATGTTTATTGCAGCAGTATTCACAATTGCAAAGATGTGGAATCAATCTAAGCACCCTTCGATTCATGAGTAGGTAAAGAAGATGTGGTCTATATAACATGGAGTACTACTCAGCCACGAAAAGGAATGGAGTACTGTCATTTGCAGTAACACAGATGGAACTGGAGAACATTATCCTAAGTGAAGTATCCCAGGAATGAAAAACCAAACACCATGTGCTTGCACTAATAAGTGGGAGCTAAGAGATGCGTACACACAGGCACAAAGCGACATAAAGGATGTGAGAAACCAAGAAAAGGGGAGGGCAGGAGGATGGGCGTGGGATAAAAACTTACCTGTTGGGTACAATGAACACTATTCTGGTGATAGGCACAACAAATGCCCTGACTTAAGCAATCTACAAGATATTCATGTAACAACAAAAACACTTGTACCCTCTTAATTAATATTTTGAGATTAAAAAATGAAAATAAAGCAAAAAGAAGTGGTAAAAACAAGAAAACTAGAAGTTATGATTTCCAGGTTGGAATCTCAGTTCTGCAACTGCCTGTGGTGATGACTAGGAACAAATTACTTAACCTCTCAGGAACATAATTTTCTCACCAGGAGGATGAAGGCGTGAAGTTTAGTATTCTCCAGGATTCTTTCCTGCTCTAAACATCTCTGAGCCCATTTTCCTACTGTTCTTTCCTCCCACTGCTTCTCCCACCCACAGAGCTCACATGTCCCGGTCTCAGGACTCTGTCACCACTTCCCCTCGAACACTCCCACTCAGCCTCCCACTTGTCTCGGCTCCATCTGTCTGATTGGGCAGAGCTCAAATCTCACTCAGCCCTGTCCACCGGCACCACGGGACCATGCTTTCTCTTGAAATCACCTCCTACTTCATGTCCCATGAGCTGTCTTCTCACCCTCCTTCAAAAAGTTGCTCAAGCTATTTTCCTCCCAGAAACTCAGATTTATCCTGAAGCACACTTAGTATTCATGAAGGGGTGTGTGTGTGTGTAATTTGTAATAATAACAATCATCTTTAGTGCATTCTAGTGCATCAAAATTCTATCGGCATCTTCTATCTCATTTAATTTTTTCAATAATCTCATAATAGTTAATATTATTAATCAGAATTTTGCAAGAAACTGAGACTAAAACCAATTAAGTGAGTTGCCCAGAATCATGGTTAAGTTATAGGAGGGTCAGGATTCATTCTCAGGTCTTCTGGCTCCAGTTTTTGTTTTCTTCCCATTCTTCCTAGCATGTCTCTCACAACAGAAATTATATATACAGCACTGAAAATGAAATCTTTACATACAGGGAGTAGTAAATGCTGTTTAATCATTTGGGTTAACTTGTGACAGTCTTTACTATGTCAAGTGTGACACAGTAAAGTTTTTATCCCACACCCACCCTCCTGTCAAGCATGAAGGACACAAGAGGATCTCACTGCTAAACCTCCACAAAGCAGCCAATGGAGGGAATGAGTCCTGAAGTGGCCAGGCCAGCTGCTGAGGATGCTTGGAGGTGACACCAGGAAGGAGCCATAAAGAACTCTCTGCTCCCATGGAACAGAGGCACAGTCTTGCTTTTCTGTGAACTTGAAATGTTTCTGTATTTTTAGGTCTTTGAACATCTATATTTCCTGCCTGGAATGCCTTTTCCTACCCTGTAATTTTTTATCTAGAAAATTCCTACTTATTCTTCAAGACTAAGATCAAGTGCAGCTCCTCTACAGAGTTTTCCCTGAACAACTTAAACTGGGCCCTATGCCATTTCTCTAGATTCCACGGTTTCTGGAGCCTCACAGAATCATAACCCTTCTCCCCTGAACTGTAATTGTTTCTTGTTACTGTCTTTCTTCCCACTAGACCTCGTGCTCCTCAAGAGCAGGGGTGACTTAGCATTTATTTCCAGATGCCACCTGAGTGCCTGGGACGCATCAGATGCTCAGGACAGGTTTGTGAATGAATGAGGAAGGAATAAAAGACTTTTCTAGGTAAATCCCACATAAGAATTATTTTCTCTCTGCAAATCTTGCTCTGCCTATAGGACACTTCCAACCCCAGCAGACCAGAAGAATGAGTTTTACAGCTGGCATATCTGCATAATCAGAGACCAGTGTCTGCCTCAAAAGTTCTAGGATTTCTAGTTGGCTCTTTTGTACAACAGAAAATAGCAATGTCAATAGCAAAATGTTACAAAAAAGTAAAGGCCAGCTATGACGTATGTATTGTAAGAAGTGTGAAATTACTGGCTAGTCCAAAATGGTTTGGTGTGGATCATGGAAAAGCACAAGACATAGAAGTAATCAAGAGGATTTCAGAGACTTAAACTAGATCAGTAAGTAGAAGATCCCAATAGGACCAAGTCATAGAAAAATATCTTTCCAGCAAGTTCCCTAGCAAAGAGTGTTTAATTGTTAACAGTATCACCATCAAGTGAAAGTCACATATTGTTTGTAATATTCTTTATATATTTATATGTAAGATAACTTAATAATTACAAATGATACATATCATTGTATTGGGTGAATTCTTCTCTACTTGTTTCTCATTGCCTTTTTAAAAGCCCCAATGTAAAAAACTATCCTGGAAATTTTAAGAAGAAAGGCATGGAAAGAATGGATACATCAATGTTAGTCTTGTTATTCAGAAGCAGCAGCAGCTCTTAAAAGATGGAGTCTGGACAGAATTGGCACCTAACAGGAGGGGCCCTTCACCTCTTACAGCCATACTCTGTGGGCACATGTGACCAAGCCAGGTCAGTTATGTGAGCACCCTCTGTGGGGACTGGAACATGGATACTCTTACAAACCACTAGAGCTGCCCCGTAGTGTTGGTACATTGGTTGTCAGAAAGAAACCATGTAACATTAAAGGGGCCTAATAATTTTCACAGCATGAAAGGTAGATCTCATTCCCATTTTGCAGTGTATATCATGGGATTCTGACTGATAGTATTGTCTGACATCAATCTCTTCACTACTTGGTCCTGACACCAACCCTGGCCCTCTGGATTTGGTGCTACCACTCTTCTCAGCTCAGGAATACCTCCCCTTACTTCCTTTCAGTCCCAAATTTATTGATTCTCAAATTCCCTGCTGGTATCGCTGACCCCACAACTCAGTCCTGATCCTGGTCAGATCCCTCTTCATGCATCTTTCCGTGGGGAAAGGACCCAGCCATAACATAGCCAGTGAAGAGAACTTTACCTGATTAACATAGAGCCATTAGGAGTGGGACTCAAGCTACAACTCTGCACTCTTCTGTCTTGTTAGAAAAATCTAGAATGATACCCAAAAATATTATGAATGTAATCATTCTATAGAGTAAGCATGTTGAAATCTTGAATAAGAACTGTCAAGATAAGACAAATATTCCAAAAAGCTGGGTGGGTAGTGTTTGTCTCACTGAAATACAGGGACAAGCTCGCTCATCTGTCAGTGGAAACTGTCCTTTATTCATCCTTGCTCTTAGTATTGCCAGAAAAAACCGTCAATAAATATTAGTTTTTCTTTTTTTTTTTAATTTCTTCAGGAAAGGGCTTCCATTACCAATTTCCCCAGAAAATCTGTTTCCCTGGGTGATGTCACCAAAATCCCAATGTTCTGTAGCTACAGAATGGTAGAGCCAAAAGGAAGCTGAAGATCATTGCTAAGGGAGGTTCTTGACTCTTCATGGACCCTTTAGAGAGGCTGATGAATGGTATAGACATTCACCCTAGAAAAATGCTTATGTACAGTATTTAGCATATATTTTTGCATATATTTCAAACTCAAAAGGCCATGAACCCCAAGCAGGCAGAGCTAATTGAACCCAACCCACCATCTTATTTATAGATGAAGATAGTAAGACCCACGATGGAGTTGACTTGGCCAAAGTGACACTTGCTTGTCTCCATGTCACTTTTCTTCCCATCGCATACTGTGACCTCCCAATAAAAACTCCAACGAGGCAAGCAACTTGAATAGGCAATGCACATTTTAAGGATAAAACCTGTTATGAATATAAGATTGTAGATCAATGTAAGATTATAGATCATACTTAAACCACTAAAATAAAGCCATCATAATAATGTAACAATTATTGAATATCTACTGTGCACCAGGCAACATTCTAAATGCAATACTGCACTTATACTTCATCATTTCCCTCTGAGGTGAGTACAGTTATGAAGCGTCTTCTAGAGATGCCTGGGCCCTCAACTATCATGTGATAATGCTTGGTCACAAGATGAATGAGCAAAACAAATGCAAATTGTAGATAGTTTTTTTTTTCAGCAAAATGTACTTTTACTCTTGTCAAGAATATACGGGGACTCAATTTAAGCAGAGTGTGTTCTCCAGCGTGCATGAATGAGTAGTTAAGAATGGTTTGCAATTAGTCAATCAATTTTTTTCTACCTAAATCCATGCTCTTCAAAGTGCTTCAAATTGCTTGAAAGTGTTCTCTCAAGCATTTTAAACATTCCTCTTTATAATCTCATTTACACTATTCATTTGTAAAACTTATAAAGAAATTGTTTTACTTGACTGAAGTTTTCCGATCCCCAATACTTGTAACTAAATTAATAAGAATCATGGTTGGCTTTTTTTTTAAGCAGAAAAAGATCTCATGGATCATTTAGTCTGATCCATGCATTTTATAATAAGGAAACACAGCCTAGATATTAATATATTAAAAGTAATTTTTATGAAGATCACATAGTAAGTTGTTGTAAAAGCTGGGACTAAAACACAGATCTGCTTTTCCATGGCAGGCCAGGGTCCTATCCTTTGTCCCATGACAATTCTCTGAGATTTTAAACTTTTCCAAATGATTCCTTCATTCTTTCTAAATTAAAAGAAAACTCAAATGACATTAGAATTTTTAAAGGGATTGAAATTGCAGCAGAATTGAGTGTTAAATTTACTGGCATAAAAAATACATAGTAGCTTTTTCTTTTATTTACAAAAAGAAAGAAATAAATGGTTAGAACGAGTACATACATTTGGCATCTGGAAAAGCTGGGCGCTTGTGGGGCTAACAGACAGATGGAACAGTTTAAAATGGGAATTTCAAAGCATATCTTAAATAAAATTTAAAAACAATAAAAATGCAAGCATTATCCAGTATATCATGAAATCTTTCAACTGAAATTCCAAAATAAGAACCAGAGCAAAAGGAAATAACCTCTCTCAGGCACTGTCCCCTGACACTCTGCCCAACCTGTCCTGAACCTGAACCTCCATGATGTCCACGACTAATCAGTCTCCAGCAGGTGGGGAGGATTGGCCACCGTCCAGGCCCAGAGGAGCCAAACCCTGTGCCAGGCACTTTGCAAGCAGCATCTCATCCCACACCCACAGCAACTGTTCTCCGCACTTTTCAGATGATCACACCGAGTCTCAGAGGCTAAGAAACTTGCCCAAATACCACATGTAACAAATAAGAGGTGGAACAGGAATTTGAGCCTCGGTTTGTTGATTTCGGTTTGTGTGCTCTTTTTTTTTTTTTTCCTTTTATTTCAGCATATTATGGGGGTACAGATGTTTTGGTTACGTATGTTGTCCTTGGTCCCCCCCGCCAAGTCCGAGTTTCAAATATGTCCATCTTTCGGGTGGTGCGCATTGCACTCCTTGTGTATACAAATACCCGTCCCCTCCTCC
>NW_012149841.1:8780179-8786177 GCF_000956105.1 Propithecus coquereli | reverse complement strand
ATTAAAATGTCCATACTACCTAAAGTGATCTACAGAATTAATGCAATCCCTATCAAAATCCCATTATCATTCTTCACAGATCTGGAAAAAATAATTCTATGCTTTGTGTGCTCTTTTCGCTACAAAATACTACTTAGGTTTCAAGGAGGTTGCAACTGTAAATAAACGAATAAAATTGTAATTAAAAGTATAATGTTATTGAAAGGTAGTTTTTACCTCTTCAATACCAGCACATAACACTAAGCATAAATTATAGAAGGAGTCTAGTAAATACTTGTAGGAGGAAGAAAGAGAGGGAGGAAAACAATCAAGACCAAGAAGTCTATACTGTCATTATTCAAGTGCGGTCCTTAGACCAGCAACAAGGGTGTCATTTGCGAGCTTGTTAGAAATGCAGACTCTCAAGCCCCACTCCAGACCTGCTGAATCAGAACCTGCACCCTAACAAATCCCCCAGGGATGTGTGTACATATGAAAATCTGTGAAGCACTGATTTATAGTAACCGCCACACAACAAGCAGCACTGGAATTCCAAAAAGGAAGAAAGTAGTAGGAGCTGGGGCAGAAAAGAATGTTTGGAATTTTTCTTTCTATGCCTTAGGTTATATTCCCACATGAAGTATTTCTTTTATTTATTTATTATTATGTTTTTATTTCAGCATATTATGGGGGTAAAAATGTTTAGGTTACATATATTGCCTTTGCCCCACCCCACATGAAGTATTTCAATTTACAAAAAGAAAGAAATAAATGGTTAGAACGAGTACATACATTTGGCATCTGGAAAAGCTGGGCGCTTGTGGGGCTAACAGACAGATGGAACCTCCTAACATACCTGTGCTGAGTCTGCCATCTGAGATTCACTTACTGAGCAAGCAGCTTCAGTTTGCTTCAAAAAGCAGTGGGCTGGTACCACACACCGGGTCTCTGGGTACCAGCACATTTGTCTACTCTTCCTCATGCGTTTCCCTTGCTCCTCACTGCCCAGGGAAGTTCCAAACATCTCCTCATAGGAGTTCTACCACGATCTCATAGAAGGTCAGCTCAAGTTCTACCAAGATGTGCTCTCTGATCACCCCAGCTTGTGCTTGCGGTGTGGCGGTTACTGCAGATCGGTGCTTCACAGATTTTCGTGTGCACACACATCCCTGGGGAATTTGTTAGGGTGCAGGTTCTGATTCAGCAGGTCTGGAGTGGGGCCTGAGAGACTGCATTTCTAACAATGCAACTCACTTGATAAAGCTTCTATGTTCTGCAGATTCTATTGGCACGAAGGCATTCTGAGTGCAGCATCAATCCGCTGAACACAGTTGTTATCCTCATAAACCAGGCAGCATACGGTCACCAGTTCATTGATGGTTAACTTGCCCAATGCCTTTCTCTAGGCAAAGCAAATTTCACCAGAAGGGAGCTGACTCCCTGTAGCCTCAGTGATCTGCTATGATCATTAACTAAATGTTAATCATCCACAAATCAATGGGTATATGGCCTTAGAAATGAGCCCTGCCTCTCAAAATCCAGGGCAGTCCATTCATTCACACAACGACCCTTTACTGGGTGTCAACCACACATCAGGACTTTGCCAGCTACTGTGGATTTGGGCATGGAAAAAAATGGTCCCTGCATTCAAGCAACGTATAGTCTACCTTGAAGACAGCTAAGCAATTAAAATATTGCGAGAAGTTTGCTAAATGGGGGAAGTCAGAGTTTAGAGTTTAGAGGAAGGAAAACTCTTGGCAGCCCAGAGAATTTAATGAGATCCCACAAAAGAGGAAGGAATCAGACTGAGTGTCAGTTGCCATTTGCCAGGTAGACATGTGAGAAAGGACTGGAGGGTTCCAGGCAGAGAAAGGAGTTTGTACAAGGTCAGGGAGGGATGAGTGAGCCGGAAGTGCTGGGGGCTGTAGAGGTCGCGGTAAGAACACAGATTTTGGAATCCACTAGTCCAGGGTTCAAATAGGCTTTACAATTTAGTACAAACAAACCCTAAGAGACTGTGTAGGGTACTAAATGTTTGTTGTTTCAAGTAGCTAAATGGGGGGTGGGTAATTTGTTACCCAGCATAGATAACTAATACACCATTGAACTAATGAGAAACTTAAGTTTCTCCTCACTGGTACTAACTTTTTCTAAAGCTCAAAGGGGAGTGTGGGGGGAGCTAGCAATGAGTCCGCCTGGTCTCAAGTCTTTGTAATTACGCAAATGTTAAATATGTGATGTTTGAGGTACTTGTTAGCCTTTTAAAATCTATAATTAGTTGTGCTTTTCTATTCACCCTAAGTAAATATTGACTTTCATAGCCAAATAAATATCTAAGTAAATATTTAATGCACACGTACTTATATAAGACACCGTATTTAATGGTATGTGGGGTGTGTGCGATGCTATGTTTAGTGACAGGTGTGTGAGATACTATATATAAACAAGATATCACATGGAGAATCAAATAAATTTCAGTTTGTGGACGTGGATGAATCCAGAGCAGTGCCAGACAGTCTCCACTCTTGTGTCTGTCTTTCTGTCTCTTTCTTGTGACAGCTCCATGAGGAACTCCGTCCCTCCCGGAATCTAAGCTCACTGAACACTGTGTGATATTCTGGTGCGTTCGGAGAGGCTGACTCCTGAGGAAGAGATCACATTGTGCCTCTCTAGGGTGCTCCATGGCCTCCTTCCCAGCTGTTCTTGGAGCCCCACTGCTCACCATTTGACCTCACCGCAAACCTCCATTCCCAAAGTGAGACCGTTGCTATCACTTGCAGATCCTAGGAAGTTTGGTGCAGCCTCTGATTGCTTTTCTCCTGGAGACGCCTCCCTGCAATTCTAGCAAATAACGTGTCCCAGCTCATTGCAAAGCTGAAATATCCAATGAGGATCCCCTTAAAAACAAGTCTGCAACATGATTTCACTGCCCTCATTTACTTTGGGTTGAAGGTCACATCGCACCAAGGAGCAGGACTTAATCAAGAAAGTTTAATAAGAAAAGTCCAGAGGTAGTTGTATTTCCAGTATATCACACTCATTACAAATAAATATAACTCACAGCATGATACAGAAATTAAAGTTTTATAGTAGTTCAAAATGAGAAAAGTTATAAAAAATTTGAATTACTACAGAGGAAGGACAGAATAATACTGTGAACGCAAAAGAACCTGCATCCTAGCAGTCAGTATCTCATTCACGTTGTGAGTGGCGATTTGGTTTTCATCAAAACATCATCTATCACATTAAGTTGATATCATTAATTTGAATTGTATTTGTTTTACAGCTTGTATGTAGTGTGTAAATATGTTTTGATTTTAGGTACACATAGGAATTACAACTGAGGAACTTAAATGAATTTCAGATTTATGTATGTATAAGTCAACAGTCAAAGTTGGGGGGCTCTGTGGGCATTTTTGCAGGTTTAAGAAACACTGGCTTTTGTGAGCAATGCTACCATGAACATGACAGTGTAGACATCTTTACAAGGTCTTTATTCCAATTATTTGGATATAGAAACAACCTAAAAGTCTATCAGCGGATGAAGGGATAAAGAAAATGTGGTATATTCATACAATGGAATATTATTCAGCCTTAAAAAAGGAGATCCTGCCATATGCCACAGCTTGGATGAACCTGGAGGACATTATGCTAAGTGAGATAAGATAATCACAAAGGAACAAATATTGCATGATTCCTCCCATGTGAGTAACTAATATAATCCAACCCATAGAATCAGAGAGTACAATGGTGGTTGCCAGCAGCCGGGGAGAGGGGAAGGAGGGAGCTGCTACTGAACAGGTACAAAGTTTCAGTTATATAAGACAAGTTCTAGAGACCTGCTGTGCAGCATTGTGCCTGCGTTTGACAGTATTGTATTGTGCACTAAAAAATTTGTTAACATGATAGATCTCAAGTTAAGTGTTCATACCACAATAACAAAAAAAGACACCTAAAAATTTTTTAAAAAAGAAACACTGGCTTAACATTTTAGAAAGTGAAAATGAAAATACAAAATACTATGATCTCAGTTATTTATACATTCATTTATTTACTCATTCAATACATATTTATTGGATACTGATTATATATGGCCAGGAATTATGAAATACTGGATAGAGCAGTAAGTAAGTTAGGCAAGGACATGGTGCTCCTGCATCTTACCTTCTAAAAACAAGGAATAATAAATAAACAAAATGTTTTTAAAAGACAATCTTAGAATGGGACATATACATAGAAGGAAATAAACCAGGGTGATCTGATGACAGGTGGCAAAGGAGGCTACTTGGGTTGAGTGAGCAGGAAAGGTCTTTCCATGGAAAGGACATCAGAGTTCACACCTAGATGACGAGGAGGAGCAGCCTGTGCGAAAGCCAGAGGATTAATGTTCCAGGTAGAGGAAACAGGAAGGGCAAAGTCCCCGGAGTGACAGGGCTGGAAAAGAGCGAATAAGGGGAAGGCAAGGAGGGGTAGACAGGGTCAGACCATACTGGGTCTTTTAAGCCACTTGGAAGGATCTGTTAATAGATTTTATTCTAGGCTCAATGGGAAGGCTTTGGAAAATTCTTTAGAGGAGAATGATAAGATTTGATTAACACATGCAAAGATCACTCTGAGGATGTAGAATTCGTGAGATGGATTCCAGGAAACAAGTGAAAAGAAGATGAGTTGGAAGAGTGCAATGCGCACCACCCGAAGGATGGACATATTTGAAACTCGGACTTGGGGAGGGGCGGGCAAGGGCAACATACGTAACCTAAACATCTGTACCCCCATAATACGCTGAAATAAAAAAAAAAGAAGAAGATGAGTTAGGAAGACATTGCACTAGTCCAGATAAGAAACAATGGTGGCTGGGTGAACGGGTGGCAGTGGGAAGGGCAGACGCGGGTGGATCTGGCTAACCACATGCAGGTAGAGGTGCAATCCGCACTACTTGCTGATGGATGCAGAAAGGTGAGATAGAGAAAGGGGAGAACCATTGAGGTCTTGTAGGTTTTTGGACTGAGTTTATTTAATTTTTAAATAAAACAGCATAAATATAATTTTGAATGGAAATACAGTAAAACATTAAGAGTGAATCATTGGATGGTGGAAATATGGTTGCTTTTTGTGTACATATTAATTATTTTAAACAAGAATATATAATTAATTCTGTTTAATTGCCTGGTGGTGAATATCATTTTTTTCCCCACACAGTCAAGGTTCAAAGGCACCTGAGGAAGGCAGAGGTCTTTGTTAGAAGGCTGATAAGGAGAGGCCTCGAATAGAAGCAGCCAGGCTGATGGATAATGTTACATGAGGTAAAAAGATTCAGGAGTCAAAAGGGACGATTAGACTTAACTCAGCTGCTAAGGCCTGCCTGTGCCATGCGACTGCAGAGTTAGCAACACCACACTGCTGGTGTTATTATTTCTGGGTCCTGTAGAATTAATGAGGGTATTTCTCTACTGAAATGCATAGCTTGTACCGATCTACTCCTGTATCTACTACTCGAAGCATAAGGAAGAAAACATAGAACAAGGTGGCTAGGAGGTCATGCCCAAGTTGTCACATTTTATCCTCACTATTATATTTCTTATCATTAAAATAGCCAACTTTATGTAGTTTTATAGATGGCAAAATAGAGAAACAAATGGCCCAAGTGCATTTCTAAGATTACACAGCTATTTGGTGATTTAGTCCTATTACCTTCCCACCACACTGTGCTAAACATGGCATTTCAGTG
Organism: Propithecus coquereli; assembly: GCF_000956105.1. Lineage (NCBI taxonomy): Eukaryota > Metazoa > Chordata > Mammalia > Primates > Indriidae > Propithecus > Propithecus coquereli. The sequence continues at coordinate 8,780,470 of NW_012149841.1, read as the reverse complement.
TTTCCCAACCTTTTTACACCATGCCACACATAGAAACTGATATTCTTATGGGATCCTGGGGCAATGGGTAAGGATGCTTGTGGCCTGGTACAACGCCCTCAGGGGCTCCATCTGCCTCAAGCCTTACTTGGTCACACAAAAACTAAGTGGGCAAATATCTTGACATACCATTCAGAAAACTCTACATTCCTTTTTTTTTTTTCTTCTTTTATTTCAGCATATTATGGGGGTACAGATGTTTAGGTTACGTATGTTGCCCTTGGTCCCCCCCCCCAAGTCCGTGTTTCAAAT
>NW_012149841.1:8776939-8779149 GCF_000956105.1 Propithecus coquereli | reverse complement strand
CCCTCCCTGAGTCAGTGAACACCCCAGACAAAATTGGGTTTTGTCAGTTAGGAAGAAGAGTAGCATTAGTGGATGTTGCATAAATCAAATCAAAATCCATCAAAAGCCCTAAAATTTATATTTTAAAACACTGTAAGAAAATAAATCAGCCAAATTTGGGAATGGTTGTCCTAAACTCAGGGTGGCTGCTAGCCTGTCTGTTGCCTTTGTGTGAATGAGAAGATGCCTCCTCCCAGAGAGAGAGCCTCAAAAGGGTGCAGCTGTGAGCAAAGAGCAGCTTTGCTTGAATGAAGAACAAGGGTCCCTCTCACCTCAGCCCCATATCAGGGAGCAGGGTTTCATGCCTGCTGATGAGCAGAGCAAAGGCTAAAATTTAATCCCAACTTTTCTCCTATGTCCAGTGATATGTTGATAAAAGTCTGACAACCAGCTCTCTGATTCATTGAGTTTGTCAATTCCTATGGTGTAAATATTTCCACCATGACCAATTTTAAGCTACTGATCTAATATCACTGAACATGGCGTTAGGAAGCAAGGCTCAGGATCAGCTCTCACAGGAGGTGTGAGCGGCATCAGCGCACCACTGCCTGTGGCCGCAGAAGTGCCCTTGTGGAGGACACACCTGCAAACCAAACACTGCAGCCCTGTCTGACACTACACTTGCTCTACATAAGGAAAAACTACCAAAATAAAACCTAGAATAAAATTGGCAAGATTTTATAAATAACGATCCCTAGCTCTAAATACAAACTCTGGTAACTACATTTTAAACATCATGGCTTTAAATCATTGCTTCAGCATCCTCACCTTACCTGAAGTAATACTCCATTTGAAAACTAATAATGGACAGAATAAGTAACACAGTGTTCATTAATTTATTACTCATTAGTGGGAAAGAAAATCTTATATAAAAAATAGAATTTGGAAAAGGCTAAGAGTGAATCACTTTTGTAAATAATGTCAAAGGAAACTATTACACCTTTAAATTTTGTTGAAAGCACAAAATTTATTTTAGAAAATTTCTATTCCTGATACAAATAACGTAGAGGAAACTTAAGTAATCTCTTACATGGGCATGCAATTTTGCCTCAAATACTTACTTTATATCTTGTTTTATATAAATTTTGGCCTATTCCTTTGCTTTTGTCATATTTTTTTATTTGCACAGGGGCCAAACTCAAGGAAGCTTGGATAGTCTAGTGGTTAAAAATATCATCTCTGTGTCAAGCTACCTCATATGAAGAGCTGGCTGGTAGACATTTATCAGCATATTACTGGACATAGGAGAATACTTGGGGGCCTAAACATTAGCCCTTGCTCTGCTCATTAAGCAGGGATCAAACCCTGCTCCCTGATGTGGGGATGAGGTGGGAGGGGCCCTTGTTTCTCATTCAAGCAGAGAGGCCCTTTGCTCACAGTTGTATACTTGCAAGCTCGACCACCTGCCAATGGTATGATCCTGGTCCAGTCACATAACCTCTCTTAACTCTAGTATCCTCATGGATAATATGAAGATAATAACCATGCCTATGAAATAATTCATGCCTGTGTTCAACACTGTGCTTGGTGCATAGTAGATACTCCACAGACATAGGCCATGGGACACTCAGTCGCATGGGGACAGACCTGGGGACCAAGCTTGTCAACTTCTTTCTAACCAATCAATCACTAGCTCAGAATCTTTAAGACTGTAGGCATTTCATAAATGTTTGCTAAATTAATCAATACATTAGTGAACATAACTCTCCACATTTTTAATTTTCTAAGCTCTAACTCTCCATTAAAATAGATAAGCAAAAAGCTAATACGTAATACAGAACCCACTGAGATTGAAAGTAGTAATATGCAGCCACACTAGTGTATAATCGACTCTCATTTGGAAGGGCCCAAGTTACATGAGGTTATTCTGAAACTATGGATAACAGATCAGAGAAATCACATTAACTGTGTGACAGACCTTGAACAAGGTGCATAATTTCTCTGAGACTCAGATTTCTCATCCATAAAATATTCCTACCTCATGCTATGTAGTGAGGACTAGAGATATGTTAGGTAAAGTGTCTATAACAGAGCCTGACATATAGGTGATCAATAAGTAAAAACTCTTCCTATCATCATTATTACATCACTATTGATTTGCGTAACAGTCTGTGTATCTGTACCAGATAAATCACAGAACATTAGGATACCATTCCTTTCTTCTCTATAAG
>NW_012149841.1:8765276-8766114 GCF_000956105.1 Propithecus coquereli | reverse complement strand
AGAAGAGATCTTTACAAAACTACTCACAGGTATATGCAAGGTAGTACCAGAGCAGCTTATACACTGGAAGACAACATTAAGGTTACAGAAGAAAATTCGAAAAACAGTTCCAGAGAAGAGTAGGAGGTCAGAAAGAAGAAATTGATGCCACAGCTTTGTTCTTTAATCACTGTGTCTTTAATAAGACACTTTGAGAAGCATGGACTGTAAGAAAGCATAATTAATAAGCCTATAGAGAAAGGATAAGAATGATTTGTGTAAGCTGGCATACGACAGTACAAGTTTAATGAGGGGGTGGACATGATCAAGTTGGCATTATAGGCAGAGAACTCTCTGATGACAGTAGGGAGGATAGAACAGAGGAAGGCAAGGGCAAACAGGAGAAAGGAGAAACAGAAGGCTGTGGAAGTGATGTAGATTAGATACAAAGACAGTATTAAGAAATGAACAAGAGGGATACGTTCAAAAGACATTAAGAAGTGAATTCAACAGAACTTTATTGAATGTGATGATCAAGAGAGAAGGATGAGTCAATGATGATATCCAAGCCAGGAAGATCAAGTCAACGATGGCAGCCCTCACCTATTTGGGGAATTCAGCAGGCAGAACGGATTTTTGAGGTAAGAACAATTCAATTTGGGGTATGCTGAGTTTGAAGTGCCAAGGGAACTTATCAGTAGAAGTGTCCATTCGACATTTAGATGTATAAGTCAGAAGTTCAGGATAGTGATATGTGCTGAAGACATTTTAAAGATATTTTAAAATATCTTTGTGAAATAAAAACACATTTCCAGAAAAACACATAAAAATAAATATGCTGCTTAATGAATTATTATAA
>NW_012149841.1:8762454-8765226 GCF_000956105.1 Propithecus coquereli | reverse complement strand
GAGCAGCTAAGATGGCTGACTAGAGACATCGCTTGTCAGATCATCCTGGCTGGAAGGTAGTATACTGAACTGAGGAGAGCGGAGAGCAGTTGCAGCCCAGGTACGGATTACAGGGAGAGACAACAGAAATGTATGGGGACCCAACTGAGAAAAATGGTGAAGCTGAGAAAGAAGATAGGAGAAGACAGTGGCATGGACCAAACCCAGAGGGCCTTGGAGCCCAGTGAAAGGGTAAGGGGGGGGCTTCCCCTCCCCCACCTAGGTACCTTTGGTAAAAAGCAGGACATAAAACATATTGGAGACACATCTACCCTCCACATTCCTTTTTAAGCATGGTGGCTAAATAGGAATAGTGGGGTGAACCACCAAATCCCAGGAATTTAGGTGTTAAAAAGGGACACTCCACACTAGAGTGCCATGAGAGACCAGAGTGCCAGCTTTTTGGCACCTACATACTTCCTCCTCTGCACCTCCTCCAATCACAGTATCAGAGAAAGTAATTTTAGCTCGGGCCAGCTGGTAGCCATGGTCATTCCACCCCTCATTGCAACCTCAAGAATACTCTGAATCAAAAAGCGCAAGATGGTTATTTCTCTACAGCAGGTGTGCGTTCTCGGCTGAGCCCACCACGGAGAGTGGGGCCACCACAATTTCCGAGTTTCCTGCCTACTGGTGTTTTTCAGGATCACACGCTGGTAGCTTAGATAGGCAGGCTGGACTTGGTGTCCCCCCAAACATGAGAGCAGTGCAGGGAGATGTAGGGGAGAGATTTTGGTCCAGACTCAGGTGGAAGAGAAGTCCTCACAGACATATCCAATGGGAGAGTGCAGAGGGGCACTGAGGAACAGGGATCTGTGAGCACACTCATCCTCCACTCTTGCTGGAGAACCACCATATTGGATAGGAGCATGACATTCATAGTGAATTAGCCTAGCCCCTGGTTCCCATGACAATGGAATGCCCCAGGTGCACCAGCAGAATGGGAGCAGCAGCCTGTCCCCACACTCCTTACAATAGGGAGGGCAACTTGAGCCAAGAAACTCACGAGTGGCTGTTTCTCCCCAGTAGGAGCATAACCCTGGCAGAGGTCCCTGTGGACAGAGAGTCCTACCTCTCTCCCCTTGGGATCTTGTGGTGGAACAGGTGTGCACAACTGGGGACCCCCTACCTGCCAGTGCTCTGCAGAGACCCACGCTAGTGGGTTGGACACACACACTGAGGGGTAGTTCCAGGGCCATTCTTAGGAAGTGAGGGAACCCATGTGGACTGTTCTTATTGAAGAATGCTGTGGAGTTTCAAGGAGTGAAAGGGGGGCACTCATCCCACCCCACAGAGAAATTGCACTAGTGGACAGGGGCAGAAAGAGTCTGGTCCAGAGACTTAGCACTCAACTGATTAGGCTGTGAGGTGACAGCAGCAGGTAATTTACAAAAGAAAACCCATCAGACTAACTGCAGACTTCTCAACTGAGACCTTATAAGCCAGAAGGGATTGGGGCCCCACTCTCAGTCTTCTCAAATGGAATAAAGTCCAAGCTGGAATTTTGTATCCTGCAAAACTGGGTTTCTTATGTGAGGGATAAATAAAGACTTTGTCAGACAAGCAAACACCGAGGGAATTTGTCAAGCCCAGACCTGACATGCAGGAAGTATTCAGAACTGCAGTCTACATGAATCATAACAATAGACACCCACCAGTGTAAAATCATCCAAAAGCTAAAGGTCAGAGCCCAGATACCACAATGGCTCAAGAGGTAAAACAAAGCAATAAAGTTCTACTCAACAGGATGAACACAAATCCACCCTACTTATCAATTCTTTCGCTAAATATAAACAGCTTGAACTCCCCACTCAAGAGATACAGGCTGGCTGACTGGATAAAAATATACAAGCTAAGTATCTGCTGTCTCCAGGAAACACATATAACCCACAAGGATTCATTCAGACTCAAGTTGAAGGGATGGAAAACAATATTCCATGCACATTGAAACCAAAAGAAAGCTGGTGTAACAATTTTCATATCAGATAATATAGACTTCAAATCAGCAAAAGTAAAGAAAGATAAAGATGGTGATCATATAATGGTTAAGGGAACAATTCAACAAGAAGACATAACAATTGTAATATTTATGCACCTAACACAGGGGCACCCAGATTCATAAAGCAACCCCTACTTAATCTAAACAAAATGATAGACAGCGGCATGTAATAGCTAGGGACTTCAACAACCAACTGACAGAATGAGACAGATTCTCCAAGCAGAAAATAAACAAAGAAACAATGGACTTAAATAAAATTCTAGAACAAATGGGCTTAAAAGACATTTACAGAACAGCCTACCCAAAAACTACTGAATATACATTCTCATCAGTTCATGGAACATTCTCTAAGACTGATCATATCTTAGGCCACAAAATATGTGTCAACCAATTTAAAAAATAATAGAAATTATACCATATATCTCCTCAGACCACAGTGGAATAAAACTAGAAATCAATTCCAACAGAAATACTCAACTCTACACAAAATCATGGAAATTAAACAACGTACTGCTGAACAATAATTGGGTCAAGGAGGAAATTAAGATGGAAATCAAAAGATTCTTCAGACTAAATAACAAAGAGCATACAAGTTATCAATATCTGTGGGATTCAGCAAAAGCAGTCCTAAGAGAAAAATCCATAGCTTTAAATGCCTATATCCAAAAAACAGAAAGAGCACAAATCAATCTAATGAATTGTCTCAAAGAATTGGAAAAGGAAGAGCAAACCAA
>NW_012149841.1:8750937-8753011 GCF_000956105.1 Propithecus coquereli | reverse complement strand
AAAAAAAAAAAAAAAAAAACCCAAGAAACAAGCAAAAAAATGGCAGTAGTAAGTCTTTATTTATCAGTAAAAACACAAAATGTAAGCAGACTCAATTTTCCAATTAAAAGGCAAAGAGTGGCTGAATGAATAAATAAACAAAACCCAACTTCATGCTGCCTATGAGAAACCCACTTCAACTATAAAGGCTCACATAGATTGAAAGTGTGGGGGTAGAAAAATATAGTCTATGCAACTAGAAACCAAAAAAGAGCAGGAGTAGCTGTACTCATATCAGATAAAATACACTACGAATAAAAGACTATAAAAAGAGACAAAAAACATGTCTATATTATGATAAGGGGGTCAATTTACCAAGAAGATATAATAATTATAAATATCTATGCACCCAGAAAGACAGCTCCTAAGTATATAAAGAAAATATTAATAGATCTAAAAGAAGAGACAAACTACAACACAATAATAGTAAGGAACTTCAACACCCCGCTCTCAGTAATGGACAGATTATTCAGACAGAAAATCAACAAAACAACATTGGAATTAAACTAGACACTAGACCAAATAGGCCTAGCTCACATTCACAGAACATTTCACTCAGCTACTATAGAATACACATTCTTTTTATCAGTACATAAAACATTCCCTAGAATAGGCTATATCCTAGGCCACAAAATAAGTCTCAACAAATTCAAAAAAGTAGAAATCACATTGAGTATTTTTTTCTGACCACAAGGGAATAAAACTAGAAATGAATAACAAGAGGAACTTTTGAAACTACACGAACACGTGGAAAATTAAATGACATGCTCCTGAATGACCAATCGATCACTGAAAGAATTAAAAAGGAAATTAAAAAATTTCTTGAGACTAATGAAAGTGGAAATACAGCATACGAAAATGTATGGGATACAATAAAAGCTACACTAAGAGAGAAGTTTATATTAACAAATGCCCACATAAACAAAATAAAAAGACTTCAAACAAACAACCTGACAATGCATCTCAAGGAACTAAATAAGGAAGAACACACCAAACTCAAAATTCGTAGAAAGAAAGAAATAATAATGATCACAGAAGACATAAATGAAATTGAGACTAAAAAAACAGAAGATCAACAAAATGAAAAGTTGAGTTTTTTAAAAAGACAAACAAAATTGACAAGCTTTTAGCTAGACTAATTTAGAAAAAAAAATACAGAAGACTTAAATAACTAAATAAATAAAATCAGAAACTAAAAAGAAAACATAACTGAGGACAAAGAAATACAAAGAATTATCAGAGACTATTAGGAACAACTGTATGTCAGAAAATTGGAAAACCTAGAGTAAATGGGTAAATTTCTAGACAATACAACTTACCAAGATTGAATCATAAAAAAAATAGACCTCAAAAAATCATAATAAGGAACAAGACCAAAGCTGTAATCATATGTCCCCTACAAAAGAAAATTCCAGGACCTAATGGTGTCATTGCTGAATTCTAACAAATATTTAAGGAAGAATTAATACCAATTCTATTCAAACTCCTCAAAAACTTGAAGAGGAGAGAATGCTTCTGAAAACATTCTACAAGGCCAGCATTATCCTGATACCAAAACCAGGCAAGAACACAACAAGAAAAGAAAACTACAGGCCAATATAACTGATGAACATAGATGCAGAAATCCTCAACAAAATACTACCAAACCAAATTCAGTAACATATTAAAGAGATCATTTACCATGACCAAGTAGGATTCATCCCAGGGATACAAGGATAGTTCATTATATACAAATCAATAAATGTGATACATTATATTAACGGAACCAAGAACAAAAAACATATGATTATTTAAATAGTTTCTGAAAAAACATTTGATAAAAGCCAATATCCCTTTATGATAAAAATGCTCAACAAACTGGGTATGGAAGGAACATACCTCAAAATAATAACCATATATGTCAAAGCCATATCATACTGAATAGGGAAAAATTGAAAGCCTTTTTTCTAAGATCTGGAATAAGAAAAGGATGCTCACTTTCAACACTTTTATTCCACATATTACTGGAAGTCATGGCCAGAAATATTAGGCAAGA